>NC_140989.1:143221697-143629962 GCF_052327205.1 Somniosus microcephalus | reverse complement strand
CTGTGTGAGGGGCAGCTGTGTGAGGGGCAGGTGTGTGGGGGGCAGGTGTGTGTGGGGCAGGTGTGTGTGGGGCAGGTGTGTGTGGGGCAGGTGTGTGGGGGGCAGGTGTGTGAGGGGAAGGTGTGTGTGGGGCAGGTGTGTGTGGGGCAGGTGTGTGTGGGGCAGGTGTGTGAGGGGAAGGTGTGTGTGGGGCAGGTGTGTGTGGGGCAGGTGTGTGGGGAAGGTGTGTGTGGGGCAGTTGTGTGTGGGGCAGGTGTGTGTGGGGCAGGTGTGTGTGGGGCAGGTGTGTGTGGGGAAGGTGTGTGAGGGGCAGGTGTGTGAGGGGAAGGTGTGTGGGGGGCAGGTGTGTGAGGGGAAGGTGTGTGTGGGGCAGGTGTGTGAGGGGCAGGTGTGTGGGGCAGGTGTGTGAGGGGAAGGTGTGTGTGGGGCAGGTGGTGTGGGGCAGGTGTGTGAGGGGCAGGTGTGTGGGGGCAGGTGTGTGTGGGGCAGGTGTGTGTGGGGCAGGTGGTGTGTGGGGCAGGTGTGTGAGGGGAAGGTGTGTGTGGGGCAGGTGTGTGTGGGGCAGGTGTGTGTGGGGCAGGTGTGTGAGGGGAAGGTGTGTGAGGGGAAGGTGTGTGTGGGGCAGGTGTGTGAGGGGAAGGTGTGTGGGGGGCAGGTGCGTGGGGGGCAGGTGCGTGAGGGGCAGGTGTGTGGGAGGCAGGTGTGTGTGGGGCAGGTGTGTGAGGGGCAGGTGTGTGAGGGGAAGGTGTGTGTGGGGCAGGTGTGTGAGGGGCAGGTGTGTGAGGGGCAGGTGTGTGAGGGGAAGGTGTGTGAGGGGAAGGTGTGTGAGGGGCAGGTGTGTGGGGGGCAGGTGTGTGAGGGGAAGGTGTGTGTGGGGCAGGTGTGTGTGGGGCAGGTGTGTGAGGGGCAGGTGTGTGAGGGGAAGGTGTGTGTGGGGCAGGTGTGTGAGGGGCAGGTGTGTGGGGGGCAGGTGTGTGTGGGGCAGGTGTGTGTGGGGCATGTGTGTGAGTGGCAGGTGTGTAGGGGGCAGGTGTGTGTGGGGCAGGTGTGTGTGGAGCAGGTGTGTGAGGGGAAGGTGTGTGTGGGGCAGGTGTGTGTGGGGAAGGTGTGTGAGGGGAAGGTGTGTGAGGGGCAGATGTGTGGGGGGCAGGTGTGTGTGGGGCAGGTGTGTGAGGGGCAGGTGTGGAAATACGCAAAAAACTTGAAAAGCTTGAAATGGCCATAAAAGATAACCAAAACCCGCTAGACGCCATAATAACAGAAAAAGAACTTCTTGAAAAACTCAAGGACCTGCGACCAGGAAAAGCTTGCGGACAGACGGCATACTAAACGAGATGATTAAACACGCAGACGACAAACTGAAACTGGCTATCCTAAAACTCTTCAACTTGGTTCTGAGTGTCGGTTATTTCCCTGACATCTGGAACAAAGGACTCATAACACCCATATACAAAAGTGGGGACAAAATCGACCCAAACAACTATCAAGGCATCTGTGTAAACAGTAACCTGGGGAAGGTATTCTGTAGCATCATAAACAAAAGACTTATAAACTTCCTTGAAGAGCACAATGTCTTGAGTAAAAGCCAAATTGGATTCCTGCCAAACTATAGAACATCCGATCATATCTTCACCCTACAGACCCTAATTGACAAACACGTTCACCATAACAAAAGCAAAATCTACGCATGCTTTGTAGATTTCCAGAAGGCTTTCGACTCCATCTGGCATGACGGTTTATTCCTGAAACTTATCGAAAGCGGGGTAGGAGGTAAAACATATGATGTAATTAAATCAATGTATACAAACAATAAATGTGCAGTTAAAATTGGAGACAAACAAACAAAATACTTCCCACAGGGGCGGGGGGGTGACGCAGGGCTCGCCAATCTCACCGACACTCTTTAATATTTACATTAATGGATTGGCAAAACTACTTGAACAATCTACAGCACCCGGCCTCACCCTATATGAATCCAAGGTTAAATTCCTCCTCTATGCCGACGACCTGGTTCTGCTGTCACCAACTAAAGAGGGTCTACAGCAGAACCTGGACCTGCTGGAGTCGTACTGCCAGACTTGGGCCCTGACAATAAATCCCCAAAAAACCAAAGTCCTTGTGTTCCAGCAAAGATCCAAGCAACATGGACCCACAATAAATTTCACAGTAGGAACAACCAAAATTGAACAAACCACTCACTACACATACTTGGGCTTAAAAATCAGTTCTACGGGAAACTTCAAACTGGCTGTGAATGAACTGAAAGAGAAAGCAAGAAGGGCTTTCTATGCCATCAAAAAATCAATCCAAATAGAAATCCCAATTAGCATTTGGCTCAAAATGTTCAAATCAGTAATTGAACCAATTGCACTCTATGGCAGTGAGGTCTGGGGACCACTAACACAACAAGATTTTGCAAAATGGGACAAACACCCAATTGAGATCCTACATGCGGAATTCTGTAAAAGTATCCTCCGGACTCAAAGGAAAACAGTAAACAACGCATGCAGGGCGGAACTAGGCCAATACCCATTAATAATCACTATCCAAAAAAGAGCCACCAAATTTTGGAATCACCTACAAATGAGCAACCCCAATGCTATCACTACGACGCCCTGAAATGCCAAGAGCTGAGCATAAAGAAGAATACCCTCAGTCAACTAGTCCTGGGACTCAATAAAGTAACTAATAACAATACTAACAATAACCAGCCCCAGGACAGTGACAGGGTAACACAAAGAATTCGACCCAACACAATCGTCGCTAAGCAAAAGGAAAAATATCTGTCATATTGGGCAGAAACAACAAAAACCCAAAGCAAACTCAATTGCTACTTGGCCCTAAACAGACAATACAACATAGCTGATTACCTGACCATGGTAAAGGATAACAAACTGAGAAGAACCTTGACAAGGTACAGACTTAGCGAACATAGCCTAGCGATCGAAAAAGGCAGACACAGGCAGACCAGGCTGCCAAGAGAAGACAGGATATGCTCTCACTGCAGTCAGGGAGTAGTTGAGACAGAGATGCACTTCCTCACAGCCTGTGGAAAATATCAGGGCATCAGAGAGAATTTCTATCAAAAATTCTCACATATATGCCCTGAATTCAGAAATCTGACTGACAACCAAAAACTGCCATTCCTACTGGGAGAGGAGAGAAGCTGTGTAACACTGGCGGCACACTATGTTACAGCTTGCCATGAACAGAGGGACAACCAGTAAACTAAGACAAGAGTATATATAAACAAGGCGAAAATATATTTATAAACTCAGGGATATACCTGTTTATACACTGTATGAATGGAACCGCGTTTATGTGTTCAACCATAAATGTATTTTGATGCTTTGGCAACATAAGATGTACCTTATCATGCCAATAAAGCGATTTGTATTGTATTATTGTATTGTATTGTGAGGGGAAGGTGTGTGTGGGGCAGGTGTGTGAGGGGCAGGTGTGTGGGGGGCAGGTGTGTGTGGGGGCAGGTGTGTGTGGGGCATGTGTGTGAGGGGCAGGTGTGTGGGGGGCAGGTGTGTGTGGGGCAGGTGTGTGTGGGGAAGGTGTGTGTGTGGCAGGTGTGTGTGGGGCAGGTGTGTGAGGGGAAGGTGTGTGTGGGGCAGGTGTGTGTGGGGAAGGTGTGTGAGGGGAAGGTGTGTGAGGGGCAGGTGTGTGGGGGCAGGTGTGTGTGGGGCAGGTGTGTGAGGGGCAGGTGTGTGAGGGGAAGGTGTGTGTGGGGCAGGTGTGTGAGGGGCAGGTGTGTGGGGGGCAGGTGTGTGTGGGGCAGGTGTGTGTGGGGCATGTGTGTGAGGGGCAGGTGTGTGGGGGGCAGGTGTGTGTGGGGCAGGTGTGTGTGGGGAAGGTGTGTCTGTGGCAGGTGTGTGTGGGGCAGGTGTGTGAGGGGAAGGTGTGTGTGGGGCAGGTGTGTGTGGTGAAGGTGTGTGAGGGGAAGGTGTGTGAGGGGCAGGTGTGTGGGGGGCAGGTGCGTGTGGGGCAGGTGTGTGAGGGGCAGGTGTGTGGGGGGCAGGTGTGTGTGGGGCAGGTGTGTGTGGGGCAGGTGTGTGAGGGGAAGGTGTGTGTGGGGCAGGTGTGTGTGGGGCAGGTGTGTGAGGGGAAGGTGTGTGAGGGGCAGGTGTGTGTGGGGCAGGTGTGTGTGGGGCATGTGTGTGAGGGGCAGGTGTGTGAGGGGCAGGTGTGGGGGGCAGGTGTGTGTGGGGCAGGTGTGTGAGGTGAAGGTGTGTGTGGGGAAGGTGTGTGAGGGGAGGGTGTGTGAGGGGAAGGTGTGTGAGGGGCTGGTATGTGTGGGGGCAGGTGTGTGAGGGGAAGGTGTGTGTGGGGCTGGTGTGTGAGGGGAAGGTGTGTGTGGGGCAGGTGTGTGAGGGGCAGGTGTGTGGGGGGCAGGTGTGTGAGGGGAAGGTGTGTGTGGGGCAGTTGTGTGTGGGGCAGGTGTGTGAGGGGCAGGTGTGTGGGGGGCAGATGTGTGTGGGGCAGGTGTGTGTGGGGCCGGTGTGTGAGGGGAAGGTGTGTGGGGGGCAGGTGTGTGTGGGGCAGGTGTGTGTGGGAAAGGTGTGTGTGGGGCTGGTGTGTGAGGGGAAGGTGTGTGTGGGGCAGGTGTGTGAGGGGCAGGTGTGTGGGGGGCAGGTGTGTGTGGGGCAGGTGTGTGGGGCATGTGTGTGAGGGGCAGGAGTGTGGGGGGCAGGTGTGTGTGGGGCAGGTGTGTGTGGGGCAGGTGTGTGTGGGGCAGGTGTGTGAGGGGAATGCGTGTGTGGGGCAGGTGTGTGTGGGGCAGGTGTGTGTGGGGCAGGTGTGTGGGGGGCAGGTGTGTGAGGGGCAGGTGTGTGAGGGGCAGCTGTGTGAGGGGCAGGTGTGTGAGGGGCAGTTGTGTGAGGGGCAGCTGTGTGAGGGGCAGGTGTGTGGGGGGCAGGTGTGTGAGGGGAAGGTGTGTGTGGAGCAGGCGTCTGAGGGGAAGGTGTGTGTGGGTCAGGTGTGTGTGGGGAAGGTATGTGTGGGGCAGGTGTGTGAGGAGAAGGTGTGTGTGGGGCAGGTTTGTGGGGCAGGTGTGTGTGGGGCAGGTGTGTGAGGGGAAGGTGTGTGTGGGGCAGGTGTGTGTGGGGCAGGTGTGTGTGGGTCAGGTGTGTGGGGCAGGTGTGTGAGGGGCGCGGGGGCAGGTGTGTGAGGGGCAGGTGTGTGAGGGGCAGCTGTGTGAGGGGCAGTTGTGTGCGGGGCAGGTGTGTGGGGGGCAGGTGTGTGAGGGTCAGGTGTGTGTGGGGCAGGTGTGTGAGGGGAAGGTGTGTGTGGGGCAGGTGTGTGAGAGGCAGGTGTGTGTGGGGCAGGTGTGTGTGGGGAAGGTGTGTGTGGGGCAGGTGTGTGAGGGGAAAGTGTGTGGGGGGCAGGTGTGTGTGGGGCAGGTGTGTGAGGGGTGGGGGGGGCAGTTGTGTGAGGGGCTGGGGGGGCAGGTGTGTGAGGGGCAGCTGTGTGAGGGGCAGCTGTGTGAGGGGCAGGTGTGTGGGGGGCAGGTGTGAGAAGAAGGTGTCTGTGGGGCAGGTGTGTGAGGGGAAGGTGTGTGTGGGGCAGGTGTGTGTGGGGTAGGTGTGTGTGGGGCAGGTGTGTGAGGGGAAGGTGTGAGGGGAAGGTGTGTGTGGGGCAGGTGTGTGTGGGGCAGGTGTGTGTGGGGCAGGTGTGTGAGGGGAAGGTGTGTGGGGGGCAGGTGTGTGAGGGGAAGGTGTGTGGGGGGCAGGTGTGTGTGGGGCAGGTGTGTGTGGGGCAGGTGTGTGAGGGGAAGGTGTGTGTGGGGCAGGTGTGTGTGGGGCAGGTGCGTGGGGGTCAGGTGTGTGAGGGGCAGGTGTGTGAGGGTAAGGTGTGTGTGGGGCAGGTGTATGAGGGGCAGGTGTGTGGGGGGCAGGTGTGTGTGGGGCAGGTGTGTGTGGGGCAGGTGTGTGAGGGGCAGGTGTGTGAGGGGCAGGTGTGTGAGGGGCAGGTGTGTGAGGGGAAGGTGTGTGTGGGGCAGGTGTATGAGGGGCAGGTGTGTGGGGGGCAGGTGTGTGTGGGGCAGGTGTGTGAGGGTAAGGTGTGTGTGGGGCAGGTGTAAGGGGCAGGTGTGTGAGGGACAGGTGTGTGTGGGGCAGGTGTGTGTGGGGCATGTGTGTGAGTGGCAGGTGTGTGGGGGGCAGGTGTGTGTGGGGCAGGTGTGTGTGGGGCAGGTGTGTGAGGGGAAGGTGTGTGTGGGGCAGGTGTGTGTGGGGAAGGTGTGTGAGGGGAAGGTGTGTGAGGGGCAGGTGTGTGGGGGGCAGGTGTGTGTGGGGCAGGTGTGTGTGGGGCAGGTGTGTGAGGGGCAGGTGTGTGAGGGGCAGGTGTGTGTGGGGCAGGTGTGTGTGGGGCAGGTGTGTGAGGGGAAGGTGTGTGTGGGGCAGGTGTGTGAGGGGAAGGTGTGTGTGGGGCAGGTGTGTGAGGGGAAGGTGTGTGAGGGGAAGGTGTGTGAGGGGCTGGTGTGTGGGGGGCAGGTGTGTGAGGGGAAGGTGTGTGTGGGGCAGGTGTGTGAGGGGAAGGTGTGTGTGGGGCAGTTGTGTGTGGGGCAGGTGTGTGAGGGGCAGGTGTGTGTGGGGCAGGTGTGTGAGGGGAAGGTGTGTGGGGGCAGGTGTGTGGGGGCAGGTGTGTGCGGGGCAGGTGTGTGTGGGGCAGGTGTGTGAGGGGCAGGTGTGTGAGAGGAAGGTGTGTGTGGGGCAGTTGTGTGAGGGGCAGGTGTGTGGGGGGCAAGTGTGTGTGGGGCAGGTATGTGTGGGGCAGGTGTGTGGGGGGCAGGTGTGTGTGGGACAGGTGTGTGTGGGGCAGGTGTGTGTGGGGCAGGTGTGTGAGGGGAAGGTGTGTGTGGGGCAGGTGTGTGAGGGGAAGGTGTGTGAGGGGCAGGTGTGTGTGGGGCAGGTGTGTGAGGGGAAGGTGTGTGTGGGGCAGGTGTGTGTGGGGCAGGTGTGTGAGGGGAAGGTGTGTGTGGGGCAGGTGTGTGGGGGGCAGGTGTGTGAGGGGCAGGTGTGTGAGAGGAAGGTGTGTGTGGGGCAGGTGTGTGTGGGGCAGGTGTGTGTGGGGCAGGTGTGTGGGGGGCAGGTGTGTGAGGGGAAGGTGTGTGTGGGGCAGGTGTGTGTGGGGCAGGTGTGTGAGGGGAAGGTGTGTGTGGGGCAGGTATGTGAGGGGAAGGTGTGTGAGGGGCTGGTGTGTGGGGGGCAGGTGTGTGAGGGGAAGGTGTGTGTGGGGCAGGTGTGTGAGGGGAAGGTGTGTGAGGGCCAGCTGTGTGAGGGGCAGGTGTGTGTGGGGCAGGTGTGTGAGGGGCAGCTGTGTGAGGGGCAGGTGTGTGAGGGGCAGGTGTGTGGGTGGCAGGTGTGTGAGGGGCAGCTGTGTGAGGGGCAGCTGTGTGGGGCAGGTGTGTGTGGGGCAGCTGTGTGAGGGGCAGGTGTGTGAGGGGCAGGTGTGTGAGGGGCAGGTGTGTGTGGGGCAGGTGTGTGAGGGGCAGCTGTGTGAGGGGTAGCTGTGTGAGGGGCAGGTGTGTGGGGGCCAGGTGTGTGAGGGGCAGGTGTGTGAGGGGCAGCTGTGTGAGGGGCAGGTGTGTGAGGGGCAGGTGTGTGAGGGGCAGGTGTGTGGGGGGCAGGTGTGTGAGGGGAAGGTGTGTGTGGGGCTGCTGTGTGAGGGGCGAGGGGGGGGGTGTAATTTCAATTCAACCCAGCCTGTTGAAAAATTGCTGCTGATTTTCGTCGGATCTGCTCCTGCCCCACTGCCACAACTTCACCTACTTTATTTCTATTGCACTTTTGGTTAAATTACATTGGCAGAGTGGCAGCAGCTCTGTGGAAATTCCCAGCCCATCTAGTATTTTTTTGATGCACTGATATCAGGAGCAAATAATTCATCGACTTTCTGGCAATGCTTCATTCTTTGTCCCTCTGTGTATCTGTGGTTCTCTCTCTGTTTCATTGTATATTTGTGGTTCTCTCTCCATCTGTGTATCCCTGGCTCAATCTGTGGTTCTTTGTATATTAGGATTTGGCACATTGAGCTGTACTGAGCAGAAATCAAGCCCAATAATGGACTTATTTTGCCCTAGGCACAGAATGAAATTGAGGCTTTTGGAACCCTTGATACCTTTTTTTCCCCAAATCAAATTTCTTGGTCTATCTCAAGGCACCAAAGCAAATATTATATGCCATTTTCAAAGGAAATAAACATTCCTTGAAATCAGGTAACTAACCTGCTGTTCTGCGCTCACATTTCCTGTTCTCGCTGATCTTTTGACTTACTGTATTAATTGAATCTCAGATTACATCTCCTGCAACGCATTTGTATTACTGGCTTCTCTCCTTTCTTTTCTTTGTTTATCTCTTTCCACTTGTTGAGGACATTTATTGGAACTGCAATACCTAAGGTAGATTAATACGTGATGACAGCAAAACTGAATTGAACAAAACCAACTTAGTTACAGTCGGAAAAAATGCTATTATCCAACAATTGTTCATTCTGTCCATTGGGTATTTAAACGCCTTTTCACAGTTTTTATTTTGCAGTCCCCTGCTGTATTGATTCATTCTTTTGTGCTGTTTTTATATTTCTGCATGCTCCCTGGTTCTTGTTCACTTCATTTTCCCTTCTTGATGGATTTTTTCTGATTCATTTAACCTGCATATTCTTATCATTTTATTCACTGTCCTCTCTCACTGGTACTTCCCATTTTCTATTATCCTCTTTTCCTTCTTCCATTAATTAATTTCTGTTATTTGCTGCTTTCCTCTTCCTGCTCACGTCAACTATTCCGTTACTCAAGAAGAGTTCTCAACCCAAGGGTTCACCCTTGAGTAAGTTGAGTCTGTCCTCTTTTTGGTCTCTTGGCTCTAGGTAATTGCAGAAGGAGCATAGCAATGGCCAGTTTCTGACACTTCTAAACGATCATTGGAGCAAGGTGGGACTTTGGCCGTAAGGGCAGGACCAGAGGTTACTTGCCACGTTCATCTGCTGCAGGAAGCAGGAGTTACAGTTGGCACTTTGGACTTGAGAGGCCAGAGTATCAGTTGCTATTTTGGCCTGTAGAAATCTGGAGTTACAGATGACCATATGGGCTGCAGAAGCAGAAGTGAAATTCCACACTCTGGACTGCAAGATCAGGAGTAGGAGTTACAGTTTTTCATTTTGGTCTTGACGAGTTTTAAACTTGACTGACTTGAACCCATCAGTCCATGGGGAATCTTTAAGTTGATGAAGGGTGCTGCGAAGTGCAGTAGGTCGTGAGTTGGTTGCCTTTTCAAATATCGAAAATCTCTCGTTCTGACTTTGGTGAAACTTCTGCTACCTGGAGGCAAACTTATAAATTCTAAGCCGTGGCCATTTTATGTGAACTGCCACATTTTATGAAATGTCAAAATTGACCTAAATTTCCAACCTTGCCAAAGTTATTGTACTAGAGAAATGGCCTTTGATTGGTCAAATGGCCTTTTGTCACCCTTGACCTTTCTTATGTTCTTACATCTGACAGCAAGGCCCCTTCAGTGAAAAGGAGATTATTACAACAGCTGAAGCTGGCCAAATCTTCTCTCTTTTCCCCAGCACCCCATACCCAGTGGAGCACTCCGTCGCTTTTAGGTACTCCACCTAGTAGTGCAGCTTTATACTAAAAGTCATTCCCATCTGTGACAGGCGGGTTTGAATGATGGGCAGTTTCTGGATTGGAAATCACCTGCTCCCTTACTGATTGACTTCCCAGAGTGCAATCAATTTTTGTACAAAACAACTGCATTTTCACATTATCACTATTACCACCACGTATCTTAAAAATTGTGGGGGTGGATTTCCGCGGTGGTTCTCCCATTCATCTGTTGTAACTTCAGCAAAAGAATCCTTTATGGCGTTTTTCCAGGGATTCCGCAGATGCTCCGCTGAAGTTATGATGGATGACCAGGAGAAACACCGCGGAAATTTTCCCCCGCCCCCTGATACATCTATATCTCAATGTAATTGATCCGCATCTGCACTAGTTTTACTGATTTGAGACCATGCTTGAACATAGAGGAAATATGTTTTAATTAATGTTGAGGCAAAACTGGTCCAAGGCGTGGTGCCCGGCAGTGCATTGTCAGGCCCACGGAGCAGGCTTTTGATCTCGGCTGAAAGGTAGCTGCTTTTTTCACAGGGAGAGCAGAAAAAGCAGAGGGTAGACCATGCTGGGGTACCTCTTGCAACTCCTAGTGGCCATTTCAAGGGTAGCATTGTGTTTAAAAACTCCCACTTGACTTCCACTACTCAAATGATAACATAGAATCTTACATCACAGAAGGAGGCCATTCAGCCCATTGTGCCTGTGCCGGCTCTTTGAAATCCAGATAGTCCCACTACCCCGCTCTTTCCCCATAACCCTGTAAGTTTTTCCTTTTCAAGTATTTATCCGATTCCCTTTTGAAAGTGACTATTGAATTTGCTTCCACCGCCCTTTCAGGCAGTGTATTTCCATGCTTGTGACATGTTTGTGAAACAGGTTATGAGTGAAGATCATTTAGGCAGCCAGTATAGATGGGTTTAGATTGTTACATTTCTGATTCTGTGTTTTCTTTTAAAAAAAAATCTTTAACAAAAAAATACATGGAAGAGAAAAGGATTCAAAAAGCGACTAGATATGTTTCGGGTGAGAGACGGGATCAAAGTATGGAGGCTGGTAGGTGGAGATCTGTCAAAAATTAACAGCCTTGTTCAACCCATCCATCTTTCTATCTTCTTTAAAAGTTCTCATTGCTGGTCCTGGCAGGAGGTTACCTGCCCACCACATTGGATGACAACTAGTGCTTGATGTGGAAAGATGTAAATAATCGAAGAGAAATAGATGCGAGTGGTTGCAAGTAAACTGTCTCATTGAGATCATGGCGTACATTTCAAGAACCAAACTAGAGCACGTTGTTGTCATCATAAAAAAATAAAAAAGAGACTTACATTTATGTAGCACCTTTCACAACCTCAGGACGTCCCAAAGCACTTTACAGCCAATGAAGTACTTTTGAAGTGTAGTCACTGTTGTAATGAAGGTAAGATTATGAGCTTTCCACTTACAGTTTGTACAGCAGTGCTCTGAACATTAGAAATCAAATCTGATTTCTTGTCGATGTCCATGGAAGAAGGTTTACTTGGCCAGTAGCCATCTTGGCGCATGTCAATAGTGAGCATTCTCCATACATTTGGCAGATAACTCATTCACCCAAAGATGAGACTCGTGATGTTAGCTTTGCAGGATTTTTTGAACTTAGTTTGCAGCACGTTGCTGGGACATAGCTGGGCTCTGCGTATTACAATCATTTTATAAATAGACATAAAATGACAAAGAACAGTGTAACGAAAGGCTTTTCTCTCCCTCTCACATCCTGAAGTACTTGATTTTGTTGTTTGTTTGTGGTTTGGTTGGTTTGGGCTTTTTGACCGTTCCTCAAGCTAGATCAGAATGCTCTGACCCAGCAAGCTGAGTCCAGAGGGGACGGCTCACAGCTTTCGAAACCTATGACTGTAAGTCATTACCAGTATCTGTCTAGCAACTTGCATTTATGTAATGTGAAAAAAAAATCACAAAGCTCTTCATAAATAGAACTAGCTAACGGGAATGGACATCGAGTCGTGGTGGGAGGAATTAGCAGAGAATGGCCAACAGCTTGGTCAAATGATGGGTTTTGCGGTTTTTAGAGAGGAAAGGAGAGGAGGCAGGGTTTAGGAAGGGAGTTCCAGAAAGTAGGGCTGAGGTGGCTGAAGGCTCTATCACCAATGGTGAGACAAAGGGAGGGCTGAGGATGGGTGGGGGGACAACGGTGATGACACATAGAGGAAAAAATGTGGTTGGTTAGCACCCGCAAATCGTGACGTCAGTCGAGCGTGCAACGCCCCGGTAGTGCTGCAGACCGGATATTGAGTAACGCCCCCTGCCTTTCCGCCTGCCACTAGCAACGACAGGTAGAGGGGAACAATTTGCAGTCGGGAAGGGGCTGGGGGAGTGCTATTTAAAGGTGGCCTCTTCCTGCCTTTTTTTTGTCGGCGACATTTTTGCACCACGCATTCTGAGAGAGAGATTCTGAGAGAGAGAGACACACTTCTGGAGAGATTCAATGCTGTGTGAAGGAGTTTTGGGTACTGAGCAGCACTTTGCAGGTTCTTTTTGATTTGACCTTCCTTGCATCGATTTAGAAGAAACGATGGGGGCTGCACTGATTCAAGGCGTCATCCTGCACCTGCAGAATCGGAGGCATCAGAGACGTAAAGAGAGAGTGGCAAACATGGCCAGAGGGAGGAGGGCCAACAGGCCTCTGCACAGGAGACCTTACCCTCCCAGGGTATTCCAGGAGCAATTCTCCTACATTTATTTGTCTGAGGAGCAGTGTTTGTGCAGGCTGCGCTTCAGCAAGGAGGTGGTCACTGAGCTCTGCCACCTGCTGCAACCAGATCTGCAGCCTCAACTGAGGACCAGGACATCTCTGTCGGTGGCAGTGAAGGTGACAGATCCTTTCAAGCATCTACTGGGGACATCGCCAATATCTCCCAGTTCGCTGTCCATTGCTGAGGTGACAAATGCCCTGTATAAAAGGAGACACCAGTACATCTCTTTCCCCACGACCCGGGCCAAACAGCATGGATGTGCATGTGGGTTTGCTAGGATAGCGGGCATCCCCATGGTGCAGGGCACCATTGACTGCACGCATGTGACATTGTGGGCACCGCATGAAAATGCAGAGGTTTTCCAAAACCGCAAGGGCTACCACTCCTTAAATGTGCAGTTGGTCAGTGACTACAGACTGCTCATACTCGCCGTCAATGCCCGCTATCCTGGCAGCAGCCACGATGCTTTCATCCTGCGCCAGACTGGTGTGCCAGACCTTTTCCAGGCACCGCATTATCCAAGTGGTTGGCTCCTCGGGGACAAGGGTTATCCACTCTGTACCTGGCTGATGACACCGCTCCGTAACCCCAACGCCCCTGCCGAGCTGCGGTATAATGAGAGCCATATTATCACCAGAAACATAATTGAGCAGATGATCTGCGTGCTCAAGCAACAGTTCCGCTGTCTTGACCACTCAGGATGAGCCCTGCAGTACTGTCCTGAGCGAGTCGCCCTCTTCATAGTTGTATGCTGCATGCTTCACAACCAGGCAATCCTGAGGATCCAGCCAATACCACCAGGGATTGGTGCACCACCTGAGGAGGAGGAAGAGGAGGAGGAGGATGATCATCAGCAACACCAAGGTGGGAGGGAGGCCCACAATGCTGCCACTGCAAGGGCCGTCCGTCAACAGCTGATAAGAAGCTGCTTCTAGGCCCCTACTCAGAAGATGGCTTCTGGCATGGAGAACAACATCATGGAAAGCAACCCGCAACCTCTATAGCTGGCCAAAGCTGCAATGATCCCAAAGGCCAAAAATGTAAATTTTGAATACAACAACTTTTTTATTTAACAAACTCTGTGTGTGTCATTTATTCAGCACAAACAATTAGAAACAAACACAACAAATCATGAATTTACAGAACTGGTTCTCACAAACTGGAGAAAAACGCCAAAACAGTAAACAAATTTAATCAGACGAACCTCGATCTTTACTACAAACATTCCCAACATTTATTTAGACCTCCTACTGTTTGCTCTTCAAGGATGATCTCCATCCCCTGCGCACTTCCCCCCTTCCTACCCTACTGCTCCTCCGTAATGGGGCCCCAGTGGCTGCAGCAAGGCTGGTGGAAGGCTGCTGAATGTCAGATGCTAAGGCTACAGATTTGCAGAGCTACGGGAAAACGGCAGGAGAGTGGAACTAATTGGATAGCTCTTTCAAAGAGTTGGCACAGGCACAATGGACCAAATGGCCTCCTTCTGTCCTATATCATTCTATAATTCTAGACAGAGAGATGATTGAGGAGGATGGTGTGGCTTGTCAAATGCTGGAGTGAGGTTGAGGGGATAAAGAAGGGATAATGTACCATAATCACAGTCACAAAGGATGTCATTCATGACTTTGGCCAGGTCAGTCTTGGTGCTATGAGATGGTCAGAAGCCAGATTGGAGGGACTCAAACAGAAAGTTTTGTAAGTGATGGTTAGTGAACTGCAAAGCAACAACATGTTCAAGGCTATGAGGGGAAAAACGTCAACAATCTTGGTATGGAGTGGTGCGCAGGGCAGTGGGCGGAACGATGGGGCAGTGGGCAGGAGAGTGGAATGGTGCAAGGAACATTGGAATGATATTACATGTCAAGGCTGTTGAGGCACTGCACCCATCCCACACCACACACATTCGTCATTCTGGAATGCCCCAGCCATTGCCACATGCCTCATAACATCAAATACTCTCATTGCTACATTATCCGTGCTTCATGAAGGCAAACCAAACACTGAGTGGTTGTGCAACGAGCACTGATTTCTTTATAATAAAAGAGTAGAGTAAGAAGATGATGGCGACTCATCAGACCTGTTACTTCCACTGAACATGTACAAACCTGCTCCATCATCAACTCTACCCAACCCGTTTAAACTCCTGAAAGGTTCTGCAATCATTCTCACTGATGTCCCACCCAAAGATAAATAGCACATGAAAAACATTTTGAAATTGTCTGTGGATAACACTAAAATAGAAAGGGAGCTAATCAACACAGCAGCTAATGGAGTAATGGCCCCCCAATATCAGACTATGAATCAAGAATTGCACCTCCGCTTTAAATCCCATGGGGGAAAATTCGGTTGCTTTGCACCTCCCATTAACATGCTAAGAGGTTGCTAACGGGGCACAAAGCAACTAGCGCCTGGGCGCGGCACCGCCAACGCCTCCCGTGAAATTCAGCCAGGCGGCCATTTTTGTTGCTGGCCGCCTGCCAGCACCTGCCTTCGCTGCCGTCCTTGGCTTCCTGAGCACCGCCCTCCCCCACCCCCCCAGCGGAGTGACGGCTGCGCTCCACGAGCCTGGCACTTCTCTTGAGTGCCGGGCTCTTTTGCCAGCACTCTGATCCCGGTGGCCCAGCTGGGCCTCGCACCATTCCACTCTCCTGCCCACTGCCCCATTGTTCCGCCCACCGCCCTGTGCACCACTCCATACCAAGATTGTTGACGTTCCCTCACAGCGCCCTTCCAGTAACGCCCCACTTCCCCCTTGGGGCGCTACCACTCAATTTCAGCCGTGGGGGTGCTAATTTTTTCGGGCGCTAAAAGTAGCACCCAGGGTGCGAATCAATTTTTCCTCCCATATCCTATCAGCCACTAAGACCACTTACTTCCACCTCTGCAATTACCTCACTCCCATCACCAGTCAAACTTACCCAAGGCGATTTTACCTCTAGACTTGACCTCTCCAAGACCTTCTCACCAGCCTCCCAAGTTCTACTAACAAGTCAAAAAGTCCACTGCTTTCACCTTAACCCGTATTAAGACCCACTTGCCCATCACCCACATCCTCACCAACCTCCATTGGCTACCTGTCCCCAACCCATTGAATTCCATATGCTTCCATAGTTTTGCCCACCTAACATCCTCCAACTTTACATCCCAGGCAATGTCCTTCAAACTCTGTGTATCTCCTTTTTCCTTCTCCTCCTCCATTGGCGGCAGAACCATCAGCCGTCGTAGTTTTACTTTCTTTAACTTCCTCCCTACACTCTTCCTCTTTGGTCTCTCTTCCACCCTTAATACCTTAATTAAAACCAATCTTTTTTGCTGTGCTTTCCATCATCTGTCCTAACCCTTCCACTGTTGCTCAATGTCCTCTATTCCTCAGTGAAACACCTTAGGATATGTTCTACATAATTGTAAGTTGTTCTTATGTTTTATTCAGGAATTAAACAGACCACTTATTTCCCTGTATTTAGTCTTCCCATTTCTGTGCCAGTATTCTGAGGTAATAGTCACAGAATGACACATAAACGAATGTTGCTTCTTCACTTTGCAATGTGCAATTGGTAACTTAACTTAATTTTGCCTGTGGCAAGGCTTTGGTTGTTGCACGTTCTGGATGGTAGATAAGCGACTTGAGTTGGCAGTTCAGGATGATGCTGCTGTCAGCAGCTGAATAATAAATCATAAGCATCTTTGAACTGTTGTAGTCACTGCAAACACATATAACAATTCCCCGCAGATAGGGGAAATGGCAGTCTGCTTGCTGATTGAATGAAGGTTGCTGAGGATGAAAAGGATGACTGTTGTGATGGTGCAAAAAAAAGGCTGCTGTCAGCTGCTCCAAACCAGCACACTCCAATCATTCAGCAAACACTCTCACAGTACTCTGATCAATGAGGCACTGCAAGCTGAGTTGCAGTACGCTCTCGTATATTGGTCTAGGTGACTCCATTTTATTTCTATATAACATTTACTGGCAGATCTCCCTGGCATTCTCATGATGAGTCAGAAGACACACTTTTATAACAGTAGCGTTGCTTATGCCGTGTAGGGCATAACATCAGGACTACTGATATAAAAACAGAAAATGATGGAGACGCTCAGCAGGTCAGGCAGCATCTGTGAAGAGAGAAACAGAGTTAATGGGGTCGATTTTAACTAAGCCGTGAGGCGGGCTTTGAGGCGTGCGGGGGGTTAAAATCGCTAAAACTGGCGGGCGGGACCCCCCCCCCCACCGGCCCGGTTCCCGACCCCGAGCCATTTTAACCCAGGCGTGTCTGATGGTCCCGAATCAGTCCCGCCTCCGACAGGCGGAACTGGTCTTTAAGGCCCTTAATCAGCAATAATTGGCCTTTATAATGCCATTTTAACAGGCCCTTGCATTTTTAACCCTTTTCCCACATAAAACACGCCTGGTGGGGATCACGCCTGTGAAACCTGGCGTGAGCATTATTGGCTTGCTGACTATCAGCTGCAGGTCAACCATTAAAGAGGAGATTTGATCAGTCATCATTTGCAGGTGGCAGGACTTTGTTGCATCAGGCCTGGGGCAACTTTTACCAGGCTTAACCACACCTGTGGAAGGTTGGAGCCTCACACACTTCTCCAGTGTGACCTCCTGGGAAACCCCTCTCGCCACCCTCACTCAGCGCTTCCTCAGCGAAGGCATATGCCAGAAGCATGGGAGCCATTTTTCTCCTTCCCTTCTTGGCATTAGAGGAGCTCAAGCACCAGGCGCGGCAGCAGCAGAACCAGGAACAACAGCAGCACCAGCAACAGCAGCAGCAGCAGGAGCGCCAGGCTGCTGCTCACCCACCTGAGGCAGCACAGGCCAGAAGGGGCCAGCGCATGGAAGCCCGTCGGCGCAGGAGATACCCCCCAAACAGGGTCTACAGACACAGGGTCAGCTACCTCAACATGACTGAGCAGCAGTGCCAAAGGCGGCTCCGACTTTTGTGACAGGTAATGACTGACATCTGCGCAATGATACAGCAAGACCTGCAGCCCAGAGGACCAGGTGGACACTCCTTACCAGTGACCATCAAAGTCACCACCGCACTCAACTTTTTTGCCTCAGGCTCATTCCAGGGATCATCAGCAGACATCAGCGGCATCGCCCAGTCGGCCGCACACACTTGCATCACGCAGGTAACCAATGCCCTCTTTGCCCTCGCGCACAATCACTCCATTTCACCAGGGATCGCGCAAATGTGACGGCGCGAGCGGTTGGATTAGCTCATCTGGCAGACTTTCCAAGGGTGCAGGGCGTCATTGACTGCACACATGTGGCCCTTAGGGCACCCCATCACAATCCAGGTATTTTTGTCAACCTCAAGGGCTTCCACTCCCTTAACGTTCAGCTGGTGTGTGACCACAAGAAGGAGATTTTGCATGTTTGTGCCAAGTACCCTGGCAGTTGCCATGACTCCTTCATACTGCACCAGTCTAGTGTGCCTCCATTATTCAGGCCGCCAGACCAACTTCACGGATGGCTACTTGGAGACAAGGGCTATCCCCTGAGGACTTAGCTAATGACGCCGTTGAGGAGGCTAGCCAAAGAAGCTGAGGAGCGCTACAACTCCAGCCACATTTCCACCAGATCCATAATCGAGCAAACCATCGACTTGCTGAAGATGCGCTTCAGATGCCTGGATAGATCAGGTGGAGCCCTACAGTACTCAGCAGCCAGGGTCTCCAGAATCATCGTGGTTTGCTGTGCACTTCACAACATCGCACAGCGTCGTGGCTTGCAGATTCCTGAGGACCAAGTGGCTCCTCACATACCCTCCTCAGATGATGATGATGATGATGAGGAGGAGGAGATGATGAGGAGGAGGAGGAGGAGGAGGAGGAGGGCGAAAATGAGCATCCCGCAGAAGCCCATCAACCAACGGCAGCATTACGCGAGAACATTGCTGGCCGGGATGCAAGGAACGCACTCATCCTGGCCAGATTTGCTTAGCCTAGTAAATCAAACTCTTTTGCCTCGCAGCTTCTTACCTGAGCATTGACAATGGCCAAACCCTGCGGATTCCTAGCTATTTGATCAGCATCCTGACAACTGCAAGTAATCCTAAGCCCTCAATGTGAAAGCCCCATTCGCGAAATGACACACGCCAGAACTGCAACAGTTGCCATCAGAATTTTTATGCACAAGAACCAACTGATGGCATTTTTACAACATACACAACATTTCACCCAAGTGACTACCCTTGTGACTACTTGTGCTTTATTTTCCTCTTACGTGTGCTCCTACGTAGTGGTTCCCCTGTGGCTTCAGCAGATGTGGAGGCCCCTTGCTCACTTTCCTGCTGCTCCTGTCTCGACACCTTTGGTGGGCGTCCTCTGGGGTGGCGAGCCTGTGAGGGCTCATCAGCAATCTGCTGCTCCTGCGGCTGTGCAGGGGTTGAGACGTCTATCTCACTTGAGTGTGGACTCCGGCAGGGCTCTGACCGAGGGCTCTGCAGTGGCATGGAAGTGTGAGCGCTTGGAGAGGAACCCCCACTTCCTTGAGGCCTGCCACCAACCTCCCTCTCATGGGTCAGCTCCCCGTCCACGCCTGCAAGTGGCTTGAGAGCACCTTGCTGCACATCAGGGGGGCCATGGGGACCCGTATCTGCAATGGCAGTCCTACTCAGAAGGACTTCCATGAAGGTCTGGTTTCTCTGTTCAATAGATGCCCATCGTTCCTCAAGAGATGTCATTCTATTCTGAACACTCACCATGTTTTCCATACCCTGGCAACTAACCTCCTCCATGGCCGTAGCCCTCCTCTCCTCTACTGTAGCCAGCGGAGCCACGGAGGCAGCAATCATTTCCACGTAGGTAGCCATCCTTTCCGTGTTGATGCATTCATGCGCCACTGGCTCCACAAAGGCTCTGCTCATGTTCGCTATGGACTCCTCCATTGGCTCCACACTCGCAGCGACCCTGGAGACAAAACCTGCCAGAGTCTCCTGCATCTGTGCATGGAGTTCCATCACCTCTGATCTTATGGATGGACCCAGAGGCAGAGGGTCGACATGCAGCTGAGCCGAGCTGGCAGAGTCCTGCGCCCTCCGACTAGGACTCTCCACTGCTGTCCCTGTCTCCACAATCTGCTGATGCTCACTTGTGAGCTGTGATACAGCAGGTGACAATTCTACTCTATGTCCCAAAGGTCCTCCGAGGTGCGAGTGTCTGCGCTGGTGCTGGGTGCGCTTATTTCTGCTGACGCTGCGCCCTCAGAGGTTGCAGATTCCTCTGAGGAGTCTGGAATCTCAGGCTCTTCCTCCTGCACAGTGGGGACGGGGGCTCTCGATGGTCCTGTGGGGGACTCAAGGAAAAAGTTAGAGATGTGTTGCCAAGGTTACATGCACATTGCATTTTGCAGATGATCATAAGTCCATATGATGTAGCTTCAGAATCATTATCAGCGACTCATGCAATAACAATGAGAGAGATGGAAAACTATTCTGTCACCAGCTTGCGGGGATGCACCTGTCTGTCTTTCCCCAACTTCTGCATCTGTATCAGCCCCGACAATCTCCAGGATGGCTTCCTCCCAGGGGGTGAGCTGGGCTAATGAGGGTGGCCCTCCTCCTGTCCTGGCTCGCTCTCTCCTGTTGTGAGCTCTCTTCTCCTGCAATGAGGGAGACAAGTGGAGGTTGAGTGAGAATGAAGGAGTGAGTGTAGAGATTGCATAGCATAGATGCTTAGAAGGAGACAAAGATGGAGTGAGGTTGCAAGACCAAGGGCCCTCCCTGTGTGTTGTCAGTTGTGTTCAAAGCATCAGAGTGAGAGGGAGTGTGAGGGCTGCATGGTCGAATAGTTAGGTGAATGTGAGTATAGAGAGAGAGGGAATGGCTAAGGGTGCATGGATGTGAGTGTCAAGTGGGATGTGGAGGAAGAGATTGCTAAAGCTGAGTGCTGGTGAGGAAAGGCAATGGGGATCAGATTGGGGGTGATGGAAACTTCATACTTACTTTTCCAGTGCGATGAAGGTCATGGAATCTTTTCCTGCACTGCATCCAGGTGCACCGTGTGAGCCCCAAGGAGTTGACTTCCCCAGCCACCTGTAGCCACACAGCCTTGGTCTGACTGGGAGGCCTCTTCCTCCCTGAAGAAGGGAACAGGACCTCCCTGTGGGCCCTCGCCCTATCCAACAATGCTTGCAGCGATGCCTCATCAAATTTAGGCGCCGCTCTTGCCCTCCCGCTGTCCATTGTTCCTGCAGGCTACTGTGCCATCATAAGGGGAAAGCTTGGAAGCCTGCAGAGGAAGCAAGGCTTGCTGTGGACCTTAAATGCAGCAGCAATGATGATGTCATCGGAGGGGACTTGCAGTCATGAAAAACCCATTTGCAAAGGCTTCCCACACGTTGGAAATCAATTGGCCAATTGAGTTAAAATTGCATCAATCTCCCACATCCATTTAGATTCATGTGGGAATCACGAAATTCGGGGAACCCGACAATTGCCCGCACCTGAGTTAAAATCGACCCCAACATTTCAGGTCGATGACCTACTGATAAGGGGCGATTTTAACCCTACTGGCTCAGCAGAAACCTGGCAGGTGGGCAGTTAAAATCGCCCTGGCTCTTACTTGTCCGAAAGCCGCCATGATCACAACATCTGCAACTTTAACCTGCTCTCCTGAGCAGGCAGCAAGGACACGGGCCCGGAGCCAATGGGGTCCTTCTTTACATATGCATGTTGCGGCCCGATGACATCATTGAGACCCGACTGTAATTTTAACTCAGGGCTGAGTGAGGAATCCAGCTGGAGTTAAAATCGGAGTCGAAGTTCAATGTTTACTAAATGCTATACTGGTGCTTTGGTGATTGAATTCCATGGCTCTGTTATTGTGGAAACCATATTCCTTTACCAATATGTATTTGATTTCCACAATTACCATTTTTAAAGCTGAGTATGTACATCAAGTTAGAAGTAGATATCTCGGGGTAGAGTTTCTGCTTGGGGCGCAATCGGCGATCCGGGCACGAATTGCACTCAAAATTGCGCTAGTTTTCCGAATGGATTTTATGGTTCAAGTTTGCACTCAAACTAATTTGCATAATCACAAATGTAAACTCTTCCATGAACCAGCGCAATCGGGCAGCGTTTTAGAACGTAATTTTTTTTTTCTTGTTAAAAGAAATCCTTGCTCTATTTAAGAGTGGCAACCTGGTGCAGTTTGATTAATACAGCTGAAAATGGGATTATCACAAAAAATAAGCATTTTTAATAAGTGTCAAGTTCACCACCTGTGAGTAACCCAATTTTAAATAATTAAAAAACTATACAGAACCATTTACTAGTTTCATTGATGTACAGTACAGTTTCTTAATAAATTAAATGTTTTTTAATATCTAAAAGCTTTTAAAATGTATCTATGATTGCCCTTGAGGTTTAGGTGCACTGGGGCTGGTACTGTACTGGTAGTAATGCGGGCAATCTTAGGCTTGGTAACACTCGGAGTTAGTCCTGGAGTTTGTCATCATGGGGGGACGGACAGTCCTGAGATTTGGGAGAACTGAGAAGGGGTCTTGGAATTTGGCAGCACTGCAGTGGTCTGTTGGGTTAGAGCAGCGTGGTTATTAAGGGTTGGAAGAGGAAGCAAAGTGGAAGGATTTAGGGAGGAAGTTCCCTTGATCTTGCTGTGGAGAGGGAACCTGAGATTTGGTAGAACCATGGATGGGGAATTCAAGGCTTGGCAGAACTGCAGGAGCAGAAGGTGGGGGTTTGGCTCACTGCCGGATTTCACTTTAAACTTTGGGCCTCACAGACAAAATGAGCTTGGAGAGTGTATGATGGGAGATTAGAGAGAAAGTAGAGGAAGAGGCAAGTTCCTGCAGATTTAGCTTCTCCCTGCATCTAACCTATGCTTTATTTGATCTAGGAGTGTCTGATACAGACACTGAATGCAGAAATAGAAAAATATTCCATCATCCAGCACTGACATCATTCATCTTGATGAGCACAAAAATCCACCCAAAGTGATAAATACAGCAAACCATTGATGATTCATTTAGTTTTTTTCCCATAATAGTTTTCATTGAACCTTAATACTTTCCATCATTCACGAGATAATCTATAACTGGCACAATGAATCTTCTGGGCTATTTCTGACGCATTTAATAAAAACTAAAAGACCATATACTTGATGAGTGTTGAAAGTTAGTCAAAATATTACATAACTGACCCAATTAAAGCAAAAACTAGAAGCGAAAATACAATAACATATTTGTAAAGAAGCAGCATTTGAAGTCTGATCATACTCCTTTTACGTTTGTTTCGGTGAATAATATTTTTTCATAAGTTTTTCCCCCCCCAAGGATGAAGCCAGTTCCTATCATTATTTCTGACTCACACAGGTAGAGTGTGATTTAAGTGTGACGATGATTTATTTTGTTTCGCCAGTGCAATTGGGTCCCAAAGATTTATGATGGCTTGAAAAAAAAGTTGAAGTGGTCATGTTGAACTGTCATTTTCTACAGAAGCCGTAGCTGGTGCCATTTAATGTGCTGGGGTGATCGGAGCAGTACTGAGCAACAATTGGCACTTGGAGACAGTGACAAATTAAATGAGTTTGGTTCTTCATCGAGGAATGAAGCTTTTGAATGATATTCTATTTGTTTCAACGTTTGAATGTAACTGTGGAAAGAGGAATCGGAATCGATAGATTTTTGGATACTAAGGGAATCAAGGGATATAGGGATAGTGTGGGAAGGTGGAGTTGAGGTAGGAGATCAGCCATGATCTTATTGAATGGCGGAGCAGGCTCGAAGGGCCGAATAGCCTACTCCTGCTCCTATCTCTTACATTCTCATGTGCTCCTGCTCTCGAAAATAAAGTCCATATGGTAAAATGCATAACAAAATACTTCCTTAAGTGTCAGGTTGGCTCAGTTGGTGACACTCTCGTCTCTTGAGTCAGAAGGTTCTGGATTCAAGTTTCATGACAGACTTTAGTCCATCACTGAAGGAGTGCTGAAGCTTTGAAGGTGCCATCTTTCGGATTCGATATTAAACCGAGACCCCGTTTGCCTGATCAGGTGGATGTAAAAGACCCTCTGATACTACTTAAAGAAGAGTAGGTAGTTCTCCTGGTGTCTTAGCTGATATTCCTCCCTGAAACAACACCATAAAAACAGATTATTTATACAAATATACCAAAAAGGTGGACAGTAATGGGTCAACTAAGCATCATGACTCTTAATACAACCTATCCACCAACGTGTTATCTCCTGGGAGAGGCAAAACACTAGATTAAAAGAAAACTAAGTCAATTCAGGGAAGAATATTTCTCTGCAAGCCATGTCAAAGCTATCAAAAAAACAAGTTTCAGTGGATAACAATGAGGACATAGTACATCACCCAACATTACAGCTACCTTTTGTACATAGCAATATCAGCCTCCTTCAGGAAATTGTCCAGCTCCCTTTTGAATGTTTGCAGTGACTTTGCACTCAATGCATGAACTAGCAACTAATTCCAAGGGTCTGGGACCCTTTGCGCAAAGATAAACTTCCTAAAATATAACCCAGTCCTATGTTTTTATCCCATGTCCCCATGTTCTCCTGTAAGATATAGCCTAGAATACCTATACATGCTTCAGGACAATGAGGCAGCTGAGAGACAAATGCAACAAGTAGGAAAACAGTCATGGTTGGAGACAGCGTATAATGGAGGCCAGCCTCCGTGGGACCGCTTGTTATCTGAATCTTTAATTGTCACTCAGATTGTGGTACTGGGGGTTTTGCTCATTTTAGTCTGTTGGTTTAGAGGTGTTATAAAACGCTTAAAGAAGAAAATAGATAGACATGACGTGGCAGTTTTATTAAGGGAATAATAATAGTGAAGTTTCAGAAGAGGTTCTTCTCCCTCAGGTTGGGGTATGTTGAAATATGATGACGTGACCATTTTTATACCATTGAAATATAATGAATGAACTCTTTTAAATCACTGTTAGATGGCCTTAACCTCGTTAACTGTTAATAACTTATTGATTGCATGCTTTGACAGTTGATTGGAGGGCAGTCACGCCTGATTCTGGGCAAACAAGGACTCTGTGATCTGTGTAAGATAATGGCTGGTTGAAGCTCGACAGAGTGGAGCCAGTCAGGATGTGTATGATACCTTGTTAACTGTTAGATGGCCTTCGATGGCTTTAACTTCGTTAACTGTTACCAACGTATTAATTGTATGCTTTAACTGGCAATTGGAGGGAGGTCACACCTAATTCTGGGCAGTAGTCTGTGTAAGATAATGGCTAGTTGAAACGAGACTGAGTGGAGCCAATGAGTTTCGGCTGGTGCAGAGGCATACATGCACAAAAGAGCCAGGGGTATAACTGAAAGAGCACGAACAGAACAAAACACAGCAGATTTGAACAAGACCTGCCACGCTGTGCTGCTGTCCAGAGACTTGGACCCGAATACTGTATGTATGATTGATTAACGTTACAATAAAGCCTCGTTATACCCAATTGGGATTGCCAAGCCGAATCATTGACCGGGTAACCTAGAGCCGATTGTCCCTGACATGAGGAGACCCTGTAACACTCCCTAATTTATCTCATTCAAATATTCTGTCCACGGGGTCATTCTTTGCTTGCAAAATGTTTTGGCCCACCCAAAGAATGTGATGAGGTTCCATAGAAATGCAACTTCTTTTTAATTGTAACAGATTACATATTCAATCCACGTTTCCTGATGGATGCAGCCAGGTAGCTGATTGACACAGATTCAGATAGAATGTGAGTTAGGAGCACAGGTTGAGGAAAATAGTGTGAAGGAAAGCCAAGTACAACATGTTTTATTGCCAGAGAGTAATGATATTATAAGGACTTGGACTCTCTTTACACACCATGTTATGTATTGGCATGCAAAAATGCTTCACCTTTGCTGCCTGGAGTGGGAAATATCTCAAAAACAAATACACCATACATTCTGTATCATTTCTTTTCCTGGGGTGAGGGATAAAATGTACTGAGCAACAGTCGAGTTGAATCCTTTAATATCACCCCGACAATGCACCATATGTGTAACCTCACACCAACAGGCAACAGTCCCACACCGCAGATACTGTGCCTCAGGGAGTTGCCATATTTTATTCAGTTCTGGGTGCTTTTGTAATGAGAAGCCCTGTAAATACAGCCAGCCAAATTTCAATTTATGATAGTTACACAACCCTTAACATGGAAGAAAGGGAATTTCATTTTGCTTCCTTGGGTTTTATGAACATAGGAACATTCAGCCCCTTGAGCCTGTTCCGCCATTCAATTAGAACATGGCTGACCTGTATCTTAGCTCCATCTACCCGCCTTAGTTTTGTAACCCTTAATACTCTTGCCTAACAAAACTCTATGGGTTAGAAATTCGGTAGTGGCGCCAAGTTCGCCTGGGCGCTGAATTTTGTGCCGCGTTTGGAGCAATTGCGAACGCCAGAAATTCAGTTTCAGCGCCCCTAGAGGGACACGGGGCGAGCCTTGAGGCGCTCCGCGCCCCTCTTAGGGTGCTGAAACTGAATATTGCAGCGCAACGTGCTGCAGCGTCTGACGCTGCGGCACGGCACGCTGCGGTACCGCAGGCCTTCCTCCCATTGTTAAGGGGGAGGGGCCTGCAACAGCGCGATCCCCGATCGCGAGTGCTGGCAAAAGAGCCCGGCACCAAGGAGAAGTGCCGGGCTCTCGGGAAACAGCCGGCAATGCCACGGGGGGGTGGGATCAGGAGGCCGGGGACGGAGGTGCTGGCAGGCGGCCACCGAAAAAAGCGGCCGCCCCGCACCTCCACCTTAACTTGCGCCTCTGCCGGCACAGCAAGGCCCCGTGAACCGGGCGCAGGTAGCGAGCGGCGCTACAGTGGCGTTCGCTATCAAATATCGCGATCGGGGCACTAATGGGGCGCTGCGCACACCGATGACGTCATCGGTGGCGGCGCAGCGCAACAGGCTAACGCCACCATTAGCGCCCCTGCTGAATATCGCGGGAGGTGCGGCCAGTGGCGCGACAGCCACTGACTGCCTCTTTAGGCGCTAACAGGTGGCGCTACACACCCAATTTCTCCCCCTATCAATCTTAGTTGTGAAATTTTCAATTGACCCCCAGCCACATTTGTGGGCGAGAGAGTTCCAGAGTAGAGATTCTAGAAGTTAAAATAAACAGCAGACAGTCAGCTAGGTCTTTCTTTCTCAAGTTAACATGTAAGATTCAGTTGTCTTTTGTTCTTCAGCGTAGTTAGTGGCAGGAGACTGGTGGAACCACCCAGAAAATGGCGGCGACCCATTTGGGTTGGATCTCTGCTGTTTCAATGAGTTTCCAATGTCTCATGTACGCCAATGTCTCATGTACGCCAACTGGCCTCCACGTGAATGAAGATCGGCGCTTTAGTTCTTTTCTGTAACTTTGGACTATGAGTCTGCGATGAAAAGCTTCACATGAGAGACTGAACCATATAGAGTCCTTTCTTGCCTTGGACAAGTGGTCTCCAAGTAAGCCAAAGGTGCTCGGACTATCACACTAATTAATTGGGCAGCTTGTTGAAGCTTTAGAATGAAAGATCCTCTCTCTCATTAAAGAAACCTACTGACAGAAGTCTCAGCTCCTCTCTCAATAAGCAGATGAAGAAGGTATTAATGAATGACATCTTCTCCCAGTCATTGCTGATAGCTTGTTCTCACAGTAGCCAACTTGCATAAATGTCTAAAGAAATATTCAAACCTTTTGGTCTGGTAAGGGTCTATTTTATGAAAACTTTAATATAGGCAGAAGTTTGAAGCAGGCAATTTCCATACCAGCTAGGGCTGTGAATTCTGCACATTCGCCTAATACAGAGAAGCAACAAAGATAGCAAAAAATGGTCTCCAAGAATGAAGGCACAGAAGCCATTTTATAGTCGTTGCAATAATAATGGCATAGCTACAAAAATAGGAGACTCATGAACTGGACCAAGACAGGCCCTTGGATCTGTCACAGGTATTTATGTAAGGGTTGACTAACATGGTCATGTTAAAAACTCAAACATGGTCATGTTAAAAACTCCAACGTGATACTTGGTCACGAGGGGGCAATTTTAACCTAACCCACCCATCAGGAAACTGCGGGATTGGGAGCAACGCTGGTGTTGCCCCCTGCCTGATTGTACTGTCCATTGAAGTCTGTAAATCCAGGATTCCACCCAGTCCCATGGTTAGATTATTAGCTTGTTGCCCGTCATAACACTGTGATTGTGGATAGGAAGTTTGTTATGGAAACCATCTCTTCTTCAGTTCCATTGAAATCAGCAGAAATGAATATCAGGCAGCTGATCCGCAGCACCAGTTGTACACCTGGGCAGCAAGCTGAAAATCTACCCCATTTTGTCAGTATTAATGATTTAGGCCCAGTCCCAGCTCCGGATTTATTATACATCAACATTTCTTCAAATACTGCTATGTGCACTTAAACAGAGAGAACAGCGATGTTTGAAAAAATACTACATCTCCTCACCTGGGATTAGAAAGCTTGAATGAGGTGTCTCCAGGAGAGACAAGCAAGTGACGTTGCAACCTGGAGGTAACAGTAGAGGAGCCATAGATGAATTGTAACAACAACAACAACAACTTGCATTTATACAGCGCCTTTAACATAGTAAAATGTCTCAAGGCACTTCACAGGAGCGTTATCAAACAAAATTTGACACCGAGCCATATAAGGAGATATTAGGGCAGGTGAGGTAGGTTTTAAGGAGTGTCTTAAAGGAGGAAAGAGAGATAGAGAGGTGGAGAGGTTTAGGGAGGGTATTCCAGAGCTTAGGGCCTCGGCAGCTAAAGACACAGCTGCCAATGGTGAAGCATGAATCTGTGGGAGGATTGTAAGGGTAAAGAGTTAATGAACCATCTTACAGTTTATTGGAGTTTACCAGATAAATGGGAAGTTCAGTTGTACTTTTGGTTGTAAGAAAATCCTTGGGAAATTCCTTCTCTTGTGTATTTATTGATAGCTTCTGAGTCAGAAGGTTGTGGGTTCAAGTCCCACTCCAGAGACTCGAGCACAAAAACCTAGGCTGAGACTCCAGTGCAGTACTGAGGGAGTGCTGCACTGTCGGAGATGCCGTCTTTCGGATGCGACGTTAAACCGAGGCCCCATCTGCCCTCTCAGGTGAACGTAAAAGATCCTATGGCACTACTTTTCAAAGAAGAGCAGGGGAGTTATCTTCAGTGTCCTGGCCAATATTTATCCCTCAATCAACATCACTAAAAACAGATTATCTGGTCTTTATCACATTGCTATTTGTGGGAGCTTGCTGTGCGCAAATCGGCTGTCGTGATTCCTACATTTTAACAGTAACTACACTTTAAAAAAGTACTTCATTGGCTGCAAAGCGCTTTGGTATGTCATGAGGTCATGAAAAGCGCTATAGAATTGGAAGGGGTAAAAATTGGGTAGCACCTCCTTTGGTTAATTTCAGCGCCCCAAAAAAGTTAGCGCCCCCACGGCTGATTTTCCCAGGTAGCGCCCCGAGAGGGAGGAGGGGTGCTACTGGAAGTGCCCCACGTCCCTCTTGGGGCGCTGCGAGCCAATCACATTGCGCCGCGGTACTGCAGGCCTTCCTCCCCTTATTAAAGGGAAGGGGCCTGGTACAGCGCATCCTGGCGCCCAGCTGGGCCACCAGGGATCGGGAGTGCCGGCAAATGAGCCCGGCACTCAAGAGGAGCGCCGGGCTCACGGAGAGCAGCCGGCACCCCGCGGGGGTCGGGGGGGGAGGCTTCACGGGGGCCGGGGACAGCAACGGGGGCAGGTGCTGGCAGATGGCCAGCAACAAGAATGAATTTCGCGGGAGGCGTTAGTGGCGCCACGCCCAGGCGCTAGTTGATTTGCGACCCATTAGCGCCCTCTTAGGTGCTAACGGGAGGCGCAAAGCAACCAAATTTAGCCCCCCCAAGTCTTTCTGTTTCTTTCTTATTCAGAGACAATGATTCAGAACCTTCAAAATCAACTTGGTACAGTATTATACCTCAAAATATGTACAGGGTGTGTCTTCTTGAACTTTTGAAGATATATATTTTTTTAATTAACAGGTTTGCACCTGTGATCAGCTCAGAATCTCTGCCCAAGATTGCGATGAGAGTGAAATGTCCTTTTACTCAGGTTAAGAGATTAAACACTGTAAAGATGCCAGGAGTGGAGATTTCTCATAATGCTTTTTTTTTAATTTTGGGATGTGAGTGTGAATCACGCCCACAAGAATGCGATTAAATTCTCCTGTCTTTTACCTTAAGGGTGCTGTGCAACATGAGATTGAGCAGTCTCAATCCAGCCACAAGGGATATGAGCCCCAAAACAGCACAAACCTGCCCTTAATTCAGCATTAATTTACACTAAATTGGCTGTCTCACATAATAAGCTCACAGAGCAGTTGACATGAATGTAAAAATGTTACACTGGTGCATTAGCGGGTGTTCTTTTGAGTTTGGGTCTGAGGTGCTTTTTTGTCAGATCATTAGTGCTTTACTCTCCATCTAACTGTGCTATCTATACCTGACCTGGGAGCAATTGGTGCTGGCATTGTGTGCCTGAAAATATTATGGACTGAGATAAGCAAATACTCTTTATGACATCATTGTTCTTGTGTCGCTTTGGCTGTAGGAGAGTGGATTGTTTCTTTCTGGAGGGAGACAGCCCAGCTTGGAATGATGCAGAAGTGGAGATGGATGCATATTCTGCAGTTTTGCTCAATTTGTTCAGGGAATCCAAGGGTATTTATGCAGAACTTTCCCCCGGGAGATTAATGCCTAAAATAAGTTCTTCAAATATTAGGATACCAATTCTGAACACATTTGAAATTCCTATGTCTGCCCTTTTAATAGAGGTCCATTAATCCATTTAATGTTAATCCATTTAATTTAAACATCTGCCTCTAAAATAGTGGAGAAAGGAATTTCACATGAATGTGTTAAACATTCATACACTAATATAATAAGAGCCAAATTTCAAGGCATAAATGGGAGAAGTGGAATCTGTGAGTTCATTTACATTGGATTTTGATACTATCAAGTCAGCTTGGGTCTCAACAATGGTGTTGTCAGGGCTGTACAAAATTATATTACTTTTCTGAAAGGTTTATTTATAGCATTACTACCAATGGCAGGCATCTTATCATCCACCAGCAGCCATTAAACTCTCCTGTACAGGCCAGCATTGTGGATTTTCAAATATTGGTCTGAACATGCTTCACAAGTTGGATAGAGATGAGGAATGCCATTGGACCCAACTTAGCTCATCCATCCAGTAACACCCAACAGACCCCATCATGGCATCCAACTGTTATTTCTTAAAAGGTTCAGAAGTTTTTTTGGCCCCACTACCCCACTTGGAAGTTCATTCCATATAGTAGTTACTCTTTGTTTGAAAAAGAACTTCCTGACATCAGTCTTAAATTTATCTTTTACTAGTTTAAACCTATGCCTTCTTGTGCTAGTCTCACCATTTAATGTCATATACTGTTCCAGTCTACCTTTACTATACCATCTTCTACATCTCTACAAGATCATCTCTCAAGTTCTCCGTCCAAGTTTGAAAGGCTCAAATTTCTCCAATATTTCCTCATAACTCTGCTAGAGATTGGTTATGTGGCTCTTCTCTGAACTGCCTCCATGGCTCGAATATGTATGTTGCATCACTCTGACCAGAAATGGACTCGGCACTCTGACCAGAAATGGACAGGGCACTCTGACCAGAAATGGACTCAGCACTCTGAACAGAAATGGAAAGGGCACTCTGACCAGAAATGGACAGGGCACTCTGACCAGAAATGGACTCAGCACTCTGAACAGAAATGGACAGGGCACTCTGACCAGAAATGGACTCGGCACTCTGACCAGAAATGGACAGGGCACTCTGACCAGAAATGGACAGCGCACTCTGACCAGAAATGGACAGGGCACTCTGACCAGAAATGGACAGGGCACTCTGACCAGAAATGGACTCGGCACTCTGACCAGAAATGGACTCGGCACTCTGACCAGAAATGGACTCGGCACTCTGACCAGAAATGGACTCGGCACTCTGACCAGAAATGGACAGGGCACTCTGACCAGAAATGGACTCGGCACTCTGACCAGAAATGGACTCCGCACTCTGACCAGAAATGGACAGGGCACTCTGACCAGAAATGGACAGGGCACTCTGACCAGAAATGGACTCGGCACTCTGACCAGAGATGGACTCGGCACTCTGACCAGAAATGGACTCAGCATCCTGACCAGAAATGGACAGGGCACTCTGACCAGAAATGGACTCGGCACTCTGACCAGAAATGGACAGGGCACTCTGACCAGAAATGGACTCGGCACTCTGACCAGAAATGGACTCGGCACTCTGACCAGAAATGGACTCGGCACTCTGACCAGAAATGGACTCAGCACTCTGACCAGAAATGGACTCGGCACTCTGACCAGAAATGGACTCGGCACTCTGACCAGAAATGGACTCGGCACTCTGACCAGAAATGGACTCGGCACTCTGACCAGAAATGGACTCGGCACTCTGACCAGAAATGGACTCAGCACTCTGACCCGAAATGGACTCGGCACTCTGACCAGAAATGGACTCGGCACTCTGACCAGAAATGGACTCGGCACTCTGACCAGAAATGGACTCGGCACTCTGACCAGAAATGGACAGGGCACTCTGACCAGAAATGGACAGGGCACTCTGACCAGAAATGGACTCGGCACTCTGACCAGAAATGGACTCGGCACTCTGACCAGAAATGGACTCGGCACTCTGACCAGAAATGGACAGGGCACTCTGACTAGAAATGGACTCGGCACTCTGACTAGAAATGGACTCGGCACTCTGACCAGAAATGGACTCGGCACTCTGACCAGAAATGGACAGGGCACTCTGACCAGAAATGGATTCGGCACTCTGACCAGAAATGGACAGGGCACTCTGACCAGAAATGGACAGGGCACTCTGACCAGAAATGGACTCGGCACTCTGACTAGAAATGGACTCGGCACTCTGACCAGAAATGGACTCGGCACTCTGACCAGAAATGGACAGGGCACTCTGACCAGAAATGGACTCGGCACTCTGACCAGAAATGGACCGGGCACTCTGACCAGAAATGGACAGGGCACTCTGACTAGAAATGGACTCGGCACTCTGACCAGAAATGGACTCGGCACTCTGACCAGAAATGGACAGGGCACTCTGACCAGAAATGGACAGGGCACTCTGACTAGAAATGGACTCGGCACTCTGACCAGAAATGGACTTGGCACTCTGACCAGAAATGGACAGGGCACTCTGACCAGAAATGGACTCGGCACTCTGACCAGAAATGGACAGGGCACTCTGACCAGAAATGGACAGGGCACACTGACCAGAAATGGACTCGGCACTCTGACCAGAAATGGACTCGGCACTCTGACCAGAAATGGACTCGGCACTCTGACCAGAAATGGACTCGGCACTCTGACCAGAAATGGACTTGGCACTCTGACCAGAAATGGACTCGGCACTCTGACCAGAAATGGACTCGGCACTCTGACCAGAAATGGACAGGGCACTCTGACCAGAAATGGACTCGGCACTCTGACCAGAAATGGACTCGGCACTCTGACCAGAAATGGACTCGGCACTCTGACCAGAAATGGACTCGGCACTCTGACCAGAAATGGACAGGGCACTCTGACCAGAAATGGACAGGGCACTCTGACCAGAAATGGACAGGGCACTCTGACCAGAAATGGACAGGGCACTCTGACCAGAAATGGACAGGGCATTCTGACCAGAAATGGACTCGGCACTCTGACCAGAAATGGACTCGGCACTCTGACCAGAAATGGACGAGGCACTCTGACCAGAAATGGACTCGGCACTCTGACCAGAAATGGACTCGGCACTCTGACCAGAAATGGACACGGCACTCTGACCAGAAATGGACAGGGCACTCTGACCGAAATGGACTCAGGACTCTGACCAGAAATGGACTCGGCACTCTGACAAGAAATGGACTCGGCACTCTGACCAGAAATGGACTCGGCACTCTGACCAGAAATGGACAGGGCACTCTGACCAGAAATGGACAGAGCACTCTGACCAGAAATGGACAGGGCACTCTGACCAGAAATGGACAGGGCACTCTGACCAGAAATGGACAGGGCATTCTGACCAGAAATGGACTCGGCACTCTGACCAGAAATGGACTCGGCACTCTGACCAGAAATGGACGAGGCACTCTGACCAGAAATGGACTCGGCACTCTGACCAGAAATGGACTCGGCACTCTGACCAGAAATGGACACGGCACTCTGACCAGAAATGGACAGGGCACTCTGACCGAAATGGACTCGGGACTCTGACCGGAAATGGACTCGGCACTCTGACAAGAAATGAACTCGGCACTCTGACCAGAAATGGACTCGGCACTCTGACCAGAAATGGACAGGGCACTCTGACTAGAAATGGACTCGGCACTCTGACCAGAAATGGACTCGGCACTCTGACCAGAAATGGACTCGGCACTCTGACCAGAAATGGACAGGGCACTCTGACCAGAAATGGACAGGGCACTCTGACCAGAAATGGACTCGGCACTCTGACCAGAAATGGACTCGGCACTCTGACCAGAAATGGACTCGGCACTCTGACCAGAAATGGACAGGGCACTCTGACCAGAAATGGACTCGGCACTCTGACCAGAAATGGACTCGGCACTCTGACCAGAAATGGACAGGGCACTCTGACCAGAAATGGACTCGGGACTCTGACCAGAAATGGACTCGGCACTCTGACCAGAAATGGACTCGGCACTCTGACCAGAAATGGACTCGGCACTCTGACCAGAAATGGACTCGGCACTCTGACCAGAAATGGACAGGGCACTCTGACCAGAGATGGACTCGGCACTCTGACCAGAAATGGACTCGGCACTCTGACCAGAAATGGACAGGGCACTCTGACCAGAAATGGACTCGGCACTCTGACCAGAAATGGACAGGGCACTCTGACTAGAAATGGACTCAGCACTCTGACTAGAAATGGACTCGGCACTCTGACCAGAAATGGACTCGGCACTCTGACCAGAAATGGACAGGGCACTCTGACTAGAAATGGACTCCGCACTCTGACAAGAAATGGACTCGGCACTCTGACCAGAAATGGACAGGGCACTCTGACCAGAAATGGACAGGGCACTCTGACCAGAAATGGACAGGGCACTCTGACCAGAAATGGACAGGGCACTCTGACCAGAAATGGACAGGGCATTCTGACCAGAAATGGACTCGGCACTCTGACCAGAAATGGACTCGGCACTCTGACCAGAAATGGACGAGGCACTCTGACCAGAAATGGACTCGGCACTCTGACCAGAAATGGACTCGGCACTCTGACCAGAAATGGACACGGCACTCTGACCAGAAATGGACAGGGCACTCTGACCAGAGATGGACTCGGCACTCTGACCAGAAATGGACAGGGCACTCTGACCAGAAATGGACTCGGCACTCTGACCAGAAATGGACAGGGCACTCTGACTAGAAATGGACAGGGCACTCTGACCAGAAATGGACTCGGCACTCTGACAAGAAATGGACTCGGCACTCTGACCAGAAATGGACTCGGCACTCTGACCAGAAATGGACAGGGCACTCTGACTAGAAATGGACTCGGCACTCTGACCAGAAATGGTCTCGGCACTCTGACCAGAAATGGACTCGGCACTCTGACCAGAAATGGACAGGGCACTCTGACCAGAAATGGACAGGGCACTCTGACCAGAAATGGACTCGGCACTCTGACCAGAAATGGACTCGGCACTCTGACCAGAAATGGACTCGGCACTCTGACCAGAAATGGACTCGGCACTCTGACCAGAAATGGACTCGGCACTCTGACCAGAAATGGACTCGGCACTCTGACCAGAAATGGACAGGGCACTCTGACCAAAATGGACTCGGGACTCTGACCAGAAATGGACTCGGCACTCTGACCAGAAATGGACAGGGCACTCTGACCAGAAATGGACAGGGCACTCTGACCAGAAATGGACAGGGCACTCTGACCAGAAATGGACTCGGCACTCTGACCAGAAATGGACTCGGCACTCTGACCAGAAATGGACTCGGCACTCTGACCAGAAATGGACAGGGCACTCTGACCAGAAATGGACTCGGCACTCTGACCAGAAATGGACTCGGCACTCTGACCAGAAATGGACAGGGCACTCTGACCAGAAATGGACAGGGCACTCTGACCAGAAATGGACAGGGCACTCTGACCAGAAATGGACAGGACACTCTGACCAGAAATGGACTCGGCACTCTGACCAGAAATGGACAGGGCACTCTGACCAGAAATGGACAGGACACTCTGACCAGAAATGGACTCGGCACTCTGACTAGAAATGGACTCGGCACTCTGACCAGAAATGGACAGGGCACTCTGACCAGAAATGGACTCGGCACTCTGACCAGAAATGGACAGGGCACTCTGACCAGAAATGGACAGGACACTCTGACCAGAAATGGACTCAGCACTCTGACCAGAAATGGACTCAGCACTCTGACCAGAAATGGACTCGGCACTCTGACCAGAAATGGACAGGGCACTCTGACCAGAAATGGACAGGACACTCTGACCATAGCACTGTCCAATTTTAAGTATGGCCTGTACTGTACTGTTCCGGCTGTATAGCTTAGCATTCTATTTGCTTTGCTAATTACTGCTCCCTGTCGGTAGGACGTCTTGGTGGGAGACTTTCCTGGGTCTGCGCCCAGATGCACCAGATTGCACGCAGGCAGGAAATTTCTCGGGTCAGAGCGCTCGCCTGTGGAGGAATCTACCTGATTTTCCTCCATTTTAATTCATGGGTAGGAAATCGGGCAGGCTCCTTCACAGACGTGCGTTCCCATCTATCAGATTTTTTGACATATGCTGTGCCCAGGTGATCCAGGAAAATTGCCCCTGTTTGGTGTTGAGCCTACTAAAACCCCTAGATCTCTTTCCCCTTTATCCTGAGCTATTTCCCAGTACATGCAAGTGTTTTACTGTTGTTTTGGCCGTCGTGGAATCTGACCACGGCATAAGTGGGGTTTTCCACAGCATTGCTTCCACTGTCACTGAATTGTCAGACTGCTTGTCCGACATCCAGTTTTAGATGAGCAGATATTTCCTCCAACTAAATATTGGGAAGACCGAAGCCATTGTCTTCGGTCCCCACCACAAACTCCGTTTTCTAGCTACTGACTCCCTCTCCCTGGCAACTGACTGAGGCTGAATCAGACCGTTCACAACCTTGGTGCTTAAGTTGACCCCGAGGTGAGTGCCCGACCACATATCCGCGCCATCACCAAGGCTGCCTACTTCCACCTCCATAATACCGACCGACTTCGCCCCTGCTTCAGCTCATCTGCTGCTGAAACCCTCATCCATGCTTTTGTTAACTCTAGACTTGACTATTCCAACTTTATCCTGGCCGGCCTTCCATCTTCCACCCTCCATAAACTCAAGCTCATCCAAAACTCTGCTGCCTGTATCCGAAGTTACACCAAGTCCCGTTCACTCATCACCCCTCTGCTCACTGACCTACATTGGCTCCCAGTCCGGCATCGCCTCAATTTTAAAATTCTCATCCTTGTTTTGAAATCCCTCCGTGGTCTCACCCCTCCCTATCTCTGTAACCTCCTCCAGCCCTACAACCCTCCGAGAACTGCGTTCCTCCAATTCTGGCCTCTTGCACTTCCCCTATTTTAATCACTCCACCATTGGCGGCCGTGCTTTCAGTTGCCTTGGCCCTAAACTCTGGAGTGCCCTCCCTAAGCCTCTCTGCCTCTCTACCACTCTCTGCTCCTTTAAGACTCTCCTTAAAACCTACCGCTTTGACCAAGCTTTTGGTCACCTGTCCTAATATCTCCTTATGTGGCTCTGTGTCAAATTTTGTTTGCTAATGCTCCTGTGAAGCGCCTTGGGACGTTTTACTACGTTAAAGATGCTATATAAATGCAACTTGTTGTTGGTTATTGGGACCCAAAGGCAATGTTGCAGAACTGACTCTGAAAGATTCAATATAAATGTTTCCTCAGTTGAGATGATTATCAGGTTTAAGAACAGGCACAGAGGCAATAAGAGGGAGAAGGTCAATGCGAAGAAAGAGAATGGAATGATAAACAAATGTGGAAAAAGGATGGAAATCAGAAGAATAAACCAAAAAGAAATTCCTACAAAGACTATGCTGCAGTCAGGAGATTCGTGGATTGATCATTCAGGAAATTATATTAAATGTAATTACAGCAAAACAAAATTTATCTGTCATATTTCAATTAACATTTGGTTTTGAAATAACTTCACTAAGTGATTCTTGGAATAATTTAAGAGAGCCGCAGGTCTCATTTCCTGAAACACAGCTTTGTGAACTGGCCTAATGATTTTCTTTTAAAGGCTTCAACACGAATAAAAGGTCCTTCTATCGCAGCTAGCTTTACTTCTTCAAAATGAAATTCCTGCCTCTATTAACTCCCAAAATACTGAATTTCCTCAGTGTCTCTCAGGACTGGTATGGAGATTAATTTTGATTGGATTAATCATCCTAATCACAACCTGCAAGATATGTAAAACCTCAAACATGTTCACCATTGGAAGCTGTTTCTTGTTGTTTTGAAGGCCTTCATGTTTTTTTTTAATCCCCTAAGCCAAAGTTTCCTAACTTTTTGTCGATGGACATGATGTAAATCAGGGAGTGTAGGCCACGCACAATGTGGCCTATTTTCACTTGGAAAGGCCAGCATTAACGGAGCAGTAAGGGCCTCAAAATGGGGTCGGTAAACTTAACCCCGGCTGCCGCCATTTTGAAAGAGGCCGACCCCAGGGCAACTAAAGCGTCCCCTTAAAACAGGTGATAGGCTTATTTCTCATGAAAATTGAGCCTCCGAATGGTGCAGTTAGGAACCTGATTGCAATATTAAGGGGATCAGCCACCCAAAAGTCAAAATCGACCCAGACATCACAATGTAGATTTGTTTGAGGAAGGCCGTTTAGTCCATCCCAGTTCGCCTATCCAGGAAGACCCACCTTCAAGCCCAGAATCGGTGCTGCGCAGGCAACGTGTGCCTCAAACGGGAGGTTGGGCCTCAGGCCTCATTGCGATAGTTTACGCGAGCTGCCAGCGCCTGTTGTACGTCCCCAGACAGCTCGCCCTTAGCAGCGCATGAATTTCAGGCCCGTTGCCTTGCTGGAAAATGGGTGCAAAGGTGACCAATTTCGAACCCACCGTTTCCATCACAGCGTCCAGTGGTTTTTTAATTGATTCCAGGGATTTTGCTCGTACCTTCCAACCTGGAAGTCCACTTCCACTTCTGATCATTCTTTTTGTAAAGAAGAACTCCCACTTTCACTCAGAATGTAAAAAAACCCCACTATAGAACCAATAATTCTATTAATTTTTTTTATGAAGCCCCTTCCATTTGCTTTATGGAAGCTGGGACAACTCAACCTCCTAATTGCATTTCTTTGCCTTTTTGCGAGAGTGGAAGAAAAGTGAAAATATCATTGAAACCCAGTGCAGTCAACAACCCACCACAGTGTAGGTTGTGAATGAAAGACTTGAGGGCCATGGGTGAAGGGGAGCTGTGCTACAAATGGTCCATCGGCTGTATTATGAGCAACACTGCTCTTTGCAACAATAACAACTTGTATTTATATAGTGCCTTTAACATAGTAAAACATCCTAAGGCACTTCACAGGAATGCTATCAAACAACATTTGACACCGAGCCACATGAGATGTTAGGATAGGTGACCAAAAGCTTGGTCAAAGAGGTAGGTTTTAAGGAGTGTCTTAAAGGAGGAGAGAGAGGTGGAGAGGTTTAGGGAGCGAATTTCAGAGTTTGAGGCCCAGGCAGCTGAAGGCACGGCCGCCAATGGTGGAGCGATTAAACTGGGGGATGCGCAAAAGGCCAGAATTGGAGGAGCGCAGAGATCTCGGAGGGTTGTAGGGCTGGAGGAGGTTACAAAGATAATGCTTTGACTATGGCCATTACTGTCACATTTTCCCTTGGCATCTCTTTATGAGTTTGAATTTTGCCCGTCTTCACTTCTCTCCCAGAACCTCCTCTCTGAGTGTTACCTCTGAGTGTATCCGATTACAAAGCCAATAAATCAGCAGCCAACTCTGCCTTTCACAACCCCTACCCCTTGACCACTTCATCAGCTACCCCACAAAGTTTGCAGCCTGCAGGGAGGGAAAAGGCCTCTGAAAAATGTGAGTCAGGATACTTTGATTGTAACTTTCACACCACATAACACTGCTGTTCCATAAACAGCACATTTAATGGCATCACAGTTGTAAGCCAGGTTCTAATATTAAACCCATTTGACAGAGCAGAGAATGCGAATGCTCAGTGCCATGCTGCCAGCTTCTAGATTATAATTTAATCATATAACATAATTGGAACACCACATAAGCCAGCGGTGAGATATCATAATCGCCACTCGCAAGGCTGGCTACGACTCAACTCAACAGGTAATTATCTCGCCATACTGCCAGCCATGACAAATCCTCTTATTTACTATCATGAAAGACCAATATTTTTCAATCATCTCTATTTTGAAACTTTTAAATATTTTTTGGAATCTCAATAAAGCAATTAGAGACAATTTTCCAGGTTTAGCACCGAAGCAAATGGTTGAAGAATGGACACTATGTATAGGGAAAGTGGGCGCCAATCCTTTGGCCCCATTTGCTTCTGAATAACACAGCAGCTGCATCTCCTGTACGGCTTGACAGGTGGTTGTAAAGTCTGTAAGTTGTGCAGTAAATAACTTCAGAGACTTTAGGAGTACAAACAAAACAGGTCTTTACTATTCAGAGGTCTGGGCGATTTCTGCCCTAGTTAACGTATTCCAACCCTTATATACTGGTGTGGTCACTATCGGTATTACAGTATACATGAGCCAATAAATAGTGCCACCCTAAGTAGTGCTCTTAAAGGCGAACGGTTACATTCTATAGTTCCCTTAAAGGTAAACGGTTACATACACAACACTCCTCCCCTTCTAGCTTATTACTTACAGAATCCCGTTAAACATACAATCTTCAACTTATATAGACAGTTTGCAGATATACTCTCGATGGAGTCAACGTCATATAACTTCATGTTTAACATAACATAATAACATATATAACTTCATGTCAAAACAGATCACAGATTCAGTCTCCGTAGGAACAGTTGCAACATACTCTTAGTGGAAACAGTTTACAGGTTCAGTCTCTGTGGAGGTTTCCGGATTCTGTCCGGATAACGCCGCAGTGGTGTCGTCATTCCCAGCGGTCCAGTAGGTGTCTCTGGTAAAGTCGATTCAGCTGGAACAACAGTGTCAGGTTTATCTGATTCTAGTATTACTAGATCAGAAGTAGGTGTTCTGGGTACTTCAGTTTCAACATTACTCGGGTAAGGTGGTGAAGTCGACTGTTCATTTGTGGCGGACCCTATGATCTGGTCAACGTGGCGCCTTATTACCTTGTCCCCAATGTCCACCGTGTACATCAACGGTCCTAGCCTTTTTTTAATAGTTCCAGGCTGCCATTTCTCCGTACGGTAGTCCCGGGCCAAAACTTGTTGCCCCATCTGGAAAGATCTGGTGGCCCTTTCATTCATGCCCTGGAATTGCCGGTTCTCTACGTCCCTTCTTACGTTTGGTTTGAGCAAATCCAGCCGGCATCTTAGGCGTCTATTGTAAAACATCATTGCGGGAGTTTGATTCGTGACCGCATGTGTTGCATTTCGATAGGCCAACAAAAAGCTATCCACCTTATGCTGTAAACTTATGTCTTCATTACTCATGGCCTTGATGGCCTTCTTGAAGGTCTGGACAAATCTTTCAGCCAGTCCATTGGAGGCGGGATGGTATGGGGCTGATGTGTAATGTTTAACCCCATTGCTTTTTAGAAATTTCTTAAATTCCTCAGACACAAATTGCGGCCCATTATCGGAACAGACCTGTTCTGGCAGACCATTCCGCGCAAACATTGTCCTTAGCACCGTAATGGTTTTTTCCGTCATGGTGGTGGTCATCTTAATTACTTCCGGCCACTTGGAGTGGGCATCTACCGCTATTAAGAACATCGAGTCCATGAAAGGCCCCGCAAAGTCGATGTGTACTCTTTGCCAGGGAGATGAGGGCCACTCCCATGGGTGCAGAGGAGCCTGTGGTGGCGCGTTCTGAACCCTCTGACATCCTAGGCAATTCTTCGTTATCTCCTCTATGTCCCCATCGATGCCTGGCCACCACACAAACGCCCTAGCTAGGTTCTTCATCTTTACGCCCCCCAGGTGTCCTTCGTGCAGCTCCTTGAGTATTTTCTTTTGGAGTTTGGGTGGGATCACCACTCTAGACCCACACATCAGGGTTCCTCGACACACAGACAGTTGTGCTTTCCTCTGTGCGAATGCTTGCAGTGTTGGTTCGCACTGCGCTGGCCATCCCTCCACCGTTAAGTCATAGACTCGTGAAAGAGTCGGGTCATTCCTTGTCTCATTTTCGATCATTGAGTTCGTGATCGGCAAACACTCCACTATTGATGAGTGGAACAACTCTACTGGGTCTACTGTCCTCGCTTCTTCTACCATTGGCAATGGTAAGCGTGATAGCCCATCAGCGTTTCCATGTTGCTTGGACCGTTTGTATTCAATATCATACTGGTGTGCCCCAAGTAAGACTGACCATCTTTGTAGCCTTTGTGCTGTCATGTTGGACACGGCCTTGTTCGGGTTAAATATGGACACCAACGGCTGGTGGTCTGTCAGCAATGTGAACCTCTTACATTGCAAGTAATGGTTGAATTTCTTCACGCCCCACACAAGACTGAGGGCCTCCCTGTCTATCTGGGCGTAATTTCGCTCCGCGGGTGTCAAAGATCGGGACGCAAAAGCCACTGGCCTTTCCGAGCCATTTGGTAGCCTGTGCGAAAGTACTGCTCCAATTCCGTACGGTGAAGCATCACACGCCAGCCGAAGGGGTAATGCTGGATTGAAATAAGCCAACACTTCTTCAGAGGTAATCAACTCCTTGCTTCTGCGAAAAGCCTTTTTGCACTCCTCACTCCACTTCCATGGTGTCTCCTTTCGCAACAGCTCATTCAGTGGATGCAGCACCGTGGACAAATTTGGTAGGAACTTGTGGTAGTAATTGATTAACCCCAAGAATGATCGTAACTGTGACACGTTCCCTGGAGCGGGAGCCTTCACGACTGCTTCTATCTTCTCCGGTGATTTATGTAGTCCCTCGCGGTCAATGATATGACCGCAGTATGAGATTCGTTTTTGGAAAAACTCACACTTATTGCGGTTAACCCTAAGGCCATACTCCTTTAACCTGGTGAGTACCAGTTTCAAATTCGTGAGGTGTTCCTCTTCATCCATTCCCGTGATTAGGATATCATCCAAATAGCACTGCGTGCTTGGAATTCCTTGTAACACCTGTTCCATGGCCCTCTGCCAAATTGCTGGTGCCGAAGCCACTCCAAAGACCAGTCTGTTATAACGGTACAACCCTCTGTGGGTATTGATAGTTAGGTATTGGCGTGACTCTTCCTCAACCTCCATCTGTAAATATGCCTGAGCTAGGTCTATCTTCGTGAAGTGTTTTCCTCCAGCCAACGAAGCGAAAATATCTTCAATCCTTGGCAGCGGGTATTGTACCGACTGAAGCACCGGGTTCACTGTGATCTTGAAATCCCCGCAGATACGGACCTTCCCCGGTCCCCCTGGCTTACTACTTGGTGAGGATTTCATGACGGGTACAATGGCCGTGGCCCACTCACTGTGGTCTACTTTTGACAGAACCCCTGATCGTTCAAGTTCTTCTAGTTCTGCCTCCACTGCTGGTCGTATTGCATACGGTACCGACCTGGCCTTACAAAACTTTGGGCTTGCATGTTCTGCAATCTTGACCTTTGCTTTAATACCTCGTAGCTTTCCCAGTCCTTGCTGGAATACCTCTTTAGCTTCGTCTAATATTCTGGCCAACCGTTCAGGTTTGACGTCCTCTTTTCCGGGCTCCACCGTCATGGTGTTTAGTGCATGCCAATCCATCTTTATTTTCCGGATCCACTCCCGTCCCAGAAGTGGTGGGCCTCCCTCAGACAACACATACAGCTCCAACCGGTGGTGAACTTTATCTTTGTATTTCACCTTGACCTCTATCTTCCCGATGGGGAATACTTTTTGCCCCGTGTATGTCTTCAGTATCAGATCCGCATCCCGTAGTGGAATATGCTTGAAAAACTTTTGATAGTCATGCTTATTCATGACCGTCAACGCCGATCCGGTGTCCACTTCCATTTTTACTGGGACCTTTTCAATCGGTAGCGTTATGCAAATAGTTTGACGGTCGGCTTCATTGCTCACGTTGTGAATTCTTAGACCGTCCAGTCCTCTGCCTTTGGCGTGTGTGTCCGACTTCTGTTCCTTCAGACTTTTCCTATTTGCGTCATGTACCTTTCTGTCCCATTTTTGTGAGGACTCCTTATTGTTGCACGTCGTTCCTGACCGGCACACTTTAGCTATGTGCCCGATCCTGCCACATCTCCAGCATTCCTGGTTTTTACCCCAGCATTGCTTTTGGTCGTGTGTTGACTTCCCACAACGATAGCATTTGGTGATATTACCTCGTTTAGGCATCTTCTCTTCTCGAGAACAACACAAGTATTTCTTTACTTATTACTTTTCTGAAATTCTTAATAATTTCCAAGATGGCGGTTTCCCGCTTCTTCCTTCTTCTTCAGCGGTTTTTCCCGAAAAATGGCGGCTTTCCCGCGCTTCTCGCTCTCCCCGCCCACTTCAATGGCGGTTTTCCCGCGCTTGGCGGCTTTCCCGCGCTTCTCGGCTCTCCCCGCCCACTTTAATGGCGGTTTTCCCCGCGCTTTTCTGTTCTCCCCGCCCACGGCAATGGCGGTTTCCCGCTTCTTCCCCTGGCGGGAGGGGTACACTTTCCCCCGCGGGCGACGGCCGCTGGCTACCGGTCCCCAGCCTGTGCGTCGGCTTCAGCGCTCTCCGCTGGCTTTCAGATCCCCAGCCCGCGCGTCGGCTTCAGCGCTCTCCGCTGGCTTTCAGATCCCCAGCCCGCGCGTCGGCTTCAGCGCTCTCCTTCCCGCGGCAGGCAACCGGCTCCGGGTACCCCCGATGACGGCGGACAGTTACAGCCTCTGAACTGGCTCTCGGCCAATTCCCGATTTCTCGGCTCTGTCTCACCCGGCCTGCTCCCGGTCTCAGCGCCTCTGGACCCGACTTTGTCTGGCTCCTTTCCCCCTCGACCGTGGTCGAGTGTACCGCCCTTATCCTCTGGTTTTACTCCTTCCTTATTTTCTTTTACTGTTCCCTTACTCACAGTCCGTGGCAGTCTTGCCTCTCTTGTCGATCGGCTCGCTCCTCACTGTGGCAGAAGGGACCGTCAGTGCCTGTTGCAGATGGAAGTTTTCAATGCCAAAATCTTCCTCTTTGCTATCGCTGCAGCCTCGAGTTTTCACCCAGCAGAACGACGAGGGCGGGTGCCTCACTTCGACGCTCCTTAGTTGCTTAGGAACTACTGTTGCCGCAGGGTACGATCGGCCTCGTCGCCATTGTAAAGTCTGTAAGTTGTGCAGTAAATAACTTCAGAGACTTTAGGAGTACAAACAAAACAGGTCTTTACTATTCAGAGGTCTGGGCGATTTCTGGCCTAATTAACGTATTCCAACCCTTATATACTGGTGTGGTCACTATCGGTATTACAGTATACATGAGCCAATAAATAGTGCCACCCTAAGTAGTGCTCTTAAAGGCGAACGGTTACATTCTATAGTTCCCTTAAAGGTAAACGGTTACATACACAACAGTGGTTGCACCAGAAGAGGGCATGCCAGTGTAAGTTGCACGCTAATGGGTGTCAGGGACCTGTGCATTTAGACTTCCTGTTCTCGTGCTAGATGCAGTTCCGGGGCAAACTGCTCCCAAAATAAAACTGGCGCATTAGCTTCCAGAGTTTGCATTTAGGTGCGTTAAAGGGGCAAGTTGCTCTTGTGGCCTTTTGAATTAAAATGTTCTTTTTCAGCTTCAGAAATTGTTGGAGAACACTAACTCTTTTTCGCTCACTGATGGAGGCCATGTTTGGTTCAGTGGTTCCTCTCCTTTTTTGCAAGGTGGCTCATTTGGAGCCAGAAGAGGAACAATGACCACAGCCCCCTTGGCAGCTGCTGAAGAGATTCGCCTGACCCTCTCCAGAGTCACCATCAACTGATTCAGTAGCAAAGGGCAGGTTTGTGTTGAGTTAACTGACCCAGGTCAGAGCAGTGGCAGAGACCTTACTATTGACCTCAGCTACCTGAAGGAGGAGAAACTTGGCTTTGGGTCCTTGCTCCTGATCATATAGTAACATAGGGATTGCTGGAGGAAAAAAGACCAAGGACATCCAGTTCGCCTTCTACCATCCTGGTAGTCACATGATACATAGAAACATAGAAGATAGGAGCAGGAGTAGGCCATTCGGCCCCTCGAGCCTGCTCTGCCATTTAATGAGATCATGGCTGATCATCCAAATTCAGTACCCTGTCCCTGCTTTCTCCCCATATCCCTTGATCGCTTTAGCCATAAGAAATATATCTAACTCCTTCTTGAATATATTTAATGAATTGGCCTCAATTGCCTTGTGTTGTAGAGAATTCCACAAGTTCACCACTCTCTGGGTGAAGAAATTCCTCCTCATCTCTGTCCTAAATGGCTTACCCCTTATCCTTAGACTGTGACCCCTGGTTCTGGACTCCCCCGCCATCGGGAACATCCTTCCTGCATCTAGTCTGTCTAGTCCTGTAAGAATTTTATAAGTTTCAATGAGATCCCCTCTCATTCTTGTAAACTCTAGCGAATATAAGCCTAATCGACCCAATCTCTCCTCATACGTCATTCCTGCCATCCCAGGTATCAGTCTGGTGAATCTTCGCTGCACTCTCTCCATGGCAAGAACATCCTTCCTCAGATAAGGCGACCAAAACTGCACACAATACTCAAGATGTGGTCTCACCAAGGCCCTGTACAACTGCAGCAAGACATCCTTGCTCCTGTACTCGAATCCTCTCGCTATGAAGGCCAATATACCATTTGCCTTCTTAACCGCCAGCTGCACCTGCATGCTTACCTTCAGCGACTGGTGCACATGGACACCCAGGTCTCGTTGCACTTCCCCTTCTCCCAATCTATTGCCGTTCAGATAATAATCTGCCTTCCTGTTTTTGCCACCAAAGTGGATAACCTCGCATTTATCCACATTATACTGCATTTGCCATGCATCTGCCCAATCACCCAACCTGTCCAAATCATACTGGAGTTTCTCGGCATCCTCCTCACAGCACACACGCCCACCCAGCTTTGTGTCATCTGCAAACTTGGAGATATTACATCTAGTTCCCTCGTCTAGATCATTAATATATATTGTGAATAGCTGGGATCCTAGCACCGATCCCTACGGTACCCCACTAGTCACTGCCTGCCACTCGGAAAAAGACCCGTTTATTCCAACTCTTTGCTTCCTGTCTGCCAACCAGTTCTCTATCCAAGTCAGTACCTTACCCCCAATCCCATGTGCTTTAACTTTACATGCTAATCTCATATGCGGGACCTTATCGAAAGCCTTCTGAAAGTCCAAATACACCACATCCACTGGTTCTCCCTTATCTATTCTACCATTTACATCCTCAAAAAATTCCAGTAGATTAGACAAGCACAATTTACCTTTTGTAAATCCATGTTGACTTTGTCCGATCCTGTCGCTGTTTTCCAAGTGCTCTGCTATTACATCTTTTATAATGGACTCTAGCATTTTCCCCACTACCGATGTCAGGCTTACCGGTCTATAATTCCCCGTTTTCTCTCTACCACCTTTTTTAAATAGTGGGGTTACATTAGCTACCCTCCAATCCATGGGAACTATGCCAGAGTCTATAGAATTTTGGAAGATGACCAGCAATGCATCTACTATTTTTAGGGCCACTTCCTTAAGTACCCTAGGATGCAGATCATCAGGCCCTGGGTATTTATCGGCCTTCAGTCCCATCAATTTCCCGAACACCATTTCCCTATAAATACTGATTTCATTCAGTTCCTCCCTTTCATTAGACCCTATGTTCCCCGACATCTCTGAGAAGTTATTTGTGTCCTCGTTTGTGAAGACAGAACCAAAGTATGTATTTAATTGGCCATTTCTTTGTTCCCCATTATAAATTCCCCTGATTCTGACTGCAAGGAACCTATGCTTGACTTCACCAATCGTTTTCTCTTCACATATCTATAGAAGCTTTTACAGTCAGTTTTAATGTTCCCTGTAAGCTTACTCTCATACTCTATTTTCCATCTCTTAATTAATCCTTTTGTCCTCCTTTGCTGAATCCTAAACTGCTCCCAATCCTCAGGTTTGCTGCTTTTTCTGGCCAATTTATATGTCCTCTCCTTGGATCTTGTGCTATTCCTAATTTCCCTTGTTAGCCACGGTTGCGCCACCTATTTTGTTTTCTTTTTATGCCAGACAGGGATGAACAAATTCTGTAGTTCATCCATGCGATCTTTAAATGTTTGCCATTGCCTATCCACCGTCAACCCTTTAAGTAACGTTCCCCAATCTATCCTAGCCAACTCGCGCCTCATACCATCATAGTTTCCTTTATTTAAATTCAGGACCCTAGTGTCTGAGTCAACTACTTCACTCTCCATCTTAATGAAGAATTCTATCATATTATGATCGCTCCTCCCCAAGGGGCCTTGCACAACAAGGTTGCTAATCAATCCTTTCTCATTACCTAATACCCAGTCTGAGATGGCCTGATCTCTAGTTGGTTCCTCGACATATTGGTCCAGGAAACCATCCCGTATACACTCTAGGCATTCCTCCTCCACAGTATTGTTACTAATTTGGTTAGCCCAATCTATATGTAGATTAAAGTGACCCATGATAACTGCTGTGCCCTTATTGCATGCATCTCTAATTTCCAGTTTAATGCCATCCCCAACCTCAGCATTACTGTTTGGGGGTCTGTATACAACTCCCACTAACGTTTTCTGCCCCTTGCTATTTCTCAGCTCTACCCATACAGATTCCACATCATCAGAGCTAATACCCTTCCTTACTATTGTATTAATCTCCTCTTTAACCAGCAATGTTACCCCACCTCCTTTTCCTTTTTGCCTGTCCTTCCTGAATATTGAATACCACTGGATGTTGAATTCCCAGCCTTGGTCATCCTGGAGCCATGTCTCCGTAATTCCAATTATATCATATCCGTTTACATCTATTTGTGCAGCTAATTCATCCACTTTATTACGAATGCTCCTCGCATTAAGACACAAAGCCTTCAGGCTTGATTTTTTAACACTCTTAGTCCTTTTAGAATTATTATTTACTGTGGCCTTGTTTGATTTACACACTTGATTTCTCTGCCTTCCACTTTTGCTTTTCTCCTTCCTGTCTTATGCTTCTATCCTCGCTTCCCTTTCCTCTTTTTCCCTGCTCAGGTTCCCAACCCCCTGCCATTTTAGTTTAAACCCTCCCCAACAGCACTAGCAAACACTCCCTTTAGGACATCGGTCCCAGTCCTGCCCAGGTGCAAACCATCCAGTTTGTACTGGTCCCACCTCCCCCAGAACCAGTTCCAATGTCCCAGGAATTTGAATCCCTCCCCCTTGCACCATTCCTCTGGTCACATATTCATCTGAAATATCCTTCTATTTCTACTCTGACTAGCACGTGGCAGTGGTAGCAATCCTGAGATTACTACCTTTGAGGTCCTATTTTTTAATTTACCTCCTAACTCCCTATTCAAATTTAAGGACCTCATCCTGTTTTTTACCTATATTGTTGATACCTATATGCACCATGACAGCTGGCTGTTCACCTTCCCCTTCTAGAATGCCCTGCAGCCACTCCGAGACACCCTTGACCCTTGCACCAAGGAGGCAGCATACCATCCTGGAGTCTCTTTTGCGGACGCAGAAATGCCTATCTGTTCCCCTTACATTAGAATCCCCTATCACTTTCGCTCTCCCACTCTTTTTCCTCCCGTCCTGTGCAGCAGAACCACCCATGGTGCCAGGAAGTTGGCTACTGCTGCCTTCCCCCGATAAGCCATCTCCCCCAACAATATCCAAAGTGGTATATCTGTTTGAGAGGGGGATGGCCACAGGGGACCCCTGGACTACTTGCCTGCGCCTACTACTCTACCTGGCGGTCACCCATTCCCTTCCTGCCTGTGCAGCCTTTACTTGCGGTGTGACCAACTCCCTAAACGTGCTATCCACGATGTCCTCAGCATCGCGAATGCTCCAGTATGTTTCCATTCGCAGCTCCAGCGCCGCAATGCGGTCTGCCAGTAGCTGCAGCTGGATACACTTCCCACACACATGATCATCAGGGACACAGGAAGTGTCCCTGATTTCCCACATAGTGCAGGAGGAGCATGCCACGGGGCCGAGCTGTGCTGCCATGACTTACCCTTTAATTAATTCAAATTAAATTAAATCAAATCAATACCACTAATTGCATTACCATTAAATGATATACTCAAGGGCCCTTGTTTACTAGCACCACCCCCCTCCATTATAAAACAGAGACCCTAGAAACTATAAACCACAAAAATTAAGTTTGGAAATAAAACAACAATAATGGAGTTGTTGATTAATCACAGCAATCAATCTCTTAGTCTAACACTTAATCAATTAGTCTACCACAGACTCGGGCATAAGGCGAGGAAAACCCCAGTGGTGGTGAGTTTTGGGAACCAGAGGTCCAAATTCACCTTTTCCTCTCAAGCATGATACACTTGCTACACGTCATGTCTCAATGTATCTCAATATACTGTATCTCAATGCTATTTTCTGAAATAAATCTATCTAATTTGCATTTGTATTAATCAATACTAACTGCTCCACCATCTCCCTGGGGAGCACATTCCATAGATTGACCACTCGTTCACTAAAATATTGTTTCCACAGAACAGTTTTGTATTTACCCCCCTTCAAGTGCAGGCCGTGTCCTCTTCTGTTCTGCACAAGGTGAAATTGCTTGTCCATGGTCCATATTATCTAGTCCCTTTAGAATCCTAAAAACAGCAATCATGTCAACCTCTCACACTTCTCTTTTCCAGTGAGAACATGCCCAACTTTACATAATTGCTCCTTATAATACAATCCGTCCACCCCCTCCACATCACAATCTAGTAATGCCTGCTGGAACGGCAACTCTGGACACAGGGTGAGGTTAAGATTGGCCTCAGCTGTAATGCCCTCCACATTCCAAACGCTGGTGACACTAACTGTGCATTTGTTTCAGCCATAAGCAGAGGCTTGTTCAGTGAGCTACTGGCCAATGCTGAAGCCCATACTCAGCAAAGGGCTGAACATCTTCAAGAGAGCTAAAATATCATGAGGGGGTAAATTGGCTCGTGCCCCCTTTGCGGTGATAACTTTGCTGAGGCGCTACTTTTATTGCCCCGAAAAAAGTAGCGCCCCCCCGCGCCCAAAATTCAATGGTAGCGCCCCAAGCAGGAGGCGAGGCACTACTGAAAGGACTCCCCCGCCCTCTTGGGATGCTCCCATTGAATGGGGTGCCGGCAAAAGAACCTGGCACTCGAGAGGATTGCCGGGCTGACCGATCGCACCCGGCACCCCGCAGGAAGAGGCCAGAGGGGGCAGGTGCTGGCAGGCAGTCCCAAAAAAATGGCCACCCGGCACCTGCCCTTTAATTATCACCGCCCAGCCGCAAAAATGCCACCCTGACCCTTTCGGACACAGCGTCCGGCGGCAGGTCAAAGGACGCAAACCAAGTTTGCAGCCGGGGCGCGATCGGGGCATTGCGCGTGGCGATGATGTCATTGCCTGAGGCGAAGTGCCGCAGGGTGCTACCGGGCTGCCACTAACCTCCCGCTGAATTTTGTGGAAGCTGTTAGCGGTGCCGTGCCCGTGCGCTAGTTGCTTTGCGCCCCGTTGGGGCACTAACAGGAGACACAAAGCAACCGAATTTTCCCCAATGTAATTTTATTGAATGCTAAAAACTTACTACACGTTTGCTACAAATAAATGGGAATCGGGGGAAAACTCTCCACTGGCTGGAGTCATACCTCGCACAAAGGAAGATGCTTGTGGTTGTTGGAGGCCAATCATCTCAACCCCAGGACATCGCAGCAGGAGTTCCTCAGGGCAGTGTCCTAGGCCCAACCATCTTCAGCTGCTTCATCAATGACCTACCCTCAGAAGTGGGGACGTTCATTGATGAGTGCACAGTGTTCAGTTACATTCGCAAATCCTCAAATAATGAAGCAGTCCATGCTCACTTGCAGCAAGACCTGGACGACATTCAGGCTTGGGCTGATAAGTGGCAAGTAACATTCGCGCCACGTAAGTGCCTGGCAATGACTATCTGCAACAAGAGACAGTATAACGACCGCCCTTTGACATTCAACGGCATTACCATCACCGAATCCCCCACCAGCAACATCCTGGGGGTCACCATTGACCAGAAACTTAATTGGACCAGCCACATAAATACTGTGGCAACAAGAGCAGGTCAGTGGCTGGGTATTCTGCAACGAGTGTCTCACCTCCTGACTCCCCAAAACCTTTCCACCATCTACAAGGCATAAATCAGGAGTGTGATGGAATACTCTCCACTTGCCTGGATGAGTGCAGCTCCAACAACACTTAGGAAGTTCGACACCATCCAGGACAAAGCAGCCTGCTTGATTGGAATCCTATCCACTACCTTAAACATTCACTCCCTCCACCACCGGCGCATCGTGGCTGCAGTGTGTACCATCTACAAGATGCACTGCAGTAACTTATCAAGGCTTCTTTGACAGCACCTTCCAAACCTGTGACCTCTACTACCTAGAAGGACATGGGCAGCAGGCTGATGGAGACACCATCATCTCCAAGTGCCCCTCCAAGTCACACACAATACTGACTTGGAAATATATCGCTGTTCATTCATCGTCGCTGGGCCAAAATCCTGGAACTCCCACCCTAACAGCACTGTGGGAGTACCTTCACCGCACGGACTGCAGCAGATCAAGAAGGCGGCTCACCACCATCTTGTCAAGGGTAGTGAGGAATGGGCAATAAATGCTGGCCTTGCCAGCGAAACCCACATCCCAGGAGCGAATAAAAAACAATAAAATATTTACTGAAAGCTGCTATTTCCTGGACCAGTTTGCCATGCCTATTTGGGTATTCCTTTCATATGAGAATTGTGCTGGTTTGTAGCACATGGAGAAAAGGTCACTGAACAGATCATGTGACGTCAGGCCATAAAAATCAATTTTTTCCCCCCAGGCAGTGCTTTCCTTGAAAGCTGTTTTCAGTGAATGGTTGGACATGCTCAGAATTTGTATGGTTGGGTCGAGCTGTACTTGGCTTTATTATCATTCAGGTTTAGGAATGATATTTGCTTTGATGACTGAAAGGACTGCAATAGCTAAAAGCATCAACACATTGGGTCCTCTTCTACACTCTGATTTTCCCTCAAAAATTCCAGCAGTAATGAAAATCCATCAAAATTTAGCTGCCTCATTTTGTCATGAAAAATTCAACTTTTAGTGGAACAAAACTGATTTTTTTTCCAGTGATTATAAGGATGGTTATTGCACATGGATGTGTCTGTTAGTTTGTCGCTGCAGTCTTCATGTGGCTCCCAGAGCACTGATGTTTAAATAAAACTACAGCTGTGTTCAGGCATCAGTCCGTTGAAGTTTCTTTTTGCCACTGCCGACTTTGATGGTGCATTTTTTTAACCTTTGATCCTTGCTTTGTTACTCTTTGTAACCTTTGTTACTCCTGCCATCATTTCAGTTTTCCTCCTATTTATCTCTGCAAGTGTCTAAATGTTGCCGCGGGTGTTATGGAAGGGGATTGTACATTTATGTACTCTATATACTATTTTGTTGATCTATCAGGTATTCACAGTGAGGTGTTCTGTTAAAGCATTTAATTATAGTGGACAAATAGTTTGTCTGTGTAAGATGCTGTAATGTAACTGTTGTGTATGTACCTTTAAGAGAGAACTGCTTTTATGCTGTAGTACCGGCAGTGACCACCCCTGTATATAAAGCAGTAGCAGGCTTCTGTACTTTCAGTTTCCAGCATACTCTCTGTTCAGTAAACACCTCTTATTATCATTCTCCTGCAGTCCGTGTGTTATTGATGCGCGGACACTACAGTGGCGACGAGCAGGTTCGAACTCACCTGCAGTACTGCATCACCTCACGGGGATCCATCCCTGGGAAGAAGCTTCTTGGAGGTCGAAGCCAGAGCAACAGGTGTCGACCGGGGGCAACCACCCAGTGATCCATCGGAGTCCAGAGAGTTGCAGGGGAAGCTGTGGAGAGCTGGGCCTGGTTCTCCAATCAAGGTGTCCCAGCAAATCGGGCTGGTAGCAGGTAGTGCGCTGACCCTCCCCGGACTGCGGCGGGCTGGAGCTCGGGCGAGCGGCTCTGTAAGGGGGCCGAGCAGCGTCGTCGGGAAGACAAAGAGAGAGAGAGGGTGGAGCCCACAGGGCACAGCCGGTGCTCAAGAGTCGGGCAGTGTTGAAAAAGAGACGCGCAGAAAGCCGCGGGGCGCCGCCATTACCTGTTAGAACGTGAGGAGCAGCATTGGCAGCAAGGGGAAGAAGGAAAAGCGCAGGAGGCGCCATTTTAATTCTTTGGGGAAGAAGGAAAAGCGCGGTAGGCGCCATTTTAATCCATTGGAGAAGAAGGAAAAGCGCAGGAGGCGCCATTTTAAACCACCCAAGATGCCGAAGAGTGGCAGCATCACTGTTTTCGATAACGAAATAGAAGACTGGACCACGTATGTGGAAAGAGTTGAAGTGTACTGCAGGGCAAATGAGGTGGCCACTGAAAAGAAGGCGTCAATATTATTAAATTTGATGGGCGCGAGAAAGTACGGCCTATTGCGAAATTTAATTACCCCAGCTAAACCAATGGAGAAAAATTTTGAAGAGATTGTCAATATCTTACAGGAACATCTAAACCCTACACCGCTGCTGATAGCAGAAAGATTCAAGTTCCATAAACGAAACCAGCACAAAGACGAGAGTAATGCTGGCTATCTTACGGAACTACGCAAGTTATCGACACACTGCCAGTTCGGAACAGGACTGGCAGATACCTTAAGGGATAAGTTTGTCTGCGGGCTCCAGAGTGAAGGAACCCAGAAACAACTACTTTCGGAAAACAGCCTTACGCTAGAAAAGGCTTTCAGTGTTGCAGTATCCTACGAAGCAGCAGCACGGGGAGCTGCGGAAATACAACAGAAACCGCAAGAATATAGCACTAATGAAATGGCATATGGAGCAGAAAAGTGCTATCGCTGCGGCAGAACAACCCATGACCAGAAGGATTGCTGGGCTAAGGACAAAGTATGCAGGCAATGTGGAAAAATGGGACACATAGCACGAGTCTGCAGGTCAGGAAAGAAAACCAACACTAAAAGAACTACTAAGGAAAAGTACAAGAAAGTAAAAAAAATGATGGACAGTAGTTCAGAAGACCAGAGTAGTGACAATGAATCCGGGAGCACGGGACTAAGTTGTCTAAAGCTACACAATGTGATCGCAAAGGAGGATCACTGAACCATTTGGGTCACCCTCGTGATAGCAGGGTCCCAAGTAAAGATGGAATTGGACACAGGATCAGCCCTAACAGTCATGAATCGACGAGACTTCGAGCGGCTATTATCACACATTCCTTTGAAGGATACGTCCATTGTCTTGAAGACATATACGGGGCAAAAGGTCTACCCCAGAGGAAAAATAAGGGTGCCCGTTAAATACAATGGCAAGGAAACACAGGAACTGTATATCTATATATACTGCAAGATGGAGGACCACCATTATTGGGACGTGAATGGATCCGAAAAATACAATTGGATTGGCATTCTATTCAGGCACTAACCGTGGCTGACAAAAAAGATGACGACGCCACACCTGGATGACTGTTAAAAATTCTAACTGAGGCAAAAGAGGTGTTCCAGCAAGGACTTGGGACTCTAAAAGGCGTAACGGCAACGATAAAAATTGAAGATAACGCAAACCCCAAATTTTTTTAGGCCAGACCGGTACCGTATGCGATCCGCCAAGCCGTTGAAGCAGAGCTGGAGAGTCTGGAGCATTCGGGTGTGCTGTCCAAGGAGGACTGGAGCGAGTGGGCCACACCCATCGTCCCTGTAATGAAGAAATCATTGAGCAGCACGCCTGGGGAACCGAAGAAGGTTCGCATCTGTGGGGACTTTAAGGTTACTGTGAACCCAGTCCTTCACACGGTACAATATCCACTTCCGCGGATAGAAGATATTTTTGCCTCACTATCTGGGGGGAAACGCTTTACAAAGATTGATCTGGCCCAAGTATATCTACAAATGGAGGTAGATGAATCGTCTAGAAAATACCTCACGATAAACACTCACAAAGGTCTTTATCAGTACAATCGACTGGTATTCGGGGTAGCAACAGCTCCGGCTATTTGGCAGAGGGCGATGGAACAAGTCCTGCAAGGGATCTCGGGGACCCAGTGTTATTTGGACGACATCCTGGTTACGGGCGGAAATGACAGTGAACACCTTGCCAACCTGGAGCAGGTGCTCACTCGACTACAAGAATATGGACTACGAGCCAACCGCCCCAAATGCGAGTTTTTCAGGAAACAAATCTCGTATTGTGGCCACGTGATTGATGAAGAGGGGTTGCATAAGTCCCCAGACAAGATTGAGGCAGTAGTTAAGGCTCCAGCGCCGGAAAATGTGTCACAACTGAGGTCGTTCCTCGGGTTGGTGAACTACTACCATAAGTTCTTGCCAAATTTGTCTACTATTCTGCACCCGCTGAATGCCCTGCTGCAAACTGGAGTAGCATGGAAGTGGAGTGATGAGTGTAAGCGTGCCTTTCAGAAATGTAAATACCTAATTACTTCAAAAGAAGTATTGGCTCACTACAATCCATCACTACCGATTCAATTGGCATGTGATGCGTCTCCCTACGGCATTGGAGCGGCGCTGTCGCACAAATTCCTTGACGGTTCAGAGAGGTCAATAGCCTTTGCGTCACGCTCGTTAACATCAGCCGAGCATAACTACGCCCAGATTGACAGGGAGGCCCTCAGGCTGGTGTGGGGGGTGAAGAAGTTCAATCACTACCTGCACGGGCAGAAATTCACCTTACTGACTGATCACCAGCCTCTTGTCTCCATTTTTAACCCAAAGAAGGGCGTTCTGGTGATGACGGCGCAACGGCTGCAAAGATGGTCCCTTTTTCTAGGAGCACATCAATACGACATAGAGTAGAAGGGCACGAAACAGCATGGAAACGCTGATGGGCTGTCGCGCCTGCCGCTGCCTACGGTGGAGGAAGCACCTGCAGTGGACCCTGTTGAGATATTCCATTCGACCATAGTCGAATGTCTACCTGTTACTAACTCAAGTATAGAGAAGGAAACCCGAAATGACCCGACACTCTCTCGGGTCTATGATTTGACGGTGAAGGGATGGCCAGCACATGGCGACTCACTGTTGCCAGCATTCTCGCCAAGGAAAGAACAGCTGTCAATGTGCCGGGGGACCTTGATGTGTGGATCCCGAGTGGTAATTGCACCCAAGTTGAGAGATAGAGTGCTCAATGAGCTTCATGAGGGTCATCTGGGAGGGGTAAAAATGAAGAGCCTAGCCAGGGCGTTTGTGTGGTGGCCGGGAATCGATAAAGAAATCGAGGAAATGACCAAGAGATGCACAGGATGCCAGAAAGTCCAAAACGCTCCACCACAGGCCCCGCTACACCCAAGGGAGTGGCCCTCATCTCCATGGCAACGGGTACACATTGATTTTGCTGGTCCATTTATGGACTCAATGTTTTTAATCGCCGTGGATGCACATTTGAAATGGCCAGAGGTCATTCAAATGTCCTCCACCACCACGGAGAAAACTGTTGCAGTCCTACGGACCATCTTCGCCAGGAGTGGCTTGTCAGAACAGATTTGCTCTGACAATGGACCACAGTTTGTGTCCGAGGATTTCCGGAGGTTTTTGAGGAATAATGGGGTAAAGCATTACACATCCGCCCCATATCATCCAGCCACAAATGGATTGGCCGAGAGGTTTGTTCAAACCTTTAAAAAAGCAATAAAGGCGATGTATAACGACAACATACCACTGCAACACAAGGTGGATAATTTCTTGTTCGCTTACCGAAATGCGACACATGCAGTCATCAACCAATCTCCAGCCATGATGTTCTTTAACCATGGTTTACGATGTCACCTGGACTTGCTCAAACCAAACATAAGATGAGATGTTGAGAATAAGCAATTCCAGCACATCAATGAAAGGCCAACCAGGAGCTTCAAGATAGGGCAACCAGTCTTGGCCCGCGACTACCGAACAGAAAAATGGCAGCCAGGAACGATATGCACACGGCAGGGACCACTAATGTACACAGTAGATGTTGGAGATAGCATCGTGAGATGCCATGCTGACCAGATTCTAGAGTCACAGGAACAAGTCAAACCCATACCACGAGCATGCGCACCTGGTGATGAACCCGAAGCACAGCTTGCGTCTACCTCAGAATCAGTGGTATTGGAAGCTGACGAACCAACCAATGACAATGAGCCAGAATCGACTCCGCCACAAGAACAGGCTACTCGAGAAAGGCGCTATCCAGACAGGATCAGGAAGCCTCCTCAAAGACTGAATTTATAAATGTTTACTTTCAGCTGATGTATATAGTACAAAGAAAATTGTAATTGTAATTAGTTATTATTCAATTGTTAAATGAATGTTATGTACTGGTTATCTAAAAGGGGAGGAATTGTTGTGTATGTACCTTTAAGAGAGAACTGCTTTTATGCTGTAGTACCGGCAGTGACCACCCCTGTATATAAAGCTGTAGCAGGCTTCTGTACTTTCAGTTTCCAGCATACTCTCTGTTCAGTAAACACCTCTTATTATCGTTCTCCTGCAGTCCGTGTATTATTGATGCGCGGACACTACAGTAACAAAGAGGGTAAAATAACCAAAATTGTACAACAGATGATGGCAGACAGTACAGATGGCAAAAAAATAGTTCATTTACTAGAATTTAAGAAATTGATTAACAACTAAGAGTCGGTTAATACAAAGACAAAATTCTGCAGATGCTGGAAATCTGAAATATAAACAGAAAATACTGGAAATACTCGACAAGTCAGGCAGCGTCTGTGGAGAGAGAAACAGAGTTAACGTTTCAGGTTGGTGACTTTTCATCGGAACTGGAAAATATTACAGATTTAAGATTCCGTTAATATTGTTTAGGTGAAAAATGTTTTGAAAATGTTCTACTTGCCACATATTCACTTAAGTGGAGTTAACCAACAACCTGCTGGGTAATTATTAACAATGTTTTAGAAATGAAAGGATATAGGGGAGGGGAATTGATAACTATGGCCGGAATTTTCTGGGGTGACAGCAGGCACGATCGGTGGCAGGTCGGGTGAGAAAGTTGTTATTTTTGACAGCGGGTCGGGAACCCACTGTCATCTTGCTCCCACGCGCCTTTCCCCCAGGAGCATCTGTCATTGCGGAGCCGACCCGACCGGCAGCGGCGGGCGACCCAATTGAAATGATTATCAGGTAGTTTACAGGCACTTAAGAGCCTTTTATCACTTACTTTTTAAATTTCCCTGCATGGCCACGGGATTCACGCAGCTCAGGAACCATGTCTGTCAGCCTGTGGCGGGAGTTCAGTGGCCATTGCTCCAGCTGATCACTTGACAGCATCAAATGTACAGTAAAAGCTCCCACCTGACAGATGATCACTTTCCTCAGGCAGAAGCTGTTGCTCAGTCCATTTCCAGCACAGATTCTGCAGGCTGCAAGTGATTCCAACAAAGTCTCCATCCAGTGTCACCTCTTTGGAAGAACTCTCTCACCATTGACAGAATGCTTCTGTCATCTCTACTTCACCTGCCATCTATTCCATCAACATGGGTGCTGTTTATACTGTCTCACCTTGGTCCTCAGAATTGGACCACGATGAGCCCCAATACTAGCAGCACCAGGCACACCAGCCACACCAACAGCAACACCAACCTTCTCCACAATCACCTGATGCTGCACAGGACAGAGGGTATCAGCACCCAAGCACATTGCTGCCCGGGAGGCCAAGGATGGCCTCATCATGGCCAGATTTAGTGAACTTTACGCTGTACACCCTGGCTGCCACATGATGCGCCAGGTTGGCACCATCCCACACCAACACCATAAAGCATCCTTACAATGCCCAATCCATTCCTTTCACACTCATCACCATTGCGGGGAGTACCGTTATGTTTCACCATTCACTGCAACTCACTAAGCCACTTCCAAAGGTGCACACAAATCTGTCCAAGACCGGAAAGTGTTGAAAATAAAGATTTTTATGTTTGACAGCACATTAACAGAAACTTTACATAAACATTGGATAAAACACCCAAGTGGCTGCCCTTGTGTTTTGTTAGTTATGATTGCACTAGGATGAGGGTGAATGTGAGGGGTGGCTAGTGAGATGGGGAAGTGATAATGTAGATAGAGAGAGAGGAATGGGTGGAGGTGCAAGTTAAGTTGGTGTGAGTAAGGATGTGCAGGAGTAGGGTAGGGAAGGCAGAGTGATGGGGATGTGATGAGAGGCACAGCAGGATCAGGTTGAGTGTGGCTTTGTACTAACATTTGCTGATCTACTGAGATCATTGAAACGTTTGTGGCACTGCAGCCTGGCCCTCCTGACGACATTCCTGCTTGTGCCCTCCTCTGGAATCTGCAACCAGGCTGTCTTGGTCTCCTGGGGAGGTCTCTTCTGCCCAAGGGAAGGGAAGAGAACCTCCCTGCGTGCTCTGACTTCCTCCATAATCATATGGAGGGAGTCATCGGAGAACCTGGGTGCAGCCCTCTGCCTCTGTGCAGTCATTGTCAGTGTTTGCAGCACTCCAATGCTGTCGTGCACTGACAGCACTATGTTAGATTCAACTTCAAATGTAATGTGGCCATGGTCCCTTTCAGGATCCCGGCTGAAAACGCATCATGAATGACGTCACCAGTCCCGCTCCATCTCATTGAGCCGGGTAACGTGCTGGGCGGGCTTAATAGGCCCCATTAAAGTAAGTTATATTTCAACAGCGGAATGGAGCCAGCAGCGAGGTCGCGACCCAACATGGCCACTGCCAGCAGCGGACCCACCCAGGTGAAGAAAATTCCGGCCTATGTGTTAGCACCATTGTAAACATAGCAGGAATATTGCCAATGTTCCTTATTTTTTAATAAATCATAAAAGCATTCTATAAGAAACTTTTGGAGGAGATATTCATGCTACCTTTATGATGCTGTAACTCTTGACAACCATCAAAAATCTTCCACCAGCGGCATTGTCAAGAAAGAAAGAACTTTCATTTATATCGCGCCTTTCACGACCTCCATACGTCCTAAAGCGTAAATGTGTTTACAAAGATTTCCTCTGTTCACTTTTCTAGTTGAATTGTAAACATCTTCCAAAGGAAGGTACTTATGATTTTTACAAAACGACTCCACAGATCATAAGTAGATTTGTGATGGCACTACATGTAGTGACCAGAGCAAGTCTTGCTCGTAGACAGGAGCGATGTGGCATTTTATAGAACAGAACTACTTCAAGTAGAAGCCTCCAGAAAAAGAAATGACGGCTGGCACTGGCTGTGAGTAGTGTTTATAGAACTCTGCCGATATTGCTGCCGTCAGAGCTAAAGGAAAACCATTACCTTCAGATGAGTCCTGGCACTCTAGGGGCGGGAAGCACCACCTCACCTACCTTAAAGCAACTCATTGCCATCAGCAATACTGTAAGGTAAATGAGAGTCAAAAGTGAAGGTTATAACACAGCAACCCGTAGAAGCAGATGACCTGTAAATGGGATGCATGTGTGTGTTTGTTTGTTTTGGTATGTGTGTTTGTCTCTCTCTCTCTTTCTTCCTGGAGCTGGAATACCTGGAATAGGATCATTGACTGGGGTTTCACCGTGTGCTATTTTTAATACACTAGTTAATGCCTTTGCAATAAATTTCTGGCTGCACTATTACACCGCAATTATTAGCCTGTTTCCCCGTTAGCATTTGATTTAAAATAGCACAGACAAAAGCTTAGCACACGTGTTATAAATAGTGCATGGAGTGAACTGAATCCCTTTGTGTCCCGTAGTCTAGTAGCAGAATTGGATGCACCGGAACTGGGTTTAGGATTGGACCGCCTGCATAAGAGCAAGGTTTAGCAATGTGAATCATGGAGCCTGCTCGCAGATGCTGATCTTCTGGAATCCAAGCTAAATGAATGTCAGTGTAAAAGCGGATATAAGATTGCTTGAGATTGTTGGGGAAGGCAGTTGCCATGACTACAAAATAGTCTGTGTTTAAACAAATCTGTCTAATCGAATTGTAAGCAGCGAGATCTCTCTACTTAATGCAACTTTATTAGCTTTATCTTTCTTATGACTCTTCTTGCCAGTGTGTGGGCTTGCTACTCATGATGGCCTTTATTGTTATTAATGACCCTCCTGGAAAGAATGACCAGGATGCTTACTATGTTCAGAGAGGAGAGTTAACGTGGGAGTGGAAAGTTAATGAAACGAGCAAGATGTGTGGTGCCACAGCCTGGAGTGATGGTAATAGCGTAACAGTGTTTGGAATTTCCCCTCCCTTCATGTTCTCGATCTAACGCATGCAGAGTCGTTTGCAAGCCACAAATTTATTTTCTGCCAGAGGAAGGTCAGTGTAGGCCAAGAAACAGGAAAATGCATTGTTTTGGTACGGGCAAATGAGCCCTCAGCCTGGCCGTAGCTTAAAAAATGATGCTGCGTTGACGCTTATTACTGGTAGCCCACCTGGCTCTGGCCCTGGTTCCCTGCTCTTCTGAAGGTGACGTTCGTACCATGGTGAACAAAATTAGGGCACATGGAGTTGGGGGTAATATACTAGCATGGATTGAGAATTGGTTAACAGACAGAAAACAAAGAGTAGGGATAAACGGGTCTTTTTCAGGATGGCAGGCTGTGACTAGTGGGGTACTGCAAGGATCGGTGCTTGGGCCCCAGCTATTCACAATCTATATCAATGACTTGGATGAGGGGACTAAATGTAACATTTCCAAATTTGCTAATGATACAAAGCTAGGTGGCAGTGTCAGTTGTGAAGAGGATGTGAAGAGGCTTCAAGGGGATCTCAACAGGCTCAGTGAGTGGGCGAGAACATGGCAGATGGAATATAATGTGGATAAATGTGAAGTTATCCACTTTGGTAGAAAAAACAGAAAGGCAGAGTATTTCCTAAATGGTGAAAGATTGGGGAATGCAGATACTCAAAGGGACCTGGTGTCCTTGTACATGAGTCACTGAAAGTGAATGTGCAGGTGCAGCAAACCATTACGAAGGCAAATGCTGGCCTTCATTACAAGAGGATTTGAGTACAGGAGTAAAGAAGTCTTACTCCAGTTATATAGGTCCTTGGTGAGACCACACCCGGAGTACTGTGTACAATTTTGGTCTCCTTACCTAAGGAAGGATATACTTGCCATAGAGGGAGTGCAATGAAGGTTCACGAGATTGATTCCTGGGATGGTGGGACTGTCGTATGAGAAGAGATTGAGTAAACTCTTGAATTCAGAAGAATGAGAGGGGATCTCAGTGAAGCATACAAAATTATTACAGGGCTTGATAGGGTGGATGCTGGGATAATGCTTCCCTTGGCTGGGGAGTCTAGAACCAGGGGCCACAGCCTCAGGATAAAGGGTAGGCCATTCAGGACTGAGATGAGGAGAAATTTCTTCACACAGAGGGTGGTGAATCTTTGGAATTCTCTACTCCAGATTGCTGTGGAGGCTCAATCATTGGGTATGTTCAAAACAGAAGTCAATAGATTTCTGACTAGTAAAGGCATCAAGGGATATGGCGATAGGGTCGGTGAATGGAGTTGAGGCAGAAGATCAGCCATGATCTCATTGAATGGCGGGGCAGGCTCGAAGGGCCGAATGGTCTACTGCTCCTATTTCTTATGCTCTTATGTTTTAATGTTTACAAAGCAACTCTGCCAACAGAGTGAGGGCTGCCATCAACTGGGTTCTTAGAGCAAGCAAAGTAAAGCTGCAGACAGGTGACTGTGGGGCAACACAGTTCCGGGAATGAGTCTTCAGTGTTTTGTTGAATTATCGTTTAATACCTCAACTTGGTGAGGACAAAATTCAGACAAAAAAGAATGAATAAAGGGTTGTTTTTAATAAAGAGGAGCAGATATGGTTTGGCATTTGGATTTGCTGCACTGAAACTTGTGGAGCCAGTTGGGCTGGTACAGAAACAACATTTGAACAAGAAAGGAATGGTTGGCGCTAACCATTGCATCGGTTATATGATGGTGAAGTCAGTGTTACACCAGTTTCCCAATGAACCAACCCTGGAAAATGGCTTCCCCATTGTTGGTATAACTCACACAGAAGGATATATATATTATGGAGGAACGGAGATTTGAAAGACTTTTGTTGATGTTCGCAGATTGATTTCATTTGTCCCCATAGTTCTTATTCTTAATGATTTCCCTCTGATTATTATTGACATTAAAATAAAATGAAATCAATGTTGTTTTGTTGCACAGTCCAGGCTCAGAAACCCACCGAAGGTTGCTCCTTGGTGGCAATTTAAAGAATGCCACTGGAGGCTGCGGTCATTGTTTTCTGTTTTGCTGACAGGTTTACGCAGGTACAGTTGCTTTTCGGTTGTTCAACGTTATATAACTCGGCCGGATTTCTCATCACTGCCAACCTTGAGCTCTATTATATGAGTTGCTTCTTCCTTTGGATATGTGCTTGAAATTTAATTGCAAAGTTTCTTTGCACTGAGTCACTACGGTTGGACGTCGCATCGGAACCAATATTTCTGTCAGTGCTGTCTCCTGTGAATGACCCTTTGTGCTTGAGACTCGAAAGCTTTGTCTCTTTTTGTAGGAATTGAGTGTGCCATTAAACAGAAGCAGTTAATCCAGATAGTAGCATTATATGATAATAGAGTGCGAACCATTATCAGTATAGTATTCTGTGGAAGTTCAAGTCAGTTACGGCAAACTTCGTTGAGAAATTTTAAAACATGAGGAATAGATGTTAGTGGGGAAAAAACTCCCTCTCTGAAAAATTAAAAATCAAGGGCTTTTGATTTCTGAATATTTCATGAGGTGTTTAACAATGTGGGGGAAGAGGTGGGCGTATTAGCAGGGAGTAATTTTCAGCAACTTACCACCGGAGCCCAAAACCAGCTAGTTTTACACTGCAGCAGTAAGTTGAAAATTGCCCCCACTGAATCAGAAATAAAAAGACAAAATGGTGGAAATGTACACAGCAGGTCAGCCAATACCTGCAGAGTAAGATAGCTTAATGTTCTGGAGGGTGGTGTGGGATAGCGGGGAGGAATCTGGAGGTGGGGTCGCTGGCGGGGGGGGGGGGGGGGCGGAGCGGGGAAGCCGACTGGGGCTGAGCGGGGAGCTGGGGAGTGGGGAGCAAGCTGGGGTGGGGGCAATTGGGGGGCGGTGGGGGGGTGGGGGGCGGTGGGGTGGGGTGGGGGGTGTTGGGGGGTGGGGGGAGTTGGGGAGCGGGGGCAAGCTGGGGTGGGGGGAGTTGGGGGGCGGTGGGGTGCGGGTGGTGAAGTGGGGGGAGTTGGGGAGTGGGGGGCAAGCTGGGGTGGGGGGAGTTGGGGGGTGGGGGGCGGTGGGGTTGGGTTGTTCACCAGCAATGTCAACCTCTTTTTACAAATGTTCACCCTGATGTATATTTCCAGAATTTTCGGTTTCTGTTTCTGATTGTGTTCTACTTTTCATCTGGACCCAAATCAGCGAGTGCTGCATTGTTGTGTCATGTGCTATAAGAATCGTCACTATTTTATACCAGTGAATTAGAATGCATCTTTAAACAAAGCAACAACAGAAAAAATTACAGCCATTTCTGTTGCTTTAAGTTCCACCGCATAACGGGACCACGCTTAAAATTCCTTTGTGCACCTTTTTAACACAGTCCCTAATCTGTTTACTTTAAACAGGTTATTGGCTGCATTAAAATAATGCTTGAGGGAATTTCACATGAGCACACCTGATGCCTACATTTGGAAGTTCAATTATATAAATTGATTTGAAGAAGAAATAGCTTACACTGGCCTATATTAAACAGATCAGTGCTATGCAAATAAGCTTTATTTCTTCAGTGTTTTATGTCGCGACAGGATTGGCCTTCTCATTTTTTTAAAAAGAGGCAGGAATGATTATGAGCAGCTGTGGCTTAAATCTGTTTATCGTTGAACTTGTAGCTTTACTTCTAAACAATTTGTAGACTATATCCTCCGTCTGATGGCGTGTTAGCTTTGATTAGCAAGTATTGCACTCATTGGCACCGGTACAATTCACACTGAGGCGGTTGCTCAGGCTCCTGCATTGGCACAGGACCAGAAGGACGCGGCAGTGGGCCAAATTAGAGGAGAGTCTGACACCCTCACTTGAATCTTGGCGGGCAGAAAAAAGTCCTTTGAATGTCTGCAAAAGCCCCTCAGAGGTGCTGCGTCTGATCAATCTTGAGCTCAGTGCTAATTCAAATGGAATCTAACTCAAAACATCTCAACTGGAGTTTGCGATCCTGACGGTGGTGATGCAATCTGATAATCTATTACAGTCTTTCTGATGGGAATCATCTTATGTGACTTGGTAATGTAGTAACATGGCTAATTAGAATACCATCTGTCTGCATGCAGACTACGGGAACGGAGAAGGCAAGAACTAGGTTTTTCTCATCAGTATTACAAATGCTATTTGAACATAAGAACATAAGAAATAGGAGCAGGAGTAGGCCATTTGGGCCCTCGGGCATGCTCCGCCATTCAATAAGATCATGGCTGATCTGATCTTGGCCTCAACTCCACTTTTCTGCCTGTTCCCCATAACCCTTGACTCCCCTGTAGTTCAAAAATTTGTCTCTCTCAGCCTTGAATATATTCAATGACTCAGCCTCCACAGCTCTCTGGGGTAGAGAATTCCAAAGATTCACGACCCTCTGAGAGAAGAAAGTCCTCCTCATCTCTGTCTTAAATGGGCGACCCCTTATCCTGAAACTATGCCCCCCAAGTTCTAGATTCCCCCACGAGGGGAAACATCCTCTCAGCATCTACCCTGTCAAGCCCGTTCAGAATCTTATATGTTTCAATAAGATCACCTCTCATTCTTCTAAACTCCAATGAGTATAGGCCCAACCTGCTCAACATTTCCTCAAAGGACAACCCCTTCATCCCAGGAATCAACCTAGTGAACCTTCTCTGAACTGCCTCCAATGCAAGTATATCCCTCCTTAAATAAGGAGACCAAAACTGTATGCAGTACTCCAGATGTGGTCTCACCAACGTCCTGTACAGTTGTAGCAAGACTTCCCTACTTTTATACTCCATCCCCCTTGCAATAAAGGCCAACATCCCATTTGCCTTCCTAATTACTTGCTGTACCTGCACGCTAACTTTTTGTGTTTCATGTACGAGGACAACCAGATCCCTCTGTACTGCAGCATTCTGTAGTTTCTCTCCATTTAAATAACATTTGGAAACCTAATTGGACAAATAAATCCTTTTTACATCCTTTTTGATGATTATCTGGCCATAATATTTGCATCCCGGTCAAGGGCACTGATTTGATATTGTCACAGAAAAATGGATGGAATCGCAGAATGTGGTCCCAAAACCCCAATAAAAGTTCAATAACCTCATGCTATAAAAATTGAATTTGATTTATTCAGCTCCTATAAACCAATGGGCCTCATTATGAAGGGATGGAATTGCCAAATAGGAATCCCAAATCATTGGTAAAACTCCCTGAATCCCCTATGATTAAAAATGGAAATTTACTTCTTTGGTGGGGTGGGGGAATTCAACTTTGGCAAAGGTGTACCGACAGGTGGTAACAGACTGGCCGCCTGTTACACACCCCGCCGGATGAAAACTCGGGGGTGACTTCCAGCTTCACTCTCCCCTACTCCCTCTATGGCCTTCGATCCCATATTCACAGAGTTGTCACCTTAACTCCTTAAATTGGCTCTAGGATCTGTAGTGGTGAGGCTCTCCTCCCGTGCACTGTTGTCTTGTTTTAGGCCACTTTGTTCTGCGAGGAGATAGCGTAGCACTGGTGGAAGCTTGAAGAGCACATACATACCCTGCACCCAACTTATGTGCGAATCAATAAACCTGCACCATGCACCTTGGTTTATTTTGGAAGTTTGTTTTGTGGGCACAAATTTACAGAATTAGATGTGACAATAATTCCAGATTTTAGGGACAGCTACAAAGTTTACCCAACAGCAGCATGGGAATCTGTGGAAGAACTGTAAGGTTGTCAGGGGGCTTTGCAGGCAGTATCAGTCAAGGTGCAACAGAGTCTTTGTGGCAATGATATAACAATAACTTACATTAATATAGCGCCTTTAATGTAATAAAACTGCACGGCAGCAATTCACCACGGCTTCTACAACAGCACGTCTCAAACCCGCGACCTCTATCACCTAGAAGGACAAGGGCAGCAGGCGCATGGGAACACCATCACCTCCACGTTCCCTCCAAGTCACACACCATCCTGACTTGGAAATATATCGCTGTTCCTTCATCGTCGCTGGGTCAAAATCCTGGAACTCCATCCCTAACAGTACTGTGGGAGTATCTTCACCACACGGACTGCAGCGGTTCAAGAAGGCAGCTCACCACCACCTTCTCGAGGGCAATTAGAGATGGGCAATAAATGCTGGCCTTGCCAGCGGCGCCCACATCCTGTGAATGATACCAAGCCACACTAAGGAGCTATTAGGATGGCTGACCAAAAGTTTGGTCAAAGAGATAGGTTTTAAGGAGCATCGTAAAGGAGTAGAGACAGTTGGAGAGCTTTTAGCTAGGGAAGTGCTTGGTAGTCTTGCCTTTGTAATTTCCTCAAAGGCTGACAGACATTTTCCTCATCTGCCAGTACAGGACTGCGTTCACTCTTTTGGCCACCTCATCTCACAAAGTGCACTGAGTTCTTTGTGCTATGTTTTTCTGATGCAAACAGGATGACCTTCCTTTCCTCCACTTGCTGTAGCTGCACCTCCACTGGCGAATGATGTTCACCCATGACATTAATCCGACGGCACTCAATGAAATACAACATTTTCTTTTTCTCCCCCCAAAGAAAAGAAAAGACCCCCCCTTTAAATTGCAATAGTTTTAAGATCTGCTGCAGGATAGGAATTCCTCCTCCCGTGTTAAACCGGCTCCAGGCCCAAGCACGGGCAGAAATTTCAGTTGAGGCTGACCCTAGAAGCTCGGGCCACAGTGGCCTTTTCAGGAATGGATAAGTGGAAAAGTGTCCAGCACTCCAGATTCCCACTGCCTCAGTGCTGTGACCAGAACTTTACACTGTGGTTTATAAGTCATCCTTGGTTCCGAGGGACTGCCTAAGAGAAGACACTGTGGTTTATTGTAAGCCTCACGTCACACTCGATTAGCCCCTGCTTGTTGTGGAAATATAGGCAAAGGAGAGCCAGTCATCCTGAAACTTTGCTACTGCAATTTGCAAAAATCATAATGCTATCCGATTAGGCTGTGTTCCAGAGCATGCCTGCAGCCTCAGAAGCAGGAAGTACTGCCAGCTTGTAATGACAGGAGGTCCAGAAGCCTGCTCATCAGAGGGTCAAATGGTACGTGTATCAGAACATCATCAGACAGCGCTTAGCATCTGCTGGAACATCAGTGCCCATAATTTCCATTTACTTCAAAATATGATGCCAATAGCCCTGAATAACAGCCCTCCTCACCATGTGCTCGCCAGCATTGATATTAGAATTCAGCAGAGCTGGGCTGGACTGAGCAATGTCCATGCATTATGCTGAACCACACGCAGTCAGCTGCAAGTCCTGAGTTGCCGTGCAAAACACTTGACGCCTCTCCTCAGAACATAATAATGTTGAATCGGAACTAGATGTTCATCCATGCTAACCCCCTAAAATGATATTGAGACTGATTTGCCCACCAATAAAATATGTTTGCAAACAGCGAAATTCAAAACCACACATTATTCACCCCGCCTAAGCAGAGCAGTGATGGCCAAAAGCTCAGCACCTCACAAGCTCTGATATTTTCATTGTAGCATGCTGCAGCTGTGAGCTTGTGTTGATTTTGATAAGAAATCAGAAGTATCTTGAAAAATACCACTGGCATTATATTACAGTTACCATGTCAATTTCTGAATTCACAGGACGAGGACGTGAGGCAAACCAGTGAATATTAATTGGTTAGAAGCGTGCCAACCTAAGCGAGGTGCTTTTTTTAAAAGAGCTTTCCCCCAATGACTAGGCGAGCTTATTTCGTGATTAGCTGAACCTTACAGTGCAGGAAGGTCCCAGCTTTCGCCCATCCCAGTCCACGCAGCTTCTTCACAGCTGAAGAAGTAAAGACACCGTCAATAGTTTCAGCTCCGCCGAGTTAAGGAGGGAAAAATCAGCCAGGGCACCCACTCCTGATCACCATCCAGCAATGCCTGCTGGAAGTGGCAGCTGGGGACAGGATCAAGCACGATTGTCTGTGGTTGAATTGTCTGCCTACATTCCAAGTCAAGGCGCCTGCAGAGCTGTATTATAGCAAGTGCTAAGAACATAAGAAATAGGAGCAGGAGTAGGCCACACAACCCATCGAGCCTGCTCCGCCATTCAATAAGATCATGGCTGAACTTTTACATCAACTTCACTTTCCCGCCCGATCCCCATATCCCATTAATTCTCTTAGTGCCCAAACATCTATCGATCTCAGTCTTGACTATACTCAACGACTGAGCATCCACAGCCCTCTGGGGTAGAGAATTCCAAAGATTCAGTGCTCTCAGGGAAGGAGCAAATGGAAGAAAATTGGTAAGGGGAAAAGAATCCCTGGCCAATGTTACTTTGCAAAAACCAATTAAACACAATGGCGGTATCTTTAACCTTTATCGCCAGATGAGAAAGGGGGTGATAGTGAATCGGTAGCCCATTTTACGCCCAATTGGCAGCAGATTCGCTGTTACCCATTTTTGGCCGGCGATAAAAGTGGAAATGATCACCCTGCCCCCCCCCCCAGTTTCAAATTTAAGGTTCCTTTCGATAAACACATAAGAAATACCTTTATAAATATCTTCAGCTAAATTGTGGACAGAGTAAGAACTCAATACGGTCCTTTTGAGTTGTGGTTATATATTAATATACTAACAGAAAGTAAACCACAGGTTATGTTTAATGTGACTTATCAGACTGAAATCAAAATTCTAAACTTTTCATCTTCCAACCTGGACAGAAATGTTAAAGATTAAGGGTGCTAGGAAAAAAAATCAAAGCTACAAATTTAACTGGAATAAATCTGTGCTATACAGGAAACTCTCGTTTAAAAGGCACCTAAATATCTGGAATTCTCTATTAACCGGCAAAATTCATACTCCGAAAACAACACCTCAGTAACCGGAAATGTTGCCGAGTCCGAGTCTGAGTTTCCCGCAGTGGCCGAGTTAGTCAGTGGGGGTAGTTCTCCAAACTGCCACTACTCGGCTTCTTGGCGCTGTTGGAAGTCATTAAAGAGTTATGGATTACCCTCAACTGGCAGTACTGTACTTAATCAAGTATCTTCCACCATCCATTTAACACAACATTCTGTAGGTGAGTATCCAATTACTGTATACTGCACATTTCCTGATTTTTTTTATTTTTGTTTGTTAAAAATAGCCTCGGTAGATAACCCTCTCCGTCATCCGGAATTTTTAATCAGCTTTTGATCACCTCTGGCTCAGCATCAAATTTAGTTTGAAATCGCTCCTGTGAAACGCCTTGGGATGTTTTACTACGTTAAAGGTGCTATAAATGCAAGTTGATGTTGTTGAGAGAGAGCATAACATGATTTTGGTAAGCTAGCAAATCTGCCATGTCCTTGCTTGAGGTCAGTCAAGGGATCTCTGCTTTAGAAGGACCGAACACACAGGCCCAGAAATTGCTGGAGCGGGGCATCTCGCCATGAACACCATGAGTTGTTTATTTTCCCTCACCTTTCAGACCATATTATTGTGCCGCAAGTTTGCTGGAAATGCTTAAATGTTGCCTTTTTTACCTGTTGGCAACTTCTATTTTCTCCCTGGACCAAACATCAAGGCCCCCGATATTTACGGACAGGGAACGGGGGTGCGTAGTTGCAGGGGGAGTGGGGGGTAAACCCGGAAATGCTGGGAACGCAGAGGTTGTGCTAAATTTAATGGCAAGTCCTCATTTTCATGTTTCGACTCCGTATCCCTCCCGGCAGCCGGCCATATTAAGTAGCTGGCCAGTTGCCGAGCAGGAAAGGCAGCAGTAGAAGGCCGCAGCCGGGGACTGTTGGGGATGGGAGGGAGGGGGGGAACCAGAAGAGATCGTGTTGTTGGTGGGGGGATGGGAAGCTGACCAATCGTGGCAGACTAGCTTGAGGGTCAGGGGGAACACTTAGCTGTTGGATCCGGCTGTTCCTGCCTCCCTTTAGGTGCCGGGTTTCCTGAGCCCCGGGAAACCCAGCCGGCCATATTAAATTCAAATGGTTGCCAACATCTGATGATTGGAATCCCATTAACATATTATAATGACAAACCCACCTCTCCAGAGCGGGTTACTCAGATGCCGGATTAAATGGGAGTAGGCGCTTTTGTAGTGGGGCTGGGGGGTGTTAAAATTCCCCCCCCCCAAAGCCTCCAAAAGGACAGGCAGCTGAATCCTACTCCTCATCTAATGCTACTATAAACCGATATGCGAGGGTGGTTCAGGATTAACGTCGCTTCATTTTTGACACTTCTTCTCAGAGCAGCTGCATGGCTTTCACTCATCAACTCTCTAAAGTAGCACAGCTAAGACTGGGGATTCGTTAGTACTGATATTTAAACCTGTTTTTCATCGCTGCCGTTGTAGCATCAATTGGTGAAATGTATTCTGCTTTAATGAATTATGTGTCAAGAGTTCCGAATTGCAAACGATTCACTTCTGTTTGCAATAAGGCACACATTCTGACCTCTATTGGATAGCGGCTATTGGCTAAGTGTTCCTTGTAGCTATTGGCTAAGTGTTCCTTGTGGCTATTGGCTAAGTGTTCCTTGTGGCGTGGTACTGAGCTATAAAGATCAGCAAAGTCCCAGGTTTGGTTGCTGGTCTGTGCTGAGGTAGGTCTCAGCTTGAACTGTTGAGGGTACGGTACGGTTGGCTTCAGTGTCTCTGTGCCAGACAAAAGCAACATGACCCATCATTTTCATTCCTCATCACGAACCACTGACTGCTGCTGTGAAGTGACGAGGGCAGGATTGCGCTCAGCTGCGATCCCTCGCTCCTGTCAGCTCTCCAGATATGTGCTGAAGGGCCGGGACCCAGGAGCAAGGACGAGCCCAGCAGCGAGGTCAAGGCCCAGGAGTGGCGCAGCATGGACCAGCAGCCGGGTGGGGGCCCAGGGAAGGTGCGGCATGGGCCAACAGCGAGGTCGGGAGGACCAAAACCCAGGCAGAGGGGACCTGTGGGAAGGAGGGAGGAGGACAGTAGCATTATGTTTGTGTGTGTGTGTGTGCTAGGCCATTGTAGCAGAGCCTGGTCTCCAATCGTCTTGGATCCCCTTGCCATTGGACCAAGACCTTGCTCTGTCAAGCCCGTGTGGTAGCTGGTGTGCAACGGCCACCCCACGTTAAAAGAATTCACGCACAGGCATCTTCCACCCTTTAAAATGAAGTTCGGGACCTGGAACTCATCATTCACCTGCAAACTCATTTTTAATGTGGGTTCCAAGGGACTGCCTAAGAGAGAGAGAGGAAGAGAGACTCCCGTTTGAGTCACGGCTTCGGAGAGCAGGATGAAGAAAGGTTGTTCAGAAAGATGCCTTGGCCTCCAGTGATATCAAAGGCAGCAGCTGACAGGCAAAGTTCACTTCTGATTTTTATTTTAAGACTCTTTTCTGACAGCTTCAAAAATTGTGTCTTCATACAAACCGCTCGTGTTAAGATTCCTCTTTCAAAACTGCAAAAAGTAACATTTGAGATTAAAATTGCACCGAACTCTTTGATTCTATCTTTGACATCACTTCATAGGTTTCTCTCTGAGCAAGAGCGTCTGAATCTCTGAGTATGTGTTTGTTTCAAGAGATCCTGACTGATAACTCAATCCCCTAAATAATAGACAACATAAAAATATTACATAGAAACTTAAGGAAAAAGAAGACTTGTGCAAGGATATTTGTATTTCTGAAACACAGTTCGGAATGTTTAGTTGATTGTTTTTCCACAGATTTTTAAAAAATTCATTCTCGGGATGTGGGCACCACTGGCAAGGCCAGCATTTATTGTCCATCCCTAGTTGCCCGTGAGCAGATGGTGGTGGGCCGCCTTCTTGAACCGCTGCAGTCTGTGTGGTGAGGGGACTCCCACAATAGTGTTAAGTAAAGAGTTCCAGGATTTTGACCCAGCAACGATGAAGGAATGGCGATATATGTCCAAGTCAGGATGGTGTGTGACTTGGAGAGCAACCTGGAGGTGATGGTGTTCCCATGCACCTGCTGCCTTTGTCCTTCTAGGTGGTGGAGGTTGCCGGTTTGTGAGGGGCTGCTGACAAAACCTTGGCGAGTTGCTGCAGTGCATTCTATAGATAGTATGCACTGTATCCACAGTGGAGGGAATGGGTGCTTGAGGTGGTGGACGGACTGGATGTTTGAGGAGGTGGTCAGGCTGCCGATCAAATGGACTGCTTTGTCCTGGATGGTATCAAGCTTCTTGAGTGTTGTTGCAGCTGTACACATCCAGGCAAGTGGAGAGTATTCTATCACACTCTTGACTTGTGCCTTGTAGGTGGTGGAGAAGCTTTGCGGAGTCAGGAGTTGAGCCGCTCACCACAGAATACCCAGCCTTTGACCTGCTCTAGTAGCCACGGCATTTATGTGGCTGGTCCAGTTGAGTTTCTGGTCAATGACAACCCCCAGGAGGTTGATGGGGATGATTCGGCGATGGCAGCGTTATTGAATGTTATGGGGAGGTGGTTGGACTCTCTTTTGTTGGAGATGGTCATTGCCTGGCACTTGTGTGGCACGAATATAACTTGCCATTTATCAGCCCAAGCCTGGATGTTGTTCAGGTCTTACTGCATGTGGACATGATTCATTGTCAGACGAATTGTGAATGGAGTTGAACACTGTGGAATCATCAGCAAACATCCCCACTTCTGACCTTATGATGGAGCAAAGGTAATCGATGAAGCAGCTGAAGATAGTTGGACCTAGGATGCTGTCCTGAGGAACTCCTGCAGCGATGTTCTGGGGCTGAGAAGATTGGCCTCCCACAACCACAACCATCTTCCTTTGTGCTAGGTATGATACCAGCCACTGGAGAATTTTTTCCCTGATTCCCATTGACTTCAGTTTTACTAGGGCCCCTTGGTACCACACTCGGTCAAATGCTGCCTTGATTTCAAGGGCAGTCACTCTCACCTCACCTCTGAAATTCAGCTCCTTTGTCCATTTTTGCTCCCAGGCTGGAATGAGGTCTGGAGCTGAGTGGTCCTGACAGAATCCAAACTGAGCATCAGTGAGCAGGCTATTGGTGAGTACATGCCATTTGATAGCACTGTTGATGAATCCTTTTATCACTTTGCTGATGATTGACAGTAGGCTGATAGGACGGTAATTGGCCAGATTGGATTTGTTTTTTGTAGATAGGACATACCTGGGCAACTTTCCATATTGTCGGGTAGATGCCAGTGTTGTAGCTGTACTGGAACAGCTTGGCTATATGCGCGGCTAGCTCTGGAGCACAGGTCTTCAGCACTACAGCCAGGATGTGTTGGGATGGGTAGCCTTTGCTGTGTCCAATGTGCTCAGCCGTTTCTTGATATCACATGGAGTGAATTGAATTGGCTGAAGACTGGCTTCTGTGATGGTGGGGACCACAGGAGGAGGCTGAGAAAGATCATCCACTCAGCATTTCTAGCTGAAGTTGGTTGAGAACACTTCAACCTTGTCTTTTGCACTCATGTACTGGCTCTGCCCATATCATCATACTTTTCCAATTAAAATAGCATTGACTGACTCATTACCCTTTGCTTGTTCAATCAGGCATTCAGATAGGAAAAATAATGATGTCACATGAATTTCGGGTTACTGAAATGATAAGTGCTACCAGTATTTTGAGCTGAAATCCTGGAATAATGTACAATGGGAGTTGATGTGTCTTGATTAATGAAATTCGTGCTCTGGAAGATTGCTGAAAGTCATAATTTGGGGGCGATTTTAACCCTGCTCGCTCAGCAGAAACCTGGTGGGCAGTTAAAATCGCCCTGGCTCTTAACTGTCCGAAAGCTGCCATGATCGCAGCATCTACAATTTTAACCTGCTCTCCTGAGCAGGCAGCAAGGACACACACACGGAGCCAACAGGGTCCTTCTTTACATATGCATGTTGCGGCCTGATGACATCATTGAAACCCGATTGTAATTTTAACTCAGGTCTGAGTGGGGTATCCACCTAGATTTAAAATTATGACACAAAATTGGTTAGGTTAAGAAGTAGATGGAGACTAGCATTACAGGGTATATCTGGGGAGAGGGGGGTGGGAGGGACAATCAAGGTTTTTTAGCAATTATGTCAGGAATTTGAGTTGCCTCATGATAGATTTTAAAGGAATGTGCACATTGGAAAAGCACTGAAAGATAGCTTTGGAACATGTGACTGCCCAATCCTGAACTCAATTTCATAGCAAAGATAGAATCATAGAATGGTTACAGCACAGAAGGAGGCCATTTGGCCCATCAAGTCCGTGCCAGCTCTCTGCAAGAGCACTTCAGCTAGTCCCACTCCCCCGCCCTTTCCCCATAACCCTGCAAATTTATTTCCTTCAATTGCTTATTCAATTCCTTTTTGAAAGCCACGATTGAATCTGCCTCCACCACCCTTTCAGGCAGTGCATTTCAGATCCTAACCACTCGCTACGTAAAAAAGATTTTCCCCATGTCGCCATTGGTTCTTCTGCCAATCACCTTAAATCTTCTGCTAATGGGAACAGTTTTCCACTATCTGCTCTGTCTGGACCCCTCATGATTTTGAACACCTCTATCAAATCTCCTCTCAACCTTCTCTGCTCTAAGGAGAACAGCCCAGCTTCTCCAGTCTATCCATGTAACTGAAGTCCCTCATCCCTGGAACCATTCTTCTAAATCTTTTCTGCACCCTCTCTAAGATCTTCACATCCTTCCTAAAGTGCGGTGCTCAGAATTGGACACAATAATCCAGTTGAGGCCGAATCAGTGTTTAATAAAAGTTTATCTTATCTTCCTTGCTTTTGTACTCTATGCCTCTATTTATAAAGTCTATGATCCTGTGTGCTTTTTTAACTGCTTTCTCAACCTGCCCTGCCACCTTCAACGATTTGTGCACGTATACCCCCAGGTCTCTCTGTTCCTGCACCCACTTTAGAATTGTACCCTTTAGTTTGTATTGCCTCTCCTCATCCTTTCTACAAAAATGTATCACTTTGCACTTTTTTGCATTGAATTTCATCTGCCACGTGTCCACCCATTCCACCTGCTTGTCCATGTCCTCTTGAAGTCTATCACTACCCTCCTCATGGTTCACTATACTTCCAAGTTTTGTGACATCTGCAGATTTTGAAATTGTGCCCTGTACACCTACATCCAAGTCATTAATATATATCAAGAAAAGCAGTGGTCCTAGTACCGACCCCTGGGGAACACCACTGTATACCTTCCTCCAATCCGAAAAACAACCGTTCACCACTACTCTCTGTTTCTAGAGAGCAAATAATAAAAATGACTACAGAGAAGGTCATAGACTTAGGTAGCAGTGGGGGAATTAAAAAACAGAGCGTGTCAGGAAGGGACAGAAGGTATGGAGTAAAAGGTAAAGTAGTAAAAGGGGAAAAAGCAGGAACTAAGTGTCACAAAACATATTTGAAAGTTCTTTATCTGAATGCACGTAGCATTCGTAACAAAATGGATGAGTTAACGGCACAAATAACGACATATGGGTATGATCTTGTGGCCATTACAGAAACATGACTGCAGGGTGACCATGACTGGGAATTAAATATACCAGGTTATTTAACAATCAGGGAGGACAGGCAGGAAGGAAGGGGAGGTGGGGTGGCTATGTTAATAAAGGAAGGAATCACTGTAATACAGAGAAATGATATTGGGTCAAAGGATCAAGATAGTGAAACAGTTTGGGTGGAGATACGGAATAATAAGGGGAAAAAAACACTAGTGGGTGTAGTCTATAGGCCTCCGAACAGTTGCAACTCTGTTGGACAGAGTATTAATCAGGAAATAGTTGAGGCTTGTAATAAGGGAACAGCTATATTTATGGGGGATTTTAACTATCATATTAACTGGACAAATCAAATTGGGCAGGGCAGCCTTGAGGATGAGTTCATTGAGTGTATTAGGGATGGGTTTCTTGAGCAGTATGTAACTGAACCGACCAGGGGGCAAGCAACCTTAGATTTGGTCCTGTGTAATGAGACAGGATTAATTAAAAATGTTCTAGTAAAGGATCCCCTTGGAATGAGTGACCATAACATGGTTGAATTCCATATTCAATTAGAGGGTGAGAAGGTTGGATCTCAAACAAGCATGCTGAGCTTGAATAAAGGAGACTATGAAGGTATGAGAGCGGAATTGATTAGAGTGGACTAGGAAAATAGATTAAAGGGTAAGACGGTACATGATCAGTGGTGCACATTTAAGGAGTTATTTTACAACTTCCAAAAAATATATATTCCACTGAGGAAAAAAGGGTGTAAAAGAAAAGATAGCCATCCGTGGCTAAGTAAAGTAATTAAGGATAGTATCCAACTAAAAACAAGGGCATATAAGGTAGCCAAATCTAGTGGGAGGATAGAAGATTGGGAAGTCTTTAAAAGTCAGCAAAAAAGTCTTTACGGTAGAGGACACTAAGAATATCCCAACACTGGACAAACAGGGGGCTCGAGGGGGGGAGGAGCTAAATACGATTAAAATCACTAAGGAAGTGGTACTTGGTAAAATAATGGGACTCAAGGCGGATAAATCCCCTGGACCTGATGGCTTGCATCCTAGGGTCTTGAGGGAAGTGACAGTAGGGATTGTGGATGCATTGGTAATAATTTTCCAAAACTCCCTGGACTCAGCAAAGGTCCTGGCAGATTGGAAAACTGCTAATGTAACACTCTTATTTAAAAAGGGTAGTAGGCAAAAGGCTGGAAACTATAGACCTGTAAGCCTAACATCTGTGGTTGGTAAAATTTTAGAGTCCATTATTAAGGAGACAGTAACGGGACATTTGGATAAACATAATTTAATAGGACAAAGTCAGCATGGTTTTATGAAGGGGAAGTCATGTATGACAAATTTGCTTGAGTTCTTTGAGGAAGTAACATACAGGGTGGATAAAGGGGACGTAGTGTATTTAGACTTCCAAAAGGCATTTGACAAGGTGCCACACAAATGATTATTGCTCAAGATAAAAAATCATGGGATTGGGGGTAATATTCTGGCATGGGTGGAGGATTGGCTATCTAACAGAAAGCAGAGAGTTGGGATAAATGGTTCGTTCTCAGACTGGCAATCAGTAACTAGTGGTGTTCCGCAGGGGTCAGTGCTGGGTCCCCAACTCTTTACAATCTATATTAATGATTTGGAGGAGGGGACCGAGTGTAACATATCAAAGTTTGCAGATGATACAAAGATGGGAAGGAAAGTAGTGAGTGAGGAGGGCATAAAAAACCTGCAAAGTGACATAGACAGGCTAAGTAATTGGGCAGAGATTTGGCAGATGGAATACAATACTGGAAAGTGTGAGGTTATGCACTTTGGCAGGAAAAATCATAGAGCAAGTTATTATCTTAATGGCAAGAAACTGGAAAGTACTGTAGTACAAAGGGATCTGGGGGTCCTGGTGCACGAAACTCAAAAAAGTTAGTATGCAGGTGCAGCAAGTGATCAAGAAGGCCAATGGAATGTTGGTTTTTATTGCTAGGAGGATAGAATATAAAAACAGGGAGGTATTGTTGCAGTTGTACAAGGTATTGGTGAGACCGCACCTGGAATACTGCATACAGTTTTGGTGTCCATACTTAAGAAAAGACATACTTGCTCTCGAGTCAGTACAAAGAAGGTTCACTCGGTTAATCCCGGGGATGAGGGGGTGGACATATGAGGAGAGGTTGAGTAGATTGGGACTCTACTCATTGGAGTTCAGAAGAATGAGTGGCGATCTTATTGAAACATATAAGATTGTGAAGGGGCTTGATCAGGTGGATGTTGTGAGGATGTTCCCAATGATGGGTGAAACTAGAACTAGGGGGCATAATCTTAGAATAAGGGGCTGCTCTTTCAAAACTGAGATGAGGAGAAACTTCTTCACTCAGAGGGTAGTAGGTCTGTGGAATTTGCTGCCCCAGAAAGCTGTGGAAGCTACATCATTAAATAAATTTAAAACAGAAATAGACAGTTTCTTAGAAGTAAAGGGAATTAGGGGTTACGGGGAGCGTGCAGGAAATTGGACATGAGTTTATGTTCGGAACGGTCATGGCCCTGTGGGTAACGGAGCGGGCCCAGGGGCCGTGTAGCCTGGTTCTGCTCCTACTTCTTGTGTTCTAATTATGTGTTAGATTTCAGGAGATGGTTCTATTCCTGTTCCTGGCTGGGGTGGAGATCACCTTTTACAGAAGGTAAGTACTGTAGAAAATATAGGGACAGTGATCTCCTGGACGAGTTTCAATCACCTAGATGGGTCGGAGAGGAATTTCCCAGATTTTTTTCTCCCAAATTGGCCATTGGGTTTTTTATCTGGTTTTTCGCCTCTCCCGGGAGAACACATGGGTTCGGGAGGGATGTAGAGTGATAGTAGATTTGAGGTTAGGATCAGATCAGCCATGATCTTATTGAATGGTGGAGCAGGCTCGAGGGGCCGATTGGCCTACTCCTGCTCCTATTTCTTATGTTCTTATATTCCTGTCACTTAGCCAATTTCGTATCCATGTTGCCATTTTCCATTTTATTCCATGGGCTTCAGCTTTGCTGGCAAGCCTATTACTTGGCACTTTATCAAACGCCTTTTTAAAGTCCATGTACACCACATCAACCGCATTGCCCTCATCAACCCTCTTTAAAGGCAGCCTATTGTTCGATTACAGATTTGCCTGCCAATCTTTGATTCCAATTTGCCCGGGCTAGATCCATTCTCAACCCACTGAAATTGGCTTTCCTTCAATAAAGTATTTTTACTCTAGATTGTTCCCCGTCCTTTTCCATAGCTAATCTAAATGTTATGATACTGTGATCACTGTTCCCTAAATGTTCCCCTATTGACACTTGCTCTACTTGACCCACCTCATACCCCAGAACCAGATCCAACAATGCCTCCTTCCTCATTGGGCCGGAAATGTACTGACCAAGAAAGTTCTCCTGAACACACCTCAGAAATTCTTCCCCCTCTCTGCCCTTTACTCTATTACTATCCCAGTCTATATTAGGATAGTTGAAGTCCCCCATTATCACTACTCTATAGTTCTTGCACCTCTCTGTAATTTCCCTGTAAATTTGTTCCCCTGTATCTTTCCCACTAGTTGGCAGTCTATAGAATACACCTAGTAGTGTAATGGCACCTCTATTGTTTCTCAAGTCTAGCCAAATAGATTCTGTCCATGACCCCTCCAGGACACCCTCTCTCTCCAGCACTGTAATATTCTCCTTAATCAATACTGCCACCCCACCTCTTTTTTTTCCTTCCCTATCTTTCCTGAATATTTTATATCCAGGAATATTTAGTTCCCAAGCCACAACATCATTATCCCATGTGTCTATTTGCTCCTGCAGCTCACCAATCTTATTTACCACACTTCGTGCATTCACACACATGCACTGTAAACCTATCTTAGACCTTCTTATATTCTCTCTCAGTCTGACCCCACCTCATACCTTACTATTTCTTCCTCTAGTGCTATCTGTCTCTCCCAATCCTTTGTGCGCCTTGTTTCTCCTTTCTAATGCTACATCCTGGTGCCCAGCCCCCTGCCAAATTAGTTTAAACCCTCCCCAACAGCACTAGCAAACCCCCCCGCGAGGACATTGGTACCGGCTCTGTTGAGGTGCAACCCATCCAGCGTGTACAGGTCCCACCTCCCCCATAACCGGTGCCAATGTCCCAGGAATCTAAAGCCCTCCCTCCTGCACGATCTCTCCAGTCAATAACATGTGGCAATGGAGTCATGAGATTTGGAAAGAAGCCCTGGAAACAGATTTTATGCAGCCTGAGAGTAGCACAATACAGCTGAATGTTTATTTAGTACCTAGCAGTGTGAGGATGTGATGAATCCAACTTAAAATAATACACCGATATTGTACCACAGGTAATTTGGCAAGAAGTAGGTGCTTGACTGTGAGTAAATCTTGGAGGTGTGATGCTGATAGTGAAGATTTGATTCACATACATTGGATTTCTTGCTTTTGACAAGCGGCAGCAGATACAGTTTCACAGGCCAGTAGGATACGAACAGATGGATCCAAAAATATGTATCCTGGGCTATGTACCCGATGTCAAAGCACCATTATGTACTTGCAGAAAGATACCCTTACTGCTGTTACAGACGTATTACACTGGCATGGAGATCCAAATCACAACCATCTGCTTCTCACTGAGAAGGTACAGTATTAGAAAACAGTCATTTTTAACAATTGGCTTTTAGAAGCAAAAGAGAAGCTGAAATTATTCAGATAAATCTGGGAAAAGATCAAAGAAGTAGTTGGATTGAAAGGTCTGGGTTCGCCTTTCAGGTACATACCTGTTGGGAGGGGAAGAAAGAACATTAAACAGTCCATTTATCCTGGGCATGGACATCCTTTACATTTTGGTACAGGGTGGGGTTTATGGAACATTATTATATTTTAGATTAATAATAGGTATATGTGTGTAAGTTGCGAGAGAAGATGTTTGTCCTCTTATTTTGTTACTAAATGCTAATATTATGTTATCTGGACAATCATTAAAATTCAAGGTTTTCACTGAGGTACTTGACCTGCTAGAGGAGTATCATTTTCTCTTTGCCTCACGAAGGAACTAGAGAGGGTTCGCGTGGCTTTCGGGTGGGGTGGGGAGTGTATATATTGAAATGAAAACAGAAAATGCTGGAAATACTCAGCAGGTCAGGCAGTATCTGTGGAGAGAGAAACAGAGTTAACGTTTCAGGTCGATGATATTTCATCAGAACTGGAAAAATTTAGAGATGTAACAGGTTTTAAGCAAGTGCAGGGGCAGGGAAAGGGCAGGAGGGGAGGAAAGAACAAAGGGGAAGGTTTGTGATAGGATGGAAGGCGGGAGAGATTAAATGACAAAAGGGATGATGGTGCGAGGCAAAAGGAGATGGTAATGGAACAAGTAAAGAAACAAAAGATGGGTCTAGAGGAGGCGTAAATGGGAATGGCAGAATCATCAATAGCTGCCATCTGAAAAAAAAATATGGGCAGAGGTTATGGTCTGAAATTGTTGAATTTGATGTTGAGTTCAGAAGGCTGTAAAGTGCCTAATCGAAAGATGAGATGCTGTTCCTCGAGCATACGTTGAGCTTCGTTGGAACAGTGTAAGAGGCCGAGGACGGTGAGGTCAGAGTGGGAGTGGAGCGGAGAATTAAAGTGACAGGCGACCAGATAATGGTCACACTTATGGACTGAACTTATATTGTGCTGCACATGCATCGCAGTTGTGTGCAACAGGCTGGATGGACCAGTGAGTCTTTTCCTGTCCATCATGTACGATTGTCCACAGGAGAAAAAATCAGTACCTGCAATGAGCTTCATTAGTTTGACCATTATAATATACAGATCTTAAAAGGGAAAAAGTTGAAGGGGAATACTTCTGTTCAAAGTACTGTGCCCTGGTCTAGCCATAAAAACATATAAATAATCATTGATTTTATTTTATTAATAACTTCAAATATTTTAGCTGAGCACAGACCTGCCATTTCAGATCTCTTGCCTTCCAGAGTGCGCAGTTGGCATCTCTATATTATTATATAATAAATGAGTCTGTCTGTCTGTGTGTATGCGTGCGGTAAACTCAAAAGTTATAGAGCATACCTACACATATGTTATATCAAAAGAAAGCTTATGATTAGGGGAGTGTCATAGGCGTGTTTATTTTTTGGTCAGACAAAAATTGTTCAGACAGTGTACAAAAAACGGACAAAATCCGCTCATTTTAACAAAGCTTCTTCGGTGTGACTGACGAGTGGATGGACCAATCGACGGGCTGCATTAGCGTTGAGTGACGTGATGGTTGACCAATCCTACAGGGGAACTGCGGTATGATGCATCACGGGGGGCGTTTCATGGTGTGTGTGGGCGGAGCCTAAGTCTGCATCTTGCCGTGAGTGCGGGACCGGGAAAAGAGATACAGAGACAGAGAGAACCGCGCGGCCCGAGAGACAGCGAGCGGGGGAGCGGCGGCGGTGGGCCGGAGCGGGAGCTGAGCTGAGCTGAGTCGGGCCGGGCCTGAGGCGCTAGGCCGCGCACGGGGGCTCCGGGTCACCGCGGCCAGGCTCTGAGTCCAACCCCTTCCCCGGGGTGTCTTCCTCTCTTCTCTATTTCCTTCCCTCACTCTCCTTCCCTCTCTCTCTCTCTCTCTCCTTTCCTCTCTCTCCAATTCCAATTCCAATTCCAATTCAAATGCTTTATTGGCATGAAAGTTTACAGAGAACCATATTGCCAAAGCTTACATAGCAAAAAGGTACAGTTTTCCAACATTCTGTAGGTGTCAATCGATTTGACATTTGTTGGGTACATACAATATTACTTTTAACAATATTAATTTTAAACAGTCTTACTTTTAAACAGTCCTCAGGTTGTGACATGTTGTTACATATTTGGCCCCAAGGTATGGTCTGTCTCCTTCTCCCAGGACTAATCTCAATTTTGACAGGTCATCCAATTCCTTGAAATCTGGGGTTGTTTGGCTTAGCTTGTTGAATAATATGTTTCTTGATGTGTTGAATTTTTCGCATTTTAGGAGGAAATGCATTTCTGTTTCAACCTCGCCGGCCAGACATTGATCGCATATTCTATTCTCTCTAGGCTGCCAGGATTTCTTGTATCTGCCTTTTTCAATTTCCAGTTGGTGGTCGCTTAGTCTGTACCTGGTGAGGGTCTGTCTCTGTTTTGTGTCTCTGATGGTCGTGAGGTAGTCTGCCAGTTTATAATCTCTTTTTAGGGCCCGGTAACATTCTAATCTGCTTTGGCTTTCGGTTATTTTGTTCCAATGTTCCAGGTAGGTTTCTTTGCATTGTTTAATGATTTGGTTCACTCGGATTGGTGTTTGGACGGCTGTGTTGGTCTGGGGCTGGTCAGGGTCCGGCTGAGTACTTAGTTTCAGTAGCAGCTGACTCAGGGGACTCTTTTCTGGGTTTAGCTCTTGGGTCTGAAAGGCTTTGAAATGAAGGGTGTCTGGGGAGCTAGATTTGAGGTGATTTAGGAAGTTTAGTGCTCGTTTTTGGATGTTTATTATCAGTGGGTATCTGCCTAGTTCGGCTCTGCATGCATTTGTTGGCGTTTTTCTTTGGGTGCGAAGGATGCTTCGGCAGAATTCTGCATGTAGGGCTTCTATTGTGTGTTTTTCCCATTTAGTGTAGCTTTGGTGATTTAGCGGGCCCCATACTTCACTACCGTACAGTGCAATGGGCAGGATTATGCTGTCAAATATTTTGAGCCAGATTTTGATTGGGATTTGGATGTTGTAGAATTTTCTTTTTATTGCATATAGGGCTCTTCGGGCTTTTTCTTTTAGTGCATTCACTGCTATGCTGAAGCTCCCTGATGCTGTAATAGTTAGACCAAGGTAGGTGTAGCTCATAGTGTGTCCTATAGCGGTATCACTGAGGGTAAATTGGTATTTGTTTTCCTGACATCTGGGCCTTTTTTGAAAAATCATGATGTTGGTTTTCTTTAGATTTACTGTTAGAGCCCAATTTTGGCAGTATTTGTCGAGTAGGTCTAGTTGTTGCTGTAATCCCTGTTCTGTGGGAGACAGCAGAACCAGGTCGTCCGCATAGAACAGGGATTTCACTTCTCCATCAAGGAGACGGAGACCTGGTGACTCGCTTTGCTCCAGCATGTCTGCTAATTCATTTATGTATATGTTGAACAGGGTCGGGCTCAAATTCTCCTTCGCTCTCTCTCTCTCTACTTCCCCCTCTCTCTCTCTCTCTCCTTCCCCCTCTCTCTCTCCTTCCCCCTCCCTCTCTCTCTCTCCTTCCCTCTCTCTCTCTCTCGTTCCCTCTTTCTCTCTCTCTCTCTCCTTCCCTCTCTCTCGCTCTCCTCTCTCTCTCTCTCTCTCCCTCCCCTTCCCTCTCTCCTCTCTCTCTCTCCTTTCCCCCCTCTCTCTCTCCTTTCCCCCCTCTCTCTCTCCTTTCCCCCTCTCTCTCTCCTTCCCCCTCTCTCTCCTTCCCCCTCTCTCTCTCTCCTTCCCCCTCTCTCTCTCTCCTTCCCCCTCTCTCTCTCTCCTTCCCTCTCTCTCTCTCTCCTTCCCTCTCTCTCTCCTTCCCTCTCTCTCTCTCTCCTTCCCTCTCTCTCTCTCCTTCCCCCCCTCTCTCTCTCTCTCTCTCTCTCCTTCCCCCCTCTCTCTCTCTCTCTCCTTCCCCCTCTCTCTCTCCTTCCCCCCTCTCTCTCTCTCTCCTTCCCTCTCTCTCTCTCTCTCTCTCTCTCTCTCTCTCCCTCCCTCCCCTTCCCTCTCTCCTCTCTCTCTCTCCTTTCCCCCTCTCTCCTTCCCCCCCTCTCTCTCTCTCCTTCCCGCTCTCTCTCTCTCCTTCCCTCTCTCCCCTTCCCTCTCTCTCTCTCTCTCCTTCCCTCTCTCTCCTTCACCCCCACTCTCTCTCCTTCCCCACTCTCTCTCTCTCCTTCACCCTTTCTCTCCTTCCCCCTCTCCTTCCCCTCTCTCTCCCCTTCCCCCTCTCTCTCTCCCCTTCCCCCTCTCTCTCTCTCTCTCTCCTTCCCCCTCTCTCTCTCTCCTTCCCTCTCTCCTTCCCTCTCTCTCTCTCTCCTTCCCTCTCTCTCTCCTTTCCCCTCTCTCTCTCTCCTTTCCCCTCTCTCTCTCTCCTTCCCCCTCCCTCTCTTTCCTTCCCTCTCTCTCTCTCCTTCCCCCTCTCTCTCTCCTTTCCCCTCTCTCTCTCTCCCTCCTTCCCCCCTCTCTCTCCTTCCCCCTCTCTCTCTCCTTCCCCCTCCCTCTCTCTCTCTCCTTCCCCCCTCTCTCTCCTTCCCCCTCTCTCTCTCTCCTTCCCCCTCTCTCTCTCTCTCCTTCCCCCTCTCTCTCCTTCCCTCTCTCTCTCCTCTCTCTCTCCCTCCCCTCCCTCTCTCCTTCCCCTCTATCTCTCTCCTTCCCCCTCCCCCTCTCTCTCCTTCCCTCTCTCTCTCTCCTTCCCTCTCTCTCTCTCTCTCTCCTTCCCGCTCTCTCTCTCCTTCCCCTCTCTCTCTCCTTCCCCCTCTCTCTCTCTCTCCTTCCCCCTCTCTCTCTCCTTCCCCCTCCCTCTCTCTCTCTCCTTCCCTCTCTCTCTCCTTCCCCCTCCCTCTCTCTCTCTCCTTCCCTCTCTCTCTCCTTTCCTCTCTCTCTCTCTCTCTCCTTCCCCCTCTCTCTCTCTCCTTCCCTCTCTCCTTCCCTCTCTCTCTCTCTCCTTCCCTCTCTCTCTCCTTCCCCCTCTCTCTCTCTCCTTTCCCCTCTCTCTCTCTCCTTCCCCCTCCCTCTCTTTCCTTCCCTCTCTCTCTCTCCTTCCCCCTCTCTCTCTCCTTTCCCCTCTCTCTCTCTCCCTCCTTCCCCCTCTCTCTCTCTCCTTCCCCCTCTCTCTCTCCTTCCCCCTCCCTCTCTCTCTCTCCTTCCCCCCTCTCTCTCATTCCCCCCTCTCTCTCTCTCCTTCCCCCTCTCTCTCTCTCTCCTTCCCCCTCTCTCTCCTTCCCTCTCTCTCTCCTCTCTCTCTCCCTCCCCTCCCTCTCTCCTTCTCTCTCTCTCTCTCCTTCCCCCCTCTCTCTCTCCTTCCCCCTCTCTCTCTCTCTCCTTCCCCCCTCTCTCTCTCTCTTTCCTTCCCCCTCTCTCTCTCTCTTCCCCCCTCTCTCTCTCTCTCTCCTTCCCCCCTCGCTCTCTCTCTCCTTCCCCCTCTCTCTCTCTCTCTCATTAATGTCAATGATAACATTGCAAAATTATAATTCTGCTCGCTACCTCCAAATTCACATAGAAGGAAAACTGTAAAACCTGGAGTATATGGCTACTGGTGATCCCCATTAACAAAAAACGAAGTTAAACAACCGCCTCCTGCTTAGCAAGAGTTCTTCAATCCCAACAGTTTTATAAACAGCTTTATAAACATGGCAGAGGGTGCTTCAGTTTCCTTGGCAACGCCGGGTACTCCAGCTAGTCACTAATAAAGAGAAGCCCCATGTATCCAGAATGTCCCATCCTGTTAAAACATACTACTTGGGTATATAAAGTAAGAAAAGAAAGACTTGCATTTATGTAGCACCTTTCATGATCACCAGGCATTCCAAAGCGCTTTACAGCCCATGAAGTACGGGCAGCCAATTTGCACACAGCAAGCTCCCACAAACAGCAATGTGATAAATGATCAGATAATCTATTTTTTTAGTGATGTTGATTGAGGGATAAATATTGGTCAGGACACCAGGGATAACTCCTCTGCTCTTCTTCGAAATAGTGACATGGGATCTTTTACGAGAGAGCAGACGGGGCCTCAGTTTTACGTCTCATCCGAAAAATGGCACTTTCGACAGTGCAGCACTCCCTCAGTACTGCACTGGAGTGCCAGCCGAGATTTTCATGCTCAAGTCTCTAGAGTGGGACTTGAACCCACAACCTTATGACTCCAACCCGAGAGTGATACCAGCTGAGCCACAGCTGACACTGTGCCAGCTAACAATACACCTAGCAATATGTTTTCCCAGTGTCTGACATTTCCAGGTCATTTCCTAAAGTTGCAGCCCTCATTGTAATCAGTGGAGCTACTCCAGGATACTTCCTTGTCAGTGGAATGACTGGAGTGGCCGAGAGGTGAGTGGACCCAATATGGTTGGGTAAAGATATATGACATGCTTAAAGACTGATTATTGTTCGGATATTTTTTTCCAATAGACTATGGAGGAGTCCTTGCAATAAAATACTTCCCCTAAATGTCCTTCCCCTTTAACAGTGGTTTAACTAATATATGGCCCAAACACACAGTATATTTAAACTATTTAAATGGACGTGGGCTTTGGCTACTAGATAAGAAGGTAATGATAAGGATCAGAATCCTTTTAATTAAAAATCACTATAGCAGTCTGCCAATCCCCAACATTTTTCTCATTTAAATGAATTAAGCTCTATGATGGATCTCCCATCTAAGGTGGGTTTAAATATAACTTGGATATGAATTAAGGCCCAGTGATCTTACAACAGAGTCTGGAATCAAATAGAAAATCTTCTAATGAATCCTAAATCATTATATAGTTTTTCACCGAGTAAATTGTTTCTGACTGCAACACAAACTTCCTAATAGACGGGAAATGCTTCAGAAAAAAATTATAACTTCTGTGTTCAGCAACAACTTTCATTTATATAGCAGGAATGTTGCAGGAAGATGACTCAGAGCATTTCAAGATAAGGATGTAGATAGGGGAAATATTGGATGAGGATGATCTTAAAGGAGAATTAGGGGGTGTGGTGGAGGACGAAGTGTTTAAATGGAGAGAAGGAACTGGAAGAATAGGGAGAAAGGCTGAGATATGAGCACTAGATCACCATGGGTGGCATGGCATATAGCCAGGTGGGATGGTTTTGAGAGTGGGAGGGAATCTCCAATGGTGAGCCATGTTTTGGTTGAGGCCAGGATATCAAAATGTTCAACCAAGATGAGGCCATGGATGGGGAGAGGCCTTCTTTGCAGGTGAGCAAGCAGTTTACAGGACACTGCTGAGAAGGAGAGTGACGAAAGGATCGTGGAGGAGATGGGGGTGATGAGGGAAGGTTTGCTGTGAGGGCAGAAGAGCTAAGTGTGGTTGAAGGTGGGGCAGAGAGCAGCCATTTTGTGCATGCAATGGAGCACGACCAAAAGGAAGTTTCCAGCAATAGCAGCAACAGGATTACATAGGACATACAGCACAGAAACAGGCCATTCGGTCCAACCAGTCCATACCAATGCTTATGCTCCACCTGAGCCTCCTCCCGCCTTTCCTCATCTAAATCTATCAGCATAACCCTCTATTCCCTTCTCCCTCATATTCTTATCTAGCCTCCCCCTTAAATGCTACATGTAGAAGCTACATCATTACATAAATTTAAAACAGAAATAGACAGTTTCCTAGAAGTAAAGGGAATTAAGGGTTACGGGGAGCGGGCAGGAATTTGGACATGAGTCTAGGTTCGGAATGGTCATGGCCCTGTGGGTAGCGGAGCGGGCCCAGGGGCCGTGTAGCCTGATCCTGCTCCTATTTCGTGTGTCTAATTCTGTTAGATTCAGGAGATGGTTCTGTGATAGTGGATTGGAGGTTAGGATCAGATCAGCCATGATCTTATTGAATGGCGGAGCAGGCTCGAGGGACCGATTGGCCTACTCCTGCTCCTATTTCTTATGTTCTTATGTTCTTATCTATACTATTTGCTTCAACCACTCCCTGTGGCAGCGAGTTCCACATTCTCGCCACTCTTTGGGTAAAGAAGATTCTTCTGAATTCCTTATTTGATTTCTTGGTGACTATCTTATATTAATGGCCTCCAGTTTTGCTCTTCCCCACAAGTGGAAACACTCTATCTACTCCATCAAAACCTTTCATAATTTTAAAATCCTCTATTAGATCACCCCTCAGCTTTCTCTTTTCAAGAGAAAGGAGGCCCAGCCTGTTCATCCTTTCCTCGCATTTCTGGTATCATCCTTGTAAATCTTTTTTGCACCCTCTCCAGTGCCTCTATATCCTTTTTATAATATGGTGACCAGAATTGTACGCAGTACTCCAAGTTTGAACTAACCAAGATGCGATACAAATTTAGCATAACTTCAATAATTTTCAATTCGATCCCTCTGGAAATAAACCCTAGTGCTTGGTTTGCTTTTTTATGGCCTTGTTAACCTGTGTCGCTACTTTTAGTGATTTGTGTATTTGTACTCTGAGAGCCCTTTGCTCTTCTACCCCATTTAGATTCGTATTTGCCAAGTAATAAGTGACCTCCCTATTTTTCTCACCAAAATGTAATACCTCACATTTATCTGTGTTGAACTTCATTTGCCAGTTATATGGCCATTCTTCAAGTTTATTAATGTCTTCTTGTAATTTGTTGCAGTCCTCCTCAGTATTGACTATCCCCCCAATTTGGTGTCATCCGCAAATTTAGAAATTGTGCTTTTGATTCCGAAGTCTAAATCGTTAATATAAATTGTGAACAACAGTGGTCCCAACACTTATCCTTGTGGAACACCATTTCCCACCTTCTGCCACTCTGAATAGCTACCCTTTACCCCTACTCTCTGCTTTCTGTCTTGAAGCCAGCTAGTTATCCATTCTGCTACTTGTCCCCTGACTCTGCATTCTCTGACCTTATTCATTAGTCTATTATGTGGTACCTTATCAAAGGTCTTATGAAAATCTAGATAAATTACATCTACTGCATTACCCTTGTGCAACATAGAAACATCGAAACATAGAAACAGAAGATAGGAGCAGGAGTAGGCCATTCGGCCCCTCGAGCCTGCTCCACCATTCAATGAGATCATGGCTGATCAACCAAATTCAGTACCCTGTCCCTGCCTTCTCTCCATATCCCTTGATCCCTTTAGCCTTAAGAAAGATATCTAACTCCTTCTTGAATATATTTAATGAATTGGCCTCTACTGCCTTCTGTGGTAGAGAATTCCACAGGTTCACCACTCTCTGGGTGAAGAAATTCCTCCTCATCTCTGTCCTAAATGGCTTCCCAATGACCACGGAAAAGCAGTGAGAGCGCGCAGAGGGCTTCGCAAGGATGGTGGGCTTCCCCATGGTGCAGGGCGCCATTGACTGCACGCATGTGGCTTTGCGGGCGTCTCTAGAGAATGTGGAGGATTTCCACAACCGAAAGGAGTTCCATTCTTTGAATGTACAGCTGGTCTGTGACCACCGACAGCTGATACTCGCTGTCAATGCCCACTTTCCAGGCAGCAGCCACGACGCCTTCATCCTGCGCCAGACTTCTGTGGCAGACCTTTTCGAAGCCCTGGCTCACCCAGGAGGCTGGCTTCTCGGGGACAAGGGCTACCCTCTGTGCCCCTGGCTGATGACCCCGCTCCGTTCGCCTAGCACCCCTGCTGAAGAACGTTACAATGAGAGCCATCAAGCGACCAGGAACATCATTGAGCACACAATCGGCGTGCTGAAACAACTGTTCCGCTGTCGGGACCATTCCGGAGGAGCCCTTCAGTACTCACCTGAGCGAGTCTCCCACTTCGTGGTTGTGTGTTGCATGCTGCATAACCTGGCAATCCTCAGGACCCAGCCAATGCCACCAGACATTGAAGCACCAGCAGAGGAGGAGGAGGAGGAGGAGGAGGAGGAGCACCAAGACGGGAGGGAGGCACAAACTACAAGGGCCGTCTGTCAGAGGCTTATAGCAAGTCGCTTCTAGGCCCCTCTGAGGGAATGCTTTCTGCCATTCCAAGAACATGAATGGAACCGTTCTGCTATCCCTAAGCCGGTCAAGGCAAAAATTAGTGCAAAGAACAGACATGGACATTGTGAATAAATAAACTTCTTTATTTAACAAAATGTGTATCCTTCCCGCATGACAAAGCAATGGAAACAAACAGCAAAACAAACAGACTGCCACATAACTGTCTCTCACACCCTGGAGACAATGTCCAAAACATAACTGTCTCTCACACCCTGGAGACAATGCCCAAAACATAACTGTCTCTCACACCCTGGAGACAATGTCCAAAACATAACTGTCTCTCACACCCTGGAGACAATGTCCAAAACATAACCAACATTCAGACCAGCATCCTCGGCCTTGAATGAAAGAAATAACATAATTTAGCAGCACCTTCTACTTTTTGCCCCTCGATGGTGATCTGCTTCCCTTGCGGAATTGTCCCCTTCCCGCCCTGCAACTCCTCCGTAATGGGACCCCAGTGGCTGCAGCAAGGCTGGGGGAGGCCTGCTGACTGTCCGAAACTGAGACCGCAGATGCCCTTGAGGTACGGCCTGGACCAGCTCTGGGCCTGGAGGGCCCGGCTGCTGACTGCTCCAACTCCGCATGGGTGGAAGCAGTCTGTCCTACAGGTGGTGGCAACTGCAGTGGAGAAGTGCCAGTGGTGGCATCAGGAATGCTGTCATCCTGAGAGCGGACAGCAGCTCCCTGGTTGGCCGACACACTGGCACTGTGACGGGGCAGCACCGCAGCATGCGCAGCAATCGGCTGGTGCACAGATTGCTGGCCTGCTGTGGCGCGGCGAGGGCCCCGGGGAATCCTGCCCGATCCAGCGAGGGTGGCAGCAGTCAGTGCTCACGTGGCCTCAATCTGCGTCTGCATGAGACGAGCCACTGACTGCGTGGCAGCACTCAGCACTTGCGTGGCAGGTGCCAGTGCTTCGCCGAAGTCCTGGAGAATCCTTGCCAGCGCTGCGCTCTCTCCCTGGCCCTCTCCATATTGATGCAGTTGTCGACGCCACAGGTAGGTTACCGCCGAGTTTGAGGCCTACGAGGCGCAGGGTGCGGCTGGAGATGATAATCGATCCGCCCCTTTAAGAGCTGGCTGGCGCCAGCGTGTCTGGCTGAAATCAATAATTGACAGCACCTGCGCTGCACCCGCCCGCGGAGAAATTGCGTCGCGCTGCCGGGTTAGCACCTTAAGACTATCGTGCAGCGCCTGATTTAGCGCCACAATCACCTTCAGGGGCGCAGCTACCCAATATCGCTCGAGGTGGCGATAAATTGCACTTGGCGCTAAACTTTGCGCACCGCCAATACTAGCGCCCCAAACGGGGCAATACAGAATTTCTCCCCCAAAGCCTTCAGGCTTGTTTTTTTTAACGCTCTTAGACCTTTTAGAATTATTATTTACTGTGGCCATGTTTGATTTAAACCCTTGATTTCTCTGACTGCCACCTTTGTTTTTCTTCTTCCTGTCTTTTGCTTCTATCCTTGTTTCCCTTTCCTCTGTCTCCCTGTACTCTGTTACCTCTTCAAAAAATTCAAGGAGATTGGGCAAGCAAGACTTTCCCTTTTGAAATCCATGCTGACTCTTCCTTATATTTTTGGTTTCTAGATGTTCTTCTGTTTTCTCCTTTAGTAGGGATTCCATTATTTTTCCTACCACCGATGTTTAGCTGACTGGTCTATAATTCCCTGGACGTGTTCTATCTCCCTTTTTAAATATAGGTATTGGCCCAGAAATTCGGGTCTCCACGGGTGAGTACGCACAGGGTACTCATCCGTAGGCCCAATGGAAGTGCTGGTTTCCTGCATGCACTGCGCATGCGCGGGAAACCGGCACTTCCGTTCCCCTGAAAGCAGGGGTTAAGAGGTCGTACGCGTGCGCGGGAGAGGCTGCGCGTGCGCATCGAACTTAGGTTTTTTTTGCAGGTTTTCCCAGGAAGGTAAGTCTCCAGAATTTACACATTTAAAAAGCAGGCGTAAAGTCTGCTTTTTACAAGGTAAGTGGTGAATTAATTAAAATTAAAACATTTTTGCCACAGGTTTATTATTTTTAAATACTTTAAAGCAAGGTAAGTTTATTGTTAGCCCCGTTAGAAAATAAAATTATTTTTTTCAAAAATTTAAATTATTGTTTAAAATAGTTATTTCATGTAATTTATAGTTTATTTAAAAAATGTGATTTAAAAAAAAATTTATTTGAAGATTTAGTGATGTTATGGGGCCCATAGTATTGAAAAGTTTTGACAGCTCTTCCTGTCAATCTTATGAATGGAGCATTCCCTGCTCCGATTGGCTCCCCATGGCCCACGTGATCCCAGGGGATGCTTCGAACTAACTGCGCCCCTGGGATACGCAAGCACTGCGCGCCGGCAGCTGGAGCAGGCCCAGGATCAGAATTCCACGGGGGCCCACAGCTCAACGGCCGGCGCGCAAGGTAAGTGCAGGTCGGGGGCTTGCACCCGTGGGAAGCCCCCGACCCGAATTTCTGGGCCATTGTGTTGACTATCCACCAGTCATCCGGCACTACACCTTGTTCTAACGAATTAATAGATATGTGTAGTAATGCCTCTGCTATCTCTTCCCTAGATTCTTATAAAATGCCCAGATGTAACCCATCCAGACCAGTGGTTTTTTCCTCTTTGAGTTTGAGTAGTTTATTTAATATTTCTCCTCTTTATTTTATATTAATTTCTAATATCATCATCCTTGCCATGTCCACCTGTTCTATCTCACTGGTAAATACTGAAGCAAAGTAATTATTTAATATTTCTGCCATCTCTCTATCGCTGCCTGTGATATTATCCTATCCATCCCTTAATGACACTATTCCCATCCCGATTTTCCTTTTTTTATTAATGTGCCTGTAAAATATTTTACTACTGTATTTTGTTTTATATTCCTTGATAATTTAATTTCATAGTTCCTTTTTGCCTTTCCAATTTTTTTTGACTTCACTCCTAGGCCTAGAAATTCACTATGGCCCCGCCAGCTGGCTAGCGCCCAAAAGTTAGCGCTGGGCGGGGAGCCATTTGCGATCGTCAGATATTCAGTTTTTGCGCCCCAATTCGGAACCGGGCGCTATTCCAGGGTGTGCCCGCCTCCGCTTGGGGCGCTGAAACTGAATTTCAGCGCTCTTGGCACTGCTGCGCCAGCCGCTGCGGAGCGGCAGGCTGCTGTACTGCAGGCCTCCTCCTTCTCTTAAGGGGGAGCTGCCTGCAACGGGGAGATCGCCGCTGGATAGTGCCGGCAAATGAGCCCGGCACCACGGAGAAGTGCCGGGTTCGCGGAAAGCAGCCGGCAATGCCGCGGGGGGCGGGGTAGTGGAGGAGGCCGGGGAAGGAGGTGCGGGCAGGCGGCTGCCGAAAAAGCGGCCGGCCGCACCTCCACCTTAAAGCGCCCCACTAAGGCTACAGTACGGCCCCGTTTTCTGGTCGCTGTTTGCGGCCGCTGCGGAGGAGGCGGCCGCAACTAAATATGGGGATCGGGCCAGTTTCGGGGCGGAACCGGGTCACTGCGCACACCAATGACGTCATCGGTGCCGGCGCAGCGCTAACGGCTACCGCCGCCAATACCGCTGCGCTGAATATCAGCGCAAACTCCTTTTTGGTGCAGAAGCCCTCTTTAGGCGGTAACTGGCCGCAAAGCTGGCAGCGCCTTAATGAATTTCTAGGCCCTAATTTCTTCATATTCTCTCTTGTCATGATCTCCCCTGCTGTCCACGTACTTAGTGTATTCCTCTTTCCTTACCCTCAATTTTTTTCCATATGTCTTTATTCATCCATAGTGCCTCATTAGTGTTTACATAGAAACATAGAAACACAGAAGATAGGAGCAGGAGTAGGCCATTCGGCCCCTCGAGCCCGCTCCGCCATTTAATGAGATCATGGCTGATCATCCAAATTCAGTACCCTGTCCCTGCTTTCTCCCCATATCCCTTGATTCCTTTAGCCTCAAGAAATATATCCAACTCCTTCTTGAATATATTTAATGAATTGGCCTCAACTGCCCTGTGTGGCAGAGAATTCCACAGGTTCACCACTCTCTGGGTGAAGAAATTCCTCCTCATCTCAGTCCTAAATGGCTTACCCCTTATACTTAGACTGTGACCCCTGGTTCTGGACGCAACCGCCATCGGGAACATCCTTCCTGCATCTTGTCTAGTCCTGGTAGAATTTTATACGTTTCAATGAAATCCCCTCTCATTCTTCTAAACTCTAGCGAATATAAGCCTAATCGACCCAATCTCTCCTCATACGTCATTCCTGCCATCCCAGGTATCAGTCTAGTGAATCTTCGCTGCACTCTCTCCATGGCAAGAACATCCTTCCTCAGATAAGGCGACCAAAACTGCACACAATACTCAAGGTGTGGTCTCATCAAGGCCCTGTACAACTGCAGCAAGACATCCTTGCTCCTGTACTCGAATCCTCTCGCTATGAAGGCCAATATACCATTTGCCTTCTTAACCGTCTGCTGCACCTGCATGCTTACCTTCAGCGACTGGTGCACAAGGACACCCAGGTCTCATTGCACTTCCCCTTTTCCCAATCTATTGCCGTTCAGATAATAATCTGTCTTCCTGTTTTTGCCACCGAAGTGGATAACCTCGCATATATCCACATTATACTGCATTTGCCATGTATCTGCCCAATCACCCAACCTGTCCAAATCATACTGGAGTTTCTCTGCATCCTCCTCACAGCACATACGCCCAGCTAGCTTTGTGTCGTCTGCAAACTTGGAGATATTACATCTAGTTCCCTCGTCCAGATCATTAATATATATTGTGAATAGCTGGGGTCCTAGCACCGATGCCTGCGGTACCCCACTAGTCACTGCCTGACACTCGGAAAAAGACCCGTTTATTCCAACTCTTTGCTTCCTATCAGCCAACCAGTTCTCTATCCAAGACAGTACCTTACCCCCAAATGCATGTGCTTTAACTTTACACGCTAATCTCTTATGCGGGACCTTATCGAAAGCCTTCTGAAAGTCCAAATACACCACATCCACTGGTTCTCCCTTATCTGTTCTACCAGTTACATCCTCAAAAAATTCCAGTAGATTAGTCAAGCACGATTTACCTTTTGTAAATCCATGTTGACTTTGTCCGATCCTGTCACTGTTTTCCAAGTGCTCTGCTATTACATCTTTTATAATGGACTCTAGCATTTTCCCCACTACCGATGTCAGGCTTACCGGTCCATAATTCCCCGTTTTCTCTCTACCACCCTTTTTAAATAGTGGGGTTACATTAGCTATCCTCCAATCCAAGGAACTGTTCCAGAGCCTATAGAATTTTAGAAGATGACCAGCAATGCATCTACCATTTCTAGGGCCACTTCCTTAAGTACCCTAGGATGTAGATTATCAGGCCCTGCAGATTTATCGGCCTTCAATCCCGTCAATTTCCCTAACACCATTTCCCTACAAATACTGATTTCATTCAATTCCTCCCTCTCATTAGACCCTATGTTCCGCAACATCTCTGGGAGGTTATTTGCTCTTGTTTTTTAGCAAAATATATTTTTCCCAGACTCTGTTGAACACTGTTTTAAATATTTCCCACTGCTGTTCTACATCATTGCTTGCCAATATTGTTGTCCATTTTATTTTCCCAAGTTCTATTCTCAGCCCCTCAAAAACAGCTTTTTGCAAATCTATTACCCTGGTCTTTGTCATGCTTATGTCCTTCTCAATTATCACCTTAAAGCGTATTATATTATGGTCACTATTGCCTAGATGTTCCCCTATTTTTACTTCTCTTATGTGGTCTGGATCATTCCCCATTACTAGATCCAATAGTGAATCCTACCTTGTTGGGCTTCTTACATATTGGGTTAGAAAGGAACCCCATTTCCTTTTCCCCTTTACCTACCTCTTCTGTCCAATTAAATCCCCCATGATTATTATTCTATGTTTTTTACTAATTTCACCAATTTATTTGCATATTTCTTTCTCCACCTCCCTTCCACTATTAGGTGGTCTGTAGACTACCCCTATTAGCGTGATTGATCCTTTATTATTGTTTATCTCTATCCACTCTATCTTGGATTCTATTTTTGTCTTGCTGATAGCTGCGTCACTTTTTTCTACTGCCATTATGTTATCCCTAATAAGTACAGCTACTCCACCTCCCCTTTTTCTCTCTCTATCTTTTCTAAATATGTTATACCCTGCAATATTTAATTCCCAGTCCTATTTTTTCTGTAGCCATGTCTCAGTAATTCCTACTATGCCTGGTTCCTCGCAACCGATTATTGCCTCCATTTCCCTTGTTTTATTACGGACACTATGTGCATTGCTGTACAGAGAGTTTAACTCATTTTTAATAGCAGTTCCTCTCACTTTATTGTTAACCATCTTTTTACACTCCTGTTCTGTAACTCTATTTATTCCCTGGCCATCAATGTCCTCCCTTACTTTATTCTTTCCTGTGCTCTCCTTTCCTGTTTTGTTTATATTTAGTCTGGTTTCATTTCTTGTAGTTCCCTCTCCCCCCCGTCTTACTAGTTTAAAGCCTTTGCCACTGCCCTGTTTACCCTTTCCGCTAGGACACGGGTTCAAAGTGCAGGAGGAAGCAGAAGTCAAGTTAGGAGGAGTCTCGAGAAAGGTGGACACAATATATGGGTGATGTGGCAGTCAGGAGTGGTGCAGTTTGTTGTCAAAGCAACCCAATTGGAGGGGTGGGGGCATTGGTGAATATGTGAATTGTGAAAGAAAGCATCTATATATATATAAAAGGATCCGTCCGTCTGTATGTCTGTCTGTCTGTATGTCTGTCTGTCTGTTTGTATGTCTGTCTGTATGTCTGTCTGTTTGTCTGTCTGTCCGCTATACACTCAAAAGTTATAGAGCGTACCTGCACATATGTTATATCAAAAGAAAGCTTATGATTAGGGGAGTCTCATAGGCATATTTACTTTTTGCTCAGACAAAAATTGTTCAGACAGTATACAAAAAACCTTCAAAAATCCGCTCATTAGCGGTTGACCAATCCTACCGCTCATTAGCATTGAGTGACGTGATGGTTGACCAATCCTACAGTTCAGTGACCTGATGGTTGACCAATCGGTGCGTCACGGGGGGTGTTTCATTCCGTGTGTGGGCGGGACCTAATCCTGCAGCCTCCCGAAACGTAGCCGCCATTTTTTTCACTGCTTTTACTCAACAGCGAGCGGGGCAGCTGCAGCGGCTCGCCGGAGCGGGAGGTGAGTTGGGGTCACGCGGGCCGGGCCTGACAACCGCTCGGCCCGAGACAGAGTGTGGGGGAGCGGCAGCGGCAGGCCGTAAACCGCGCGGCCCTGTAAACTGCCATTTTACAAAAAAGCCTTGGCAACGCCGGGCCCCCCAGCTAGTTACTGATACAGGGAAGGGGTTATCTTCATTATTGTGGAAAGCAGTTGAAACAAATTAATTCAGAGTTTTGTAATTTTGATGTTCTTCAATGAAATTAAAGGGCAGTGTTGTGAATTTAGGAATTTTCAGGCGGGAGCAGTTCAAAAAATAGCGTGGGCTAATAGCCTAATTCCAGAGTCACTGTGCTGACTGTCCTGGCAGCTTTACATTGTGACAGATGCTATATATACTGCAACACATCATTTTTTTAACCTGCGGTGCGATCTTGCCAGCCCTGGGGAGGTGGGTATGGAGGCGGGACTGCCAGGAAAATGGCAGATGAATTGTCATCGTTTGACTGCTCTGTGATGGCACCCGCCTCTGTGCCATCTTGCCAGGAGGCGGGGAGGCGGGAAGGGATTACAGCTACTTAACTGCCTGTTAACAGGTAGTTAACAGGCAGAAAATAGGCTTATACCATTTTGCCCACACAAGTGCAGGCTTTCCGAAGGCTCCGAAACCCGCCAGGGTCACCGAGGCGAGCAGTGGATCTGCGGGGGTTGGAGGGGTCCAAAAGTGTGCTCTGGAGGTAAGTGATGGGTGCAAGTGTGGAGAGGTGAGTATCTGAGGTAAATGCAAAGTGTTAGAAAAAGTGTACTTACCTTTGTTTCTTCCTGCAGGCTTCAGTCGATGGGGATGCGGAGAGTCTCGCAGCTCCGCGGTAGAGATGACAGATGGCTGTTGCATTCTCCAGTGCAACAACCATCTAATTTCTGCAAATTCAAGGCCTCATCAAACTACAGAGAATGGCAGTGTTTGACAGCTTCACAGAGCAGTCAAACGATGACAATTCAGCTGTCAAAATTTTTTGACAGATGAAACGTCATACGTTGACGTTCTCTGCAACCGGCTTTCCCTTAATTGGCCTGCTAAGCCTGCTAGGCGAGCTTAACAAGGTCAATCAAGGGAAAATAGTGTGGGTTGTCCAGAAGTTGATGGAGGCGGGTCTGAAACCCGACAAGTGGGAGTCCCGCCTCCAAAAGCTCTCCATTGGCAAAATCACCTACCGAGTTTTTATACTTTTATCTTCATTTTTTTCCCCCCTTCAACTTTCTCTCCATCCCTTCCTGAAAGGGGATTAGCAGAGTGCTATACTGATTCTTAATACAGGGGATTGTGATCCGCATCACACATTTGTCGTGAGTGAGACTAGACGTGAATACTGGGGTGGCGGGGGGGCGGTTTGCCGACATAGCTGATCCTGTTATCACCCGATATTCACATACTCACACATTCCAACAATGATCGCTGAATAGAAATCAGGAGCAGGAACTTTGACTGATTTCCCCTCCCCCCACTCCACCCGTCAACTGCCGCCTGGAATACCAGGAATACCAGCAACCTATTACCCTCCCAGTTGAAATCTGCCAATTCAGAACAGACCAGGCATATAATCTGATCTTTATGGCTCAGTGCAATACAGCGCTGTGCATTGAACCCTCTTCTTCTCTTAGGCAGTCCCTCGGAACCGAGGATGACTTGCTTCCACATTTAAAATGTGTTCTCAGGTGACTGATGAGTCTCTGTCACAGGTGGGGCAGACGGTGGTTGAAGGGGCGGGTGGGTGGGGTGCTTAGGTTGACGTGTGCTCCTTGCGCTGCTTGTGCTTGGCTTCCGCTTGCTCCCGGCGAAGAGACTCGAGGTGTTTGGCACCTTCCCGGATGCATCTCCTCCACTTTATGCAGTCTTGGGCCAGGGATTCCCAGGTGTTGGTGGGGATGTTGCACTTTTTCAAGGAGGCTTTGAGGGTGTCCTTGAAGTGTTTCCTCTGCCCACCTGGGGCTCTCCTGCTGTGCCGGAGCTCCGAGTAGAGTGTTTGTTTTGGGAGTCTTGTATCGGGCATGCGGACAATGTGACCCGTCCATTGGAGCTGATCGAGCGTGGTCAAAGCTTCGACGCTGGGCCACCATCAAAGCTTCAATGTTGAGCCACCAAGGCATTGGGAAATGTTTTTAATCTTAGTTTATGTTAAAAGTATATGTGAAGGGAGATACAATCTGTGATGTGATAATACCTTTGTGTCATGGTGTTATTTTCTGCACATAAAGCTGTCACCATGATGCCACCGCCCCTTTAAACTGGAAAGACAGTTTCCCCATTGTTGCCTCCAGTTAAGTGCATGTTTTGTTTATGATCTTCATTGTTCCTGGACTCTCTGTGGGCTGGGTTGGCATGGCTCAGGGCGACATGGTTTAAACAGAATCATTCAGCCTATTGATTTTTATAATTCTTCATGGCAGCACTGTACTTCACAGAGAGACCGGAAAACACACCGGCTCCAAATATTTAACCGGGCAATGTGTTGGGAATTGGACTCAGAATTGCAGCAGTTATTTATGTAGTTACATTTGAACAGTAGGTGGTTGATTACTGTACATCCTGTCTGTCAGATTGTTGCTCTCTGAAATAATGAACCACTTAAATGCTTTTGATCTAGTTTATTTGTAAAAAAAAAATCTGGTTGTGACATTTAATTACTAGAAAAATAATCAACCTCATTTTATAACTAATTTTCTATTAGTTCTATCTTAAGCAGTAACAGTTTGTATTTATTAACTACCACAGTTATGGGATTTCTGACTTTGAAAGAATCCTTCGTCATGAAGTGAATGAACCACAAATTAGCAGTCTAACGAATTGCCAGTACCCATGGCACTTATGAAAGATGCATATTTTCTTTGAAATCTCACCAGCCAGTTTGTTGTGATGGTTATTTCAGGCTGGACCAATTAAGTGGATGGGCTGATGAATGGCAGATAGAAAAATAAAAGGATTTGGGTCTGATTATGGACCATTCACTGAAAGTAGCCAGACAATGTGAAACTCTTATTTAGCTACCTCATAACAGGTTATTCTGACTTTGTGTGCTCAATGCTTCGATCACTTTTGGTATATCTTACAATTTTAGCAGGGTACTTTCAAAAGGATAAAGATCCATTAGAAATGGACCAAAGATGAGCGCCAAGGGTGATTCCAGGATTTGGGCCCCAACTTATAAAGAAGGACGTGCAGGAATTTGTTTGTTTTCTTGACATCTGCGCTCCTCCAATTCTGGCCTCTTGCGATCTCTGATTTTCATTTTTCTGCCATTGGTGGCCGTGCCTTCAGCTGCCTAGGCCCTAAGTTCTGGAATTCCCTCCCTAAACCTCTCAGCCTCTCTACCTCTCTCTCCTCCTTTAAGAGGCTTAAATCCTACTTTGGACCAAGCTTTTGGTCACCTGTACTAATATCTCCTCATGTGGCTCAGTGTCAAATTTTGTTTGATAATCGCTCCTGTGAAGCGCCTTGGGACATTTTACTACATTAAAGGAGAAAAGAAAATTGAGGTGAGACTTGATCCAGTTTCTTGCGAGAGGAATTAATGACTATAAGCAGGATATTTAATTTGGACTGTGATGGCAGAAGTAATGTATGTGAATAGAAATTTAACAAGCCTTAGAAAAGATGAGATTAAAAGGATGTTCCCCCTACAGTACAGAAGCTATGTGGACTACCCTCCCAGTTAACACAGTTAATTGTGTGGTGTTGATATGTAGCTGGGAATAGGATTAATGGTGCTGAGGTAGGCAGCCAGTCGACAACAGGTCATTGATGCCTGAATTGTAATTCAACACTTATAGGGAGAAGATTTCCTCTGTACACTAGCTGTAAAATAATCGTAAACCTCTTTATTAAGGAAGCTTTTCCAAGTTCCCCACACATATCAGACAGAGGAAACCCTCCCCCATGAATGTATCATGAGCAAGCAGAGGAGTTTTTGCCCAATTTTTGACTCTCCTGTCCTGAATGTGATGACTCTTAGGTATAGTTCCACTCAAATACCTAATCCAAATAGCCTTTCTTTAACTCTGAATTTAGAGGGTATTTCACCAGTCTGTTCAAAAGGGGCATCACAGTCAATCCCAGTCTCTGCCTCACAGCCACATATGTGCTTATAAGCAGGATTCATCTGTTGTCCCACCTTCATATTCTAGATACAAATGTATTAATACTCCTTGGCCATCTCTTCGATTGATAACACTTTTTATTTCTGCACTCCTCCTCTCCGATACACATCGGGGCCGATAGTGGGGTCTACAGCCCATTGGGGGCTTCACATTATCAGCTGCTTTGCATTATTGTACACTGAACCTGGAGGCCTACTTAGCACCCAATGTGTATGCACCCCATAAAGCAGATCCCAGGGACAAGTCACAAAATGTATCAGGAGTGCATGATCAGCACTCCAGATGCTCGGCATCTGTCTGAAATGGGTGATTCAAATAAGGCCTTCAACCACATGCATCTCGCCTCAATGCCTTGTCATTCATATCAGACCTCAAGTTATTGCAGAACCTCCTGTCTTATGACTTCATACACCTGATCAGAACATCAGGCATTTCTTGTGGAGCCTGTTGTGAGGTCCTCCTCAAAAATTACGCATTTTTTAGGGCAGCCAACAACCCTTACACAGCTACTGTCACCCTACAACCTATCATCTTGATCTCTACATCTCCCAGAGTGTCATGCGCTAAACACTGTCAAAATATTTGAAGTATCTGACTTTGTTTTATGGGATTCGAGCAGCTTGGAGTTCCAAGAGAGAATGCCACTCCTCTGAGTGCAACGATCCAGGTGTTACTGTGCAGGGTTTCATGATTGTTGATTCCTTTCTGGGGACAGTCCATCACACCAGATGCCCTCCAGTACCTCAAGAAACTGACTGTTATTCATACGTGAGCTTTCACCCTGAGCGTTGGAAGGTTACTTGACCACAGCCAGGATTGCAGCCTGCAATCGGGAGCAAAAACGCTGAATGATTTTGCTTCTCCCTATTTCAGGGGACTGAGGACATGTGTATGCAGCTCTGTTTACAAGCTCGGCTGAGGTTAGCTAGCTCAACACAGATTAGGGAGATTCCTGGTCAGTGGTGGATCACTGCTCATTGGATAAATTCGCTGAGACATTGTTGAAGTTGACGACTCAGGTATATGGCTCGCAATTGGGAAAAACTCATTCCTAGATGGAACTGGCAAAAATTCTGTCCTCAGTCATTTAGAATACAATTTGGAGCAAGAGTTTCTGACCTTGGTTGGGTGTGTCTGCTTTCATCCATTGTTAGTGAGAGCCATGTTTACTTTTCTGATTCCCAAAAGTGATGTATTTCACTACAGTATATCACTATACGGGTCAAAGACCAGGGGAAACATCTGGGCAACGACCAGACTTAATGCTTCATATGGTGAAACCTTACATCTACGCAGTAGATAGTAGACCCTTGTGTGTTCCAACACATATTAGCTCTGCTCGGGCGCATTTCACTTTATTGGACTACCGTTTAAATAAAAAGTGTAGTGTAGGAAACAGTGCAATGTTGAGATAATTGCAAAGATTAGTCTATTGGATTCAAAAATTGGCAATCTTACAGTGTTATTTAAATCATAAAATTAAAACATAACCTTACATGACCTGCTGTGAAAATAAGATCACTTAATTATTACTAAGCACTGTTCTTTTGTTTTAACATGTGACCTTTATTGTAAATTATCACGGCTAGATGAGTCTCAGGAGCTGCCAAGTTGGGGCAGGGGGACCTCATACTGCTAAGGAATAAAGGGGACCTTTATTATAGAGAGAGAGAAAATTAAACGTCAAGTGCTCCACCTTCCCTGCCCCCTCCTCCTGGCGGTTTGATATTTGGGGGAATAAGCATTAAAATATCATACCCACAAGTTCTTCGTACCCTTGATTTGTTTTTCCCCCTTGGGTTCAACTCTCCCACTCCCTAAGCAGACCACCATTTTGAGTTTCCCCTTTTATATAGGAAGCTGCTCTATTAATGGCAACAGCAAGGCCCATCAGTAAATAGCTCCATTGCAAATCCCACTGATAGGTATTCAGGCTCGGCCCTGGGATTTCCACTGGAGGTATTGGGGGTGAGAATAACTTTAGTGATTTTGCTTCAGAATATAGCTGGGAGGGGAAGAATGCAAAGAGGCAGTGAGGGGGTCGAGTGAGATGGTGGAGAGGTAAAGCTGGTGGTCGTCGGTGTACATGTGGAACTTGACGTTGTGTCTTCGGATGATGTCGCCGAAGGGCAGCATGTAGATGAGGAATTGGAGGGGGCTAAGGATAGATCTTGGGGGACTCTAGAGGTAATGGGGCAGGAAGAGAAGCCATTGCTGGACTTTGATCAGGGCTTTGATCAGGCACCCTGCTTGGAGTGGTTCAAACATACATTGGGAAAGGTGGACATGGATTTGGGAGGTGACAACACACTCAAGAACTTTGGGGACGAAAAGGAGGCTGGATTTGGGGTGGTAGTTTGCAAAGACAGAGGGGTCAGGGGTGGATTTTTGAGGAGGTGGGTGCTGATGGCAGTTTTGAAAGGGAGGGGGACAGTACCTGAGCAGAGAAAACTATTTACAATATCAGCTAGATGAGAGAAAGATGCCAAGATGTAGGCCGTTTTCTACATCGAGCTTGCCGACAGGGACATTTTTCTGAGAATTGTATTAGCATATATCAGAACTTAAATTCTAGCATAAAAGAATCACAGCCCGATAAAAGTGTGGAACACGACACCAACTGCCTTCGAGGGCCTCTTTATCTTATTGATGTTATGAAAATTACAGGTTGAAGCTATCAAATCATCATTTATGCACATTGAGCGCAGCATGTTTAAGAAAATGCAATTGGAGAAGCTTTTGTCTTTATCATGTAACAAATTCTGATGCCAAAAAAAATTCCAAGATATAGAAAAGGTGTCAAGAAGGAGAAACACAAAAAGAATCTCTAAAAAACTACTATGAAACACTAGAAATAGTGATTTTGGGTCCTGCTGCGCCTACAATTTTGGCTGTAAATTTACGCCAATTTAGAACTGCTGAGGACGCAGGAAACTCATGTTCTCCAGTTAACTGTATGGGGCTGGGGTTATAAGAAAGAAAGAATGAAAGACTTGCATTTATATAGCACCTTGCACAACCTCAGGACGTCCCAAAGCGCTTTACAGCCAATGAAGTACTTTTTTGAAGGGCAGTCACTGTTGTAATGTGGGAAATGCCGCAGCCACAAACAGCAATGTGATAATGACCAGATCATTTGTTTTTTTAAGTGTTGGTTGAGTTATAAATGTTGATCAGCACACCGGGGATAACTCCCCTGCTCTTCATCGAAATAGTGCCATGGGATCTTTTACATCCACCTGAGAGAGCAGACGGGGCCTCGGTTTAACGTCTCATCCGCAAGACGGCACCTCCGACAGTGCAGCACTCCCTCAGTACTGCACTGGGAGTGTCAGCCTGGATTACGTGCTCAAGTGTCTGGAGTGGGACTTGAACCCACGACCTTCTGACCCAGAGGTGAGAGAGCTACCAACTGATGTTAATGAGCCAAATGGGGTTTCTGTGGATGAAACTCGGGAGCGGAGCAAATGATCGAGGAAATTCACATGTAACAATGTTTCCCCATAAACTAGTTATCGACAAATTTCCTCAGGGAAGGGGGATTAGACGGAAAGGCGCAACTCTGCTCTTACGCTGTAGTTACGCCGAACCTTTAGAGGAAATTCCAGGCCAAAATATTAGTATACAAAACGTTTGTTTTCCTATGGAGTAGTAAACACATAGGGGGCTAAATTCGGTTGATTTGTGCCTCTCGTTAGCTATCGGGGCGCAAATCAACTAACGCCTGGGCACGGCGCCACTAACGCCTCCTGCAAAATTCAGCGGGAGGTTAATGGCGGCGCTAACCGTTAGTGCCATGCAGTGCTGTGCCGCCGGTGATAATGTCATCACCATGTGCAGCGCCCTGCTTGCGCCCTGGCTGTAATATTGGGTGACACCCCCCGACTTACCGCCGGACGCTATGTCCGCCGGGGTCAGGGGGGCCTAACTGCGGCTGGGGCGGCGCTAGTTAAAGGGGAGGTGGCGGGTGGCCATTTTTGTTGCTGGCCGTCTGCCAGCACCTGCCCCTGTTGCTGTGAAGCCGTGAAGCCCCCCCGCAGGGTGTCAGATGTTCTCCGTGAGCTCAGCACTCCGCTCGTTTGCCAGCACTCCCGATCCCTGGTGGCCCAGCTGGGTGCCAGGACGCGCTGCACCAGGCCCCTCCCCTTTAATAAGGGGAGGAAGGCCTGCAGTACCCTCTCGGGGCATTACCTGGGAAAATTGGCCGTGTGGGCGCTAACTTTTTCGGGGCGCTACCCAAATTTTACCCCATAATTTCTTAATTGGATGGATGGTAAGCCAAGGGAATGAGAGTCTGCAGAATGAGAGATGAGGGCTTACATTTATGTGGATAGACTGGAGAAGCTGGGGTTGTTCTCCTTGGAGCAGAGAAGGCTAAGAGGAGATTTGATAGAGGTGTTCAAAATCATGAAGGGTTTAGATAGAGTAAATAAAGAGAAGCTGTTTCCAGTGGCTGAAGGGTCGATAACCAGACGGCACAGATTTAAGGTGATTGGCAAAGGAACCAGAGGCGACATGAGGGAAAAAAAAATTACGTAACAAGTGGATAGAATTTGGAATACACTGCCTGACAGGGTGGTGGAAACAGATTCAATAGTAGCGTTCAGGCGTTCTTTGGGCGTGGGTTGTTTGTCCCTTGTTGTGCTCATAAAGTGGGTGCAACAAGGTCCAATTTCTACTCCTATAAATCTGAATTTCTCTTATGGACGTCTGTGGTGCACTGGGTGGATGTAAATGTGCAATGTTCCTACCCCGATCAGCAGCCAGAGGACCTGAGGCACACGCATAGTTGAGGGGGAAGGGGAGTGGGAGTAGCTCCCTTGCCTGCATTGTTTGGCCTGCCCCCCAGGAGCCAACATAAGGCCCTCGTTCCAGGTTTCTTCGGGCACTCAACAATAGTGTGAGGAGGAAAGTGAGGTTGGAGGTTGAGGTGCTGCCTTATTATCATCCTTATGTTGAACCTGCATCTCGTCCTGGTGCAAGCACAGTGACAATTGGAAAATCGTGGTAGGATGCAAAGCAGGTAAGTTTCTCCCGCCTCTTTTTTCCCTTTTCACTGGGCCTTGGGAAATGCTGACTTGCAGGAAATGCAGGTACAGGAAAACCACCCTTATATTTTTAACACTTCTTTCTCGAATTTTGGTAGCTGACTCACTTGTGGCCGCATTAAAGCTTGCTGGAGGCCTTGTGTTTGTGTGTGTGTGTGAGATGCACGTTATCTGGCTCCTGTGCTAATGCCACTTCTAAGGTGAATTAGCCTGAGCCAGTTCTGTACAGATGGGCTGCTTAACAACTCTTGGACGCAACCTTCACCCAGGTGTTGGAAACATTTGATATTCGGGAACTGGGTGGCGCAGTAGTTGGCATTTGACCCTGCAGCCTAGGTTCAAATCCAGTGCAGACTATTGGGATGAAAGTCTCGACTGTATTCTGGGCTCCAGTTTTACCTTCAGGCGGGTGAGTAACAGTGTGAGTTAGAAACTCAGTCGCTGCTCCAGAATTGTAGCCACCTGCCGACATCGGGTACGTGGCGGGTTTGGCTTTGGGGGCCGTCTCGCAGGGGTCGTGCGTTCGGAAAAGGGGGCAGTCCACGGCTGGGGAGGGCTAAGCTTTCCTTGTGGTGCCCGAAAAGAGCACTTCTGCTCCTCCTGGCACCACTAGGAAACTGTTTGCACCTCTTCTGGCTCCAGCTCCTCTTCCGGCTGTCTTCACCTGCCGAGAAAGGTACAGCGGCTTCCCCGCTCAGGCCACCAATTGAAATTACAGTCAGGTCCCATTGACGTCATTGGGACCTGATGTGCATTTGTAAAGAAGGATCCCCCCCCACCCCAGCTTCAGGCCAGCGTTCTGGTTAAAATTTGGAATGGTGAGATCCTGGCGGCTTTCCGTTGGGTAAGTAACCTGGCCGATTTTGACTGCCCATCTGTCCGGTCTAAAGGTCCTATGTGAAATGAGCTTGGGCCTTCTCAATGCAGTTCCCCATGAGTATGGGCCTATAATACAAAACTGTCTCTCATTCAGTATTAATTTGTCACTCAGACAAACCTAAGGATGGTTGGTGTTTAGAAGTGGAAAAAGTGCCTAAAGTTTTGTATTGGGGAGGTGATCTTCCAGGATTGGAGCTGAGCCACATTGTTGGGGCACAGCAGAAGAGCTTTGCTGTGCACCTGGCTGCATCTGTACCTGATTTAGGAATGTTTGATGCCTGAAATGGAAAGTGTTCCATTCCCCAATGTGAACATCTCTGATATTGATGAGCAACAAGAATGATAAGAAAAGTTAACGTTGATGACTTGGCTATTAAATGGTTATATCTATCCATGACTTTTGCAATGGTCCGATCAGTAGACCCCTAGCTGTGTCCTGTTAACGCAGTGCTGTTTACCCCACTGGGATCTAGGGGGAAGCTAGCACTCAGGCACTGAGATTTGCTTTGATTCACAGTGGTGAACATTATAGATGAAAAACCTGTTAGATAGGCTACATGCCTATGAAACCTATTTTTGATTGGCAGTACGACTCCCCTTTTGAACTTCATTTGCCCCTGTTTGGACTGAAATAAAGATAGGGAATAATTGGCCTCCCTACATCAGGGTTTCTTCAGTGAATATCTGCATCAGCAGGCAGTAATGAGTTTGGGCGGATGGATTTGTCCATAAATAACCGATTTCATGAATAAACGTCAGCTCATGGACTTTGATCCAAACTAAGAGTGCTACCTCTGAGACCTCTCAGAACTGCGAGATATTTCATTGTTTTGGAACAGATTTTCTAAGTTAGATGAACCACTGTGATTCATCCATCTGCTTTTATTTGACATTTTCTTCTGCTAATTTTATTTCTAAATATTTTATTTCTGATTCATTGTTGTAGCCTGCGATATACGATCTCTCAGCGTGCCATTTGTCTGTTAGTTGGAGAGATCTGGAGTTTCTATTTTCAGTGTACATATATATTGGATAAACTGGAAGATATATTGTCACCAGGGCGTACTACCTCTCAGATTACTTCATACATAATGTCACCGTTCACTGGATGTGATTCTTTGTGTTGGGCACAAGAAAAAAGTGTTTGGAGAGTGTCTGAATTGTAAACTATTCTCTTCCCTCTTCTGAAGGCATTGAATCTCTCAGGGAGGTGTGTGTGTGGGGTCTCTGTTTTCTCACCAAAAGTGGCCATTAATCATGCCTGAGCCTTGACATGTTATCTGCCTGTGGAGAGGACCACAGCCAAGCCTGATCTGACCAGGCCCAATTGTCATGTGCATTAACATCCAATAAGCATTTCAAGAAAGGAATCAGAAGTGGAACCATGGCTGATTTTCTTTCGAACCGAAAGGCCTTGTACCTAATTATAGTGCCCCAGCTAACTCAGTGCAAATGGGGGATTGAACCTGGCACTTTCACAGATGGAGACTTTAACTTTGAGCTCACAGGACAGCTTTCGTGTAAAACTATTTTAAAATATTTCCTTGCTAATGGAATTTACCCCCCAGTGAAGGACACTCCGAAATCTCTCCAAGTATTAGTGAGTCCTCCCTGGTCTTACAGATCTTGTGTTGGAGGCTGGACTACTCATAGAACTTCACGTTGGCCAGCCTCTGACGAGACATGCAGTCAAATAATGGTCCCCCCCCAATCTGATTTTCTCTTCCTCTATCGGCTGACAATCAGTGCCTCCCAGTCCCTGTCAAGTATGGTTCAGATCAGGACCTGAACAGAGCTGAGACTTCATCTGTCTCCTCCCATTCCAGGGCACTATGTGGGAGTGCTCCGATGGTCAGTACCAACACATGTGGAGCATCTTAGGTCTCAGTTGGTAAATGTTGTGTTACTGAGCTATACATCCCAGGAAAGTCACAAGTTCAATCCTCAGTCTATGTTGAGTTGGGTATGGTGGCAGAGAAACCACTGCCATTGCTGCTGTTGGTTTAAGGAGGAGAGACATTAGTAAGCTTACAACTCAATCACTAATTAGCGAGCCCTGCTGCAAACGTATATGTGTCATTGAAGACAGGAACAGGCTCAGCTGCATTGCCTCCAGTGCTCAAGTAACCTGTCAGTCAAACATGGAACTATGTCCCAATGAGGCAACTTGACGCCTTCAGAGGTGAAAGAGAGGGAGAAAGAGATGGATAGCCACTTGGGGCAAGGTACCGTACCGACTCCCATGGAGAAAAAACCCCAGACAAGAATCAGACGTTCGGGAGGTGAGATAACAAGCAAAGGAAAAGAAAAGGATGTAGAAAGTGAGGGGAAAAAAAATCATTAGCAAACTGCCATTTCAATATGAGCTGTAGTACAGTACGAGCATTTGTTCTGGTTGTTGTCTGAATCAGCAATGCATGATTGAAATGACCGGAGCTGGTTCAGAGTCTGGCACTATATTAATCTTTTACATGCAAGGGCAGCTGCTGCTAACTTACCTGAATGACCCCAGGCTTGCATGAATGAAGAATGCTGAGGACGGAAATTTGTATTCTGTTCATGTCAGCGTTTGGTGAATCATTCCCAAGATTAATTGCACTGTGATCTGCTAAATGATAAACCTGCCTGTAGGATCATTTCATCATGCAATCTTCTTATGATAATATGGTAATAACAAAGTATGTAGAATTGATTTTAGTAATTATGCCCATGTGACAGCATATACCACAGAGCTGTATCTGGGGAGATCTGCAGCTGCTTTATAAGGCATTTATGTTGTTCATACTAAACTGTATCTTCTTGGCAGCATATAATAAACATTAAAGATTAAGCTACTGCAATGACTTAGCTGATAAACGTATTAACCTGCCCAATGTAATACTGAGTTGCAAAGACTGGGCTGCTCCCAGATTTGAACCTCGGATTCAGTCGCTCTCAGCCAAGGTTGGGCTTTTAAAAAAGCATAATACTGCAGATGCTGGAATTCTGAAATAAAAACAGAAAATGCTGGAAACATTCAGCAGGTCAGGCAGCACCTGTGGAGAGAGAGAGAGAAGCAGAGTTAACATTTCAGGTCGATGACCTAATTTTACAATTGGTCTCAATACTTCTGGGCAAGGCAGGGGAAAATGAGACCATGCTTCCTTCCACTCCTGACCGCAATCCACTGACTGCTGCTGGAAAGTGCCTGTATTCGGAAATCAGTTGAGGGACAGGATTATACTTGGCTGCCACGCTCCCCACACACTGAATAGCCTGCCGATGCTGTTTAGGCCCATCTGGCTCAAGCCTCGGTACAGCTCCATGCGAGAATGGTACCAGGGATGCAGGACTTCAGTTTACATGGAGGGACTAGAGAAGCTGGGGTTGTTCTCCTTCGAGCAGAGAAGGTTGAATGGACATTTAATAGAGGTGTTCAAATAGAAATAGTGGATGCATTGCTGGTCGTCTTGCAAAATTCGATAGACTCTGGAACAGTACCCATGGATTGGCGGGTAGCTAATCTTACCCCACTGTTCAAAAAAGGTGGTAGAGAGAAAATGGGGAATTACAGACCGGTAAGCCTGACATCGGTAGTGGGGAAAATGCTGCAGTCCATTATAAAAGATGTAATAGCAGAGCACTTGGAGAACAGTGACCAGATCGGACAAAGTCAACATGCATTTACAAAAGGTAAATCGTGCTTGATTAATCTACTGGAATTTTTTGAGGATGTAACTGGTAAAATAGATAAGGGAGAACCAGTGGATGTGGTGTATTTGGACTTTCAAAAGACTTTCGATAAGGTCCCGCATAAGAGATTAGCGTGTAAAGTTAAGGCACATGGGATTGGGGGCAAAGTATTGACTTGGATAGAGAACTGGTTGGCAGACAGAAAGCAAAGAGTTGGAATAAATGGCTCTTTTTCCGAGTGGCAGGCAGTGACTAGTGGGGTAGCGCAGGGATCGGTCCTTGGGCCCCAGCTATTCACAATATATATTAATGATCTGGACGAGGGAACTAGATGTAATATCTCCAAGTTTGCAGACAACACAAAGCTGGGTGGGCGTGTGTGCTGTGAGGAGGATGCTGAAAAAGTCCAGTATCATTTGGACAGGTTGGGTGATTGGGCAGAAGCATGGCATATGCAATATAACGTGGATAAATGCGAGGTTATCCACTTTGGTCTCAAAAACAAGAAGGCAGATTATTATCTGAATGGCAATAGATTGGGAGAAGGGGAAGTGCAACGAGACCTGGGCGTCCTTGTGCCCCAGTCGCTGAAGGTAAGCATGCAGGTGCGGCAGGCGGTTAAGTGTAATGATCAGTAACATGTCATTCTAGAATGGTACACTAGGTGGAGCTGTATGTATATAAGAGTGGGCTACCCACGATGCACTAGGTTACCCACAAGGCAGTAGTCAAGATGGATGCCTGCACACGAAGTCCACATGGCTGAATAAAGTGACTAGCTCAAGCTAGCTGTTCATAATGATAATGTCTATTTATTTATGAACATAACATGGTACCAGGATTGGTAAAATCTGCTGAATATTGTGAAATGCGAAATGGAGACTTTGAAGCCACCGGAGGGTTTGAAACTCACGGGGAATGTCGACTGCAATTGGCAGACTTTCAAACAACAATTCGAACTCTACATTGCTGCCATCGGGTTTGGCATGAAGCCAGACGCAAGAAAAATAGCGTTGCTGCTCACGGTTGCTGGCCCACAGGCAAGAGAGGTATTTAATATGTTTGTCTTTGATCAAGAGGAGGACAGAGAAAAGATGGAAGATGTGCTAAAGAAATTTGATACACATTGTTCTCCCAAAAAGAACGAAACCTATGAGAGGTACGTGTTCCGTTCACGGACACAGCAGCAAAATGAGACTTTTGATAACTTTATGACCGATCTGAAACTGAAAGCACAGACATGTAATTTCTCTGAACTGAAATCATCCATGATTCGTGACCAGATTGTGTTTGGTATTCATGATAAAAAAAAAGTCAGGGAACATTTGTTGAGAGAAACCGAACTAACATTGGAGAATGCTGTGAAAATATGCCAAGCCAGTGAGCTAGCTCAAAAGCACGCGAAGACTTTCAGTGAAATTAATAATAATGTGATTGTAGTAAGTGATAGTGCTGCTGTCGGTGCTGTGTCCTACAAGGGGAAGAAACATGGGCAGAACAGAAATGAAAAGCAATCGGAGGAAGGAATTTTTAATTGTAAACACTGTGGTTACAAACACCAGTCACGACAATGCCCAGCGTTTGGGAAAATGTGCACAAAATGTAATGGAAAGAATCACTTTGCCAAACAATGCTTTTCAAAAGTAAAAACAAAGAAAGGGCAACAAGTCAATGTGATTGAGGACATTGATTTAAGTGAGACATTTTCTGTAGGAATGATGTCATGTGACAATATAGAAAAGGATACAGAAAATGTGCAGCCCTCAGGAATGGACAATGCTGAACATAAAGTTAATGCAGTAAAAGAGGACAAATGGATGATGCCACTGCAGGTAAATGGAGCATTAGTTACATTGAAACTAGACACTGGGGCAAAAGCAAACTTAATCAGTATGAGTGACATTAAAAATATGAAAGAAAAGCCCAAAATACAGAAAAAGTCAGTACTACTGAAGAACTATAATGGACAGAAAATAGATAGCTTAGGTGTATGCAGACTTAAAGTGACAGTCAAAGACAAAGTGCATCATCTCATGTTTTCTGTTGTGGCTGAAGGACTTGATTCACTACTAGGTGACAAAGCTTGTGAGGACTTAGAACTGGTCAAGAGAGTCTACCGTATAAACTGTGCCAAAAGCAGACCAGATGACTCAGTGGATTCTGTAGTGAGTAATTTCCAGGATGTGTTCAAAGGATTTGGAGTTCTACCATTCACTTACAAGATCCAGCTAAAGGAGGATACTCAGCCAGTGGTACATGCTCCACGGAGAGTTCCAGCACCCCTGCATGACTGGCTCAAGAAAGAACTGGACAGAATGACCACACTAGGAGTCATCAGGAAAGTTGAAGAGCCAACAGACTGGGTTAACTCCATGGTATGTGTAAAGAAAAAGAACAATTATCTAAGAATATGCATGGATCCAAAGGACTTAAATGCAAACATAAAACGTGAACACTACCAGATTCCCAAGCGAGAAGAAATCACCAGTGAAATGTCAGGTGCCAGATACTTCACAAAGCTTGATGCCTCACAAGGATTTTGGCAACTAAAACTGGATGAAGAGAGCACCAAATACTGTACCTTCAACACACCATTTGGCAGGTATTGTTTCCTCAGAATGCCTTTCGGGATAATATCTGCATCTGAAATCTTTCATAGAGCGATGGAACACATAATTGAAGGTCTGGAAGGAGTTCGGGTCTATGTTGATGACATCATCATCTGGGGCTCCACACTGAAAGAACACAACGAGAGACTGACTAAAGTGCTACAGAGCATACGCCGGAATGGACTGAAGCTCAACAAAGCCAAGTGTCAGTTTGGCGTCCAGGAAGTCACTTTCCTAGGAGATAATCTATCTGGTAAAGGAATAGAGCCAGATATGGAAAAAGTAAATGCCATACTCAACATGCCCCGACCCACTGACAAAAAAGGAGTGCTACGCATCACGGGGATGATAAACTTCATTGGCAAGTTCATTCCTAACTTGTCAGCCAAGATAGCCTGTCTGCGAGACCTGCTACATAAAACAAATGAGTTTGCATGGACAGAAAGACATGAACAAGAGTGGATGAACCTCAAAACAGTGCTGACAACCACACCTGTACTCACCTTCTTTGACCCAACAAAGAGAATCAAAGTGTCAACAGATGCATCAAAAGATGACCTAGGTGCGGTCTTGCTACAAGCAGAGGGTGAAGATTGGAAGCCTGTTGCCTATGCCTCCAGGTCTATGACTGATTCTGAGTGTCGATACACCCAGATTGAAAAGGAATGTCTAGGCTTGGCAGTTGGACTAGAAAAGTTCCATGGCTACATATATGGACTTCCCACCTTCACAGTTGAGACAGACCACTGCCCACTGGTTGCCATCATAAAAAAAAATCTGAATGAGATGTCTCCAAGGATTCAACGACTCATGAAGCTGCAAAGATATGACTTTGAACTGATCTACACACCAGGAAAACACATAGTGTTAGCAGATGCACTATCCCGAGCATCCACAATGAGTCATGTGAGCTCTACTGAAGAAGACGTGGATGTTCATGTGAGTATGGTCACTGCTGCGCTGCCCGTGTCAGACACAAAATCAAAGCAAATAGCAGAAGAAACAGTAAAAGATACAGTGTTACAAACAGTAATAGTGAACATTCATCATGGTTGGCCAGAAGGTTCCTGTCCAAATTACTTTCACATCAGGTCAGAGTTGAGTGTCGCAAGTGGACTGTTACTAAAACAGAACAGAATAGTCATTCCACAGGCTCCACATCAAGACATGCTCAAAAGGATTCATGAGGGACACCTCGGAATTGAAAAATGCAAAAGGAGAGCAAGAGACACTGTTTATTAGCCTGGCATAAATAAGGACATTGAGAACATGATAGGCAAAAGTGAGACATGTCAGAAACACCAAAACAAACAAGCAATGGAACCAATGATAGTAGCTGACTTACCAACAGCACCATGGCAAAAGGTTGGTATGGACCTTTTTCATTTAAATGGTAAAGACTATCTAATAGTGATTGATTACTATTCTAACTATCCTGAGATGGCGCTGCTCTCAAGCACCACAGCAAGCAGTGTCATAATGCATCTGAAATCCATCTTCGTCAGACATGGAATTCCCAGGATTGCCGTTAGCGACAATGGTCCGTGCTTCAACTGTAAGGAGTGGCAACAGTTTGCAGCACATTATGACTTTTAGCACATCACATCCAGTCCTCTGTATGCTCAGTCAAATGGTAAGGCAGAGAAAGGTGTTCAAGTTCTCAAACAGCTGCTGAAGAAAGCGACAGAAAGCAAGTCTGATCCTTATCTCGCCCTGCTGAGCTACCGAGCCTCACCTTTAGACTGTGGTTCTTCACCTGCTGAACTCCTAATGGGTCGCAAGTTGCGTACCACGCTACCCTGCTGTGCAAAAGAAAAGCAGAGTAAGGAACTGAGACAGAGACTTCAACTGTTAAAGCTGAAACAGAAATCATACTATGACAAGTCATCCAAAACTCTAAAACCATTGACAAGGGATGATGTTGTCAGGATTGAGGATCCAGATGCATGGAACAGGAAAGCTACAGTTCTTGAGGAAGTAGGACCAAGGTCATACACTGTTAGAACTGAAGAAGGACAGATTCTCAGGAGGAACCGCCGTTCCCTCCTGAAAACACAAGAAACTATCCAAGAGCAAATCGATTACAATGCCGCAACTGAATCTTGTCACTCACCACCAGAACAATCTAACACAAACACACATACAGGCTCTCATGAAAACACATCAGACTTACCTGTGCTGAGAAGATCCACACGTGAAGTAAAAAGCCTGATAGACTTAATCTTTGAGTATAAAGTAAAGCTTTGAAAATGTGTTGACTGTTGTGAAAATGTTTGTTTATAGAGCACTAACAAAAGTGTTACTGATATCATCTTTATCGTGTTTCTTGAAAGTTGATTGATATTGATTTTGTTTAACCTCAAAGAAAGGGGGATGTGATGATCAGTAACATGTCATTCTAGAATGTACACTAGGTGGAGCTGTATGTATATAAGAGTGGGCTACCCACGATGCACTAGGTTACCCACAAGGCAGTAGTCAAGATGGATGCCTGCACACGAAGTCCACATGGCTGAATTAAGTGACTAGCTCAAGCTAGCTGTTCATAATGATAATGTCTATTTATTTATGAACATAACATAAGAAGGCAAATGGTATGTTGGCCTTCATAGCGAGACGGTTTGAGTACTGGACCAAGGATGTCTTGCTGCAGTTGTACAGGGCCTTGGTGAGACCACATCTTGAGTATTGTGTGCAGTTTTGGCCGCCTTATCTGAGGAAGGATGTTCTTGCCATGGAAGGAGTGCAGCGAAAATTCACCAGGCTGATACCTGGGATGGCAGGAATGACGTATGAGGAGAGATTGGGTCGATTGGGCTTGTACTCACTGGAGTTTAGAAGAATGAGAGGGGATCTCATTGATACCTATAAAATTCTAACAGGACTAGACAGACTAGATGCAGGAAGGATGTTCCCAATGGTTGGGGAGTCCAGAACCAGGGGTCACAGTCTAACGATAAGGGGTAAGCCATTTAGGACAGAGATGAGGAGGAATTTCTTCACCCAGAGAGTGGTGAACCTGTGGAATTGTCTACCACAGAAGGCAGTTGAGGCCAATTCCTTAAATATATTCTAGAAGGAGTTGGATATATTTCTTAAGGCTGAAGGGATATGGGGAGAAAGCAGGGACAGGGTACTGAATTTGGATGATCAGCCATGACCGCATTGAATGGCGGAGCAGGCTTGAGGGGCCGAATGGCCTACTCCTGCTCCTATCTTCTATGTTTCTCTGTTTCAAAATTATGAAGGGTTTTACTGGAGTAAGTAAGGAGAAACTGTTTCCATTGGCAGAAGTGACAATAACCAGAGAACACAAATTTAAGGTAATTGGCAAAAGAATCAGAAAGGAGATGAGAATTTTTTAATGATGCGTCTTGTTATAATCTGGAATCCACTGCCTGAAAGGGTGGTGGAAGCAGATTCAATAATAACTTTCAAAAGGGAATTGGATAAATACTTGAAGGGGAAAAATTTGCAGGGCTGTGGAGTGGGACTAATTAGACAGCTCTTTCAAAAAGCCGGCACAGGCACGATGGGCTGAATGGCCTTCTTCTGTGCTGTATCATTCTATGAACGACCTTCCAGTGTTTCACCCAAGTGGTCATTGTTCATGTGCGAGTGAGAATCGAATAGCCTGATGACACTGAGAACATCACAGGCAAGCCCGGTAGCTGAAGGCTGCACATATGCCCTTTTCAGCAGGGCTGAGTGAATAGCAAGAAGGAACAGGAATGTCAGCTGATTACTTTTTCCTTTCCCAAGCCTCGGAACAATTGAGGTCAATTGTAGCAACTCCCAGCACCAAAATCCAGGCTGGGAATAGTTACCTCAGCAAAGACCTGTGATCAAACTTGGGATTTTACTTGTTGTTTTGGTTACTACCTCACCAGGTGGTGCATTTAAGCACAGAGCTCACTGACCTACATTGGTTCCTGGTTAAGCACGCCTCGATTTTAAAATTCTTGTCCTTGTTTTCACATCCTTCCATGGCCTCGCCCCTCCCTATCTCTGTAATATCCTTCAGCCCCACAACCCCTTGAGATATCTGCTCTCCTCCAATTCTGGTCTCTTAAGCATCCTTGATTTTAATCGCTCTACCATTGGTGGCAGTGCCTTCAGCTGCCAAGGCCCTAGGCGCTGGAATTCCCTCCCTAAACCTCTCTGGCTTGCTACCTCTCTTTCCTCCTTTAATACGCTCCTTAACTCCTACCTCTTTCTGCCCTAATATTTCCTTATGTGGCTCGGTGTCAAATTTTGTTTGATAACGCTCCTGTGAAACGCCCTGGGATGTTTTACTGCATTAAAGGTGCTATAAAAATACAAGTTGTCATTGTTGTTGTTGAGCAAGCACATAAATAAAACTACCACTTGTGCATATCCACAAATCCACATTACTGGTACAGATTTTTTACTCTTTTCAGGAAATGAATTATCTCTTGCCACAGTGCTTGTAGGTGCACAAAAAAAAATAAGACCAAAATCAACATGTATTTGATTGAAGTGTCATTAGACAAGAAAGGCAACGATTATGAGAATTAGTGGGGTGCACGTTGCCATAGTAATGATGCCATCCATCTGCTTCCAGGGACTATGTGGCACTGTAGTTTGAACAGAAACAGCCAGCACCGAAGAGACATGCAGAGTACAGCAAATGCTTAGCTTTTAAAAGTAAAAGTATGAATAAATTATCACATCAAACTCACATTATTAACAGTTAGATTCAGGTATCTGCCCATGATTCTTTCTGCTTTGAGTTCTTAATATCAGCTGGGCATGTGAGGGGGCAGTTAACCAGGAAAAGGGAGAGGAGAGCAGACTGCATCGTTTAAAAATATGTCTTCCTTGCCTAAAGTTGGAGTATTGCACTATCCCATAATGCTTTACGTCAGGCCCTGACCAAAATTAGACACCTGCCACTTACCATAGAAGTATTAAGGCCTACTGGGACACGGTTTCACATCTCGATATACCAATGCTGTGCTTACCTTTGTGGGGAGGCTGATAGTAAAAGCCAGGCACAAGGAGAGAGACTAAATCAGAGGGACAATCAACTTTGATTTGTTCTTGCACATCTGTTAGCAACCAATTTTAAAGTGACATTGACCAAGGCCTGAAAATGGCTCAGCCAGTAGCCCACCCTTTGGGCCTGTGGAAAGACTAAGGGGGAAAAATTGGGTTGCTTTGCGCCTCCCGTTAGCACCCTCAGGGAGCACTAATGGGGCACAAAGCCCATAGCATCCGGGCGCGGCGCTGCTAATGCCTCCCGCGAAATTCAGCGGGAGGTTAGCGGCGGCAATAAAGGGTAGCACACTGCGGCTCCGGCGATCACATCATCGCCGTGTGCAGCGCCCCACTCACGCCCCGGCCGCAAACTTCGGTCGCGTCCGCTGACCTACCGCCGGACAATATATGCAAGAGGGTCAAGGTGGTGTTCTTGCAGCTGCGGCGGCGCAAGTTAAAGGGCAGGTGCCGGGTGGCCATTTTATTTGGGCCGCCTGCCAGCACCTGCCCCCTTCTGCTTTTTTACGCGGGGTGCCAGCTGTGGTTGGTCAGTCCGGCACTCCTCTTGAATGCCGGACTGTTTTCACGGCACCCCACTCCCCAGTGGTCCAGCAGGGCCCCGGTGTGTGCAGCGCTAGGCCCCTCCCCTTTAATTAGGGGAGGAGGCCTGCAATGATGCTACGCCACGTAACATAGAAACATAGAAGATAGGAGCAGGAGTAGGCCATTCGGCCCTTCGAGCCTGCTCCGCCATTCAACGAGATCATGGCTGATCATCCAAACCCTAGCACCCGGTCCCTAAACCGACAGCCATCCCACCCAAGCCCTATCCCCGTAACCCCACGTATTTAATCCCCCCTAACACTAAGGGCCAATTTTTATCATGGCCAATCAACCTAACCCGCACATCTTTGGACTGTGGGAGGAAACCGGAGCACCCAGAGAAAACCCACGCAAACACGGGGAGAATGTGCAAACTCCACACAGACAGTCACCCGAGGCCGGATTTGAACCCGGGTCCCTGGCGCTGTGAGGCAACAGTGCTAACCACTATGCCACCGTGCTGCCGTAACACCTCAGGAAGGAGGGGGACTGCTTCCAGTAGAGCCCTGCCTTCTGTTTGGGGCACTACCACTGAATTTACGGCGCTGGGGTGCTAACTTTTTCGGGCCCGGCGAAGTTAGCGCCCCAAAGGGGGCGCCACCGAACTTTTCCCCCCCAAGATGTTTCCCAACACTACCTGCTCTTTAAAGTGTTTAATTGAATTCCTTAAAAAAAAAAAGCTCTAGCAGGACTTAAAAACTTAGCTCAATAGTTCCAAATGTAAGGCTGCTTTTCAAGTTCAATCTGATTTTAAACCTCAGTCACTCAGTGCCTTTCAGCCAGAAAAGGTGAAGAAAGTCTGAACTGGATTGTAAAATATTTCATAAAATAAATGGCACTTAACTCCAGAAATATTTTTACTTGGAGACTAAACTAATGGAACTGGGTGCAGAAGTGGGTTCGACCCTGGCTTTTCACTTCTGTAATCTGGGTTCCAATCCAAACTGGACTGATGGGGTGAAAGTCTTCTTGTCTGCTAGCTGTAAGGGTTTTATGTGACATGATTGTGGCCAGTCTCACGTCAGTTCCTAGTGGGCGTGAGTCCATAACACACAATTGTCACTGGAATTGGCAATCTCACTCAAATGATTGGCATGAGAAATGGAAAAATGTCCTGCTAATGTATTGAGGGTGCATTTCTGATTTTGGGGTTGAGGCACATTATTGGGTCAAAGTAGAATGAGTTTTACTCTGCGCTACATGTGACCTGGGAGCGTTGGATGCTGTTGATGGGTGTCTGAAATGGAACGTGTTCCAATTCCCAACACTAACGGCATTTACTTCGATGAACAGAAGCTTCAAAAGCTAAATAAAAATGAATTGCTAAGCAAGTGTCTCACGAACTTTTTTATGTTCCTGTATGAAACATTTCTGCCTCATTTTCTTTACAACACTGAATTGGCACCAGAAATAGAGGCCACGCAGTTTTCTGGTGGCCATCGAGCTGAGCGGCTCAGCTTGCCTGTAGATGCTGTTTCCCATTTGCTGTACGTACCTTCCCCCGTCATTGGAACATCTGAAAGTGTGACAACCAGAAAACGCCTTTGAAGTGGAAATCGTGACTTAAAGACGGCTTCCCATGCACAGTTCTTCATATATTCCAGCAATGTGGGATATGTTCCACAATGTCCACTGCACCAGGAGCCTTGGTCAATATTAAAGAACTGCCTGTAGAAGCAGCTCCACAATATAAATAGACCATTGGAGAGAGGTCGCAGAAGCTTTATGCTGAGGGAGTTCTTTTTCCTTCTCATTGTACAATAAATAGATTTGCCAGCTTTTGATTGAACTATGATTCTATAATGTGCTGTTAACATTGTATAGTGTCGCAATGTGTTTTAACTGTAGTCTAAGCAGGCTGATCTTATTGCCTTGACTGGAAGATAAAAGATTTTTTTATCAGTGTTTTATGTTTTGAACTTTAGCACCTTGGTTCTCTTTCGGTTCCTCTGCTGTTCCAATAACACTGGCTGTGCTGCAGCACACAGATGCAATGCCATAACTACGGAATGTCTGATTTACTTTAACTCATCAATCTAGGCGTTCCTTCTATAATGTACTGTTTAGCATGTAGACCTTCTCACGGCAGTGGACAGCAAGTTCCTTACTATTCTGTAGCTGGCCGTGGACAACTGGTTAGTTACGAGGAGTGTTTACAACACAGGATATGGAAACACTGAAATAATTTTTCGCACAGTCTCTGTGGAAACATCATCAGACATCCGAAAATACAGTACATGGAATAAACAGTAATGCAATTGTTCTTGGCCTTTAAATGTGTTTACAGTATATGAGTCAAATAGTTCAAAAGGTTCACCTCAGCCTCATAAACAGCACCTTCCGCTTAAAAAAGAGAAAGAAAAGTACAATTGTGTCAGTCCCACTACAGTAGGATCACTTAATTCTGTGGGGAGCTGTTAATTCTAACGTTAAAAGGATTAGGGTAGCTTATAAAATATGGGGAAATGTGAGCAAAGGGGTTTCAGTGAATTAATATGATATATTTTGTGCCAATTTTGTTTTCTGGAAACTTATTTATTTGACCTTTTGAAGATATTAATTTGGTTTAACATTATACTGCACACGATTCAGACAACAAGCCTAGGCAGTATTGGTGCTTTTAATTTTCTTTCTTGTTGTTAGTTTCTCTGTTACAGTTCTCTTGCTGTGGATGTTGTGGAACAGATCCCATATTGCTGGAATATATAAAGAACCGTGCATGTGCAGCCATCTTTAAGACACAATTGGCACTTCAAAGGCATCTTCTAGCCATCATACTTTCTGGCCGTCACACTTTCTGGTCATCACACTCTCACTGTGATGCATTCCTATACTACTAGGCTGACCCATTGAATTTCTCTTCAGTCCCACTTAGTACCACTCTGTGATTAGTCTATAAGAAGTGAAACCCAAGTCAAACGAGATACGATCTTATAAAGTTTGGGATAAGATAAAGGCCAACCAATCCACTCTTGCTATCAGTTATCCTTCACTCGGGATGGATTGCCATGTCTCAGTGACACACCTTTGGTAGCCTAGCCATGAACCGAAAAAGAACTCATTGACCTGAGGTAAGAGAGTTAAATTAATGAGCGGCGCTGGGCTGACCCTTTAATTGTTTTTGAGTTCTGAGGTGTTAAACCAGAGCTTTATCTGCAGTCAGTTAACTTGTTCAGTACTGAAATTTTTACTTTACTATTCTCACCCTTTAACTTTCAGAGCAGTGTTACATTTTAGAGATGTAAATTATAGTAAACAAGACAAAAGGAAAAACCAGGAATGAAAATTCTTATGCACATTGTTCTACACAGTTCCAGTGGTAGACTGAAGCAAAGATGGCAATGATTAATGGGGAAATATTCGGTATCGACCATTTTGGGGCTCTAACATTGCCTGGGCACAAACTTTAGCACCCGGTGCTAATTAGCACCGCCGACCATGAAATTGAGTTTTAGCGCCCCAAGAGAGAGGTGGTGCGCTAAATCAAGCGGTCCACTTCCTTCTTGGAGCGCCTACCCCGAATATCAGGGCGGAGACTTCAGCAGTGCTGCACACTGGGCCGTGCAGTGCTGCCGCGTTCAAAGGTTCCTTCCCTCCCTTAAAGGGAAGGGCCATCACTGCAGGCTCTGCAATATAAAAATTACCTAACTGAACCACCAAGGCACCCGCGAATATGGCGGGAGTCGATGTCAGCGCCGCGCCCAGTGGCAAAGCCATTTAAGGCACCCAATTTCTCCCCTAACACTTTTAGGAAAGAATACAGGAACACCTCATTAAAAATGGGATTGATGATTATAAGGATAATGTACATAACAACCAACTGTGAGTCACGTGGACAATCAGTGGTTTCGGAATCCATGTCTGCTTGTCTGCCTTTGTAGATAAAAAGCAACACCAACTGAGCACCACTGCCATTCCCACCTGCTGCTTCGAGGGATGTGAATCTGCTGCACACTGTGGCTGAGAATTTTTGTGATAGTTTTGCAAGATCAGGAATTCCAATGCACATCATGTAGCAGACTTCCATCCCCTGGAGAAATAGCATCATCAGGTAGGAGTCAGGAGTGGTGGTGAAAGGGAGAGGAGAATGGTTGTAACTTTACCTGGGGCTGGGGTGGGGGGTGGTGGTGGTGAGGATGGAGGGTGAAGGAGACTGCTGTAATTGTGGGGGGAAAGAGTGTAAACTGAGTGGTGAATGTAGAAGGAGGGTGTCAGAGAGAACCGAGGAGGACAGAGGTCTCTGTGTTACTGTGACAACTGTACGTGCTGTTTATAACCACTTCAGCAATAACATTTAGCAAATGATTGCACTAATATATTCCCAACAGCCTGCAATTTCTCTGCAAGAAAAGAGGGGAAACCCTTTCAATTTTTGGCACAAGCTTCGACAGTACAAGTAATGGGTTGTGGGTATGCCTGCAGCTTAAGTTATGACAGGCCTGTGCCCCACCATATGTTCAATGCAAGTACATGGTGTGGTGCTATATTCAGAACTTATTTTCAGTTGTCAGTTTTCTAGCTGGCTATTTATGGGGTAACTTTTATTGGTATAAATGTAGGTATGTCCTGTCCAACCGGCATTACAGACCCACCAGAGATGATGGCACAGTGGTATACAGTCGAGAGGGTGTGGCCCTGGGCGTCCTCAACATTGACTCTGGACCACATGAAGTCTCATGGCTTCAGGTCAAGCATGGGCAAGGAAACCTCCTGCTGATTACCACCTACCGTTCTCCCTCAGTTGATGAATCAGTACTCCTCCATGTTGAACACTACTTGGAAGAAGCACTGAGAGTATCAAGGGCACAGAATGTACCCTGGGTGGGGGAATTCAATGTCCATCACCAAGAGTGGCTCGGTAGCACCACTATTGACCGAGCTGGCTGAGGCCTGAAGGACATAGCTGCCAGACTGGGTCTGCGGCAGGTTGTGAGAGAACCAACACAACAGAAAAACCTACTTGACCTTGTCCTCACCAATCTACCTGTTGCAGATGCATCTGTCCATAACAGCATTGGTAGCAGTGACCACCGCACAGTCCCTGTGGAGACGAAGTCCTGTCTTCACACTGAGGACACCTTCCATCATGTTATGTGGCACAACCACCATGCTAAAAAAAAATTTAAATTCGATTATGGGATGTGGGCATCACTAGCAAGGCCATCATTTATTGCCCATCCCTAATTGCCCTTGAGAAGGTGGTGGTGAGCCGCCTTCTTGAACCGCTGCAGTCCATGTGGTGAAGGTACTCCCACGGTGCTGTTAGGTAGGGAGTTCCAGAATTTTGACCCAGCAGTGATGAAGGATCAGCGATATACTTCTAAGTCAGGATGGTGTGTGACTTGGAGGGGAACTTGGAGGTGGTGGTGTTCCCATGCGCCTGCTGCCCTTGTCCTTCTAGGTGGAAAAGGTCGCAGGTTTGGAATGTGCTGCCGAAGAAGCCTTGGCGAGTTGCTGCAGTGCATCTTGTAGATGGTACACACTGCAGCCACGGTATGCCGATGGTGAAGGGAGTGAATGTTTAAGGTGGTGGATGGGTTGCCAATCAAGCGGGCTGCTTTATCCTGGATGGTGTCGAGCTTCTTGAGTGTTGTTGGCGCTGCACTCATCCAGGCAAGTGGAGAGTATTCCATCACACTCCTTACTTGTGCTTTATAGATGGTGGAAAGGCTTTGGGGAGTCAGGAGGTGAGACACTCGCCGCAGAATACCCAGCCTCTGACCTGCTCTTGTTGCCACAGTATTTATGTGTCTGTCCAGTTAAGTTTCTGGTCAATGGTGACCCCCAGGATGTTGGTGGTGGGAGATTCGGCGACGGTAATGCCATTGAATGTCAAGGGGAGGTGATTAGACTCTCGCTTGTTGGAGATAGTCATTGCCTGGCAGTTGTGTGGCACGAATGTTACCTGCCACTCATCAGCCCAAGCCTGAACGTCATCCAAATCTTGTTGCATGCGGGCATGGACTGCTTCATTATCTGAGGTGTTTTGAATGGTGCTGGACACTGTGCAGTCATCAGCAAACATCCCCATTTCTGACCTTATGTCGGAGGGAAGGTCATTGCTGAATTAGCTGAAGATGGTTGGGCCTAGGACACTGCCCTGAGGAACTCCTGCAGCAATGTCCTGGGGCTGTGATGATTGACCTTCAACCACCACAACCATCTTCCTTTGTGCTAGGGATAGATTCAGAACAGATCTAACAACTCAAAAATAAGCATCCATGAGCCGCTGCGGGCCATCAGCAGAAGCAGAATTGTATTCTACCACAATCTGCAACCTCATGGCCCAGCATATCCCTCACTCTACCACTACCATCAAGGCAGCAGACCAATCCTGGTTCAATGAGGAGCGCAGAAGAGCATGTCAAGAGTTCTTGACAGATGAAATATCAGTGTTTCACAGCTGTTTGAAGCTGTGAAACACTGACAGTCTGAGTTCTAACATGAGTCCTTCTGCACAGACTCCGTTAGAACTCTCAGCAGTACTCAAAGCTGAAGGCTGCCACTTTTCACAGATCGCGGCCGTTCAGCTTTAAGTGCCGGCTGAGTGATGGGCTCCCGACGGCTACAGGAAGAAAGGCTGTTAAGGTAAGTACAGGTAAGCAAAAGTTCTTTACACACTTTAGACACACCAAACACACTTACCTTTGCACTCATGCACCCATAAATCACCTGAGCACCGACATCGCAACCCCTCCAACTCCTTCAACCCGACGGCCCGCCTGCTCTAACCTGGCGTGGTTTGGAGCCGTTAGGAATCCCACACGAAACCCCTCAAAATAGGGATTAGGCTAAAAGGCAGTTAATTGGCACTAATCCCTTCCCGCCTGGTTTCGGCGGGTCCCAGTGTGGGGCGGGTACCCGCCGCCCCTGAAACTTGCGTGGGGCAGGGTTTTGGGCGGGATGGTGTCGGGACCCCCAAATTCGGGATTTTCCCCCCCCACACACCTGAAACCCCGCCTGACGGCTCCAGGAAAATCAACCCCTTTGTGTTCTCCTCACAGCTTACTGTCCCACCTAGCTTTATATCATCAGCAAACCTGGATACATTTCACGCGGTCCCTTCATCTAGGTCATTAATAAAGATTGTAAATAGCTGAGGAAGCTGCAACACGGGATTACATGCATGCTAAACAGTGGAAGCAGCATGCTACAGACAGAGCTAAGTGAACCCACAATCAACGGATCAGATCAAAGCTCTGCAGTCCTGTCACATCCAGTCGTGAATGGTCGTGGACAATTAAACAACTAACGGGAGGAGGAGGCTCCGTGACTATCCCCATCCTCAATGATGGTGGAGCCTAACATACAAGTGCAAAGGACAAGGCTGAAGCATTTGCAACCATCTTCAGCCAGAAGCGCTGAGTAGATGATCCATCTCGGCCTCCTCCTGAGGTCCCCACCACCACAGAAGCCAGTCTTCAGCCAATTCGATTCACTCCACGTGATATCAAGATGCAGCTGAGAGCACTGGATACAGCAAAGGCTATGGGCCCTGACAACATCCCAGCTGTCGTGCTGAAGACTTGTGCTCCGGAACTAGCCGGCCATCTAGCCAAGCTGTTCCAGTACAGCTACAACATTGGCATCTGTCCGAAAATGTGGAAAACTGCCCAGGTATGTCCTGTCCACAAAAAGCAGGACAAATCCAATCTGGCCAATTACCGCCCCATCAGTCTACTATCAATCATCAGCAAAGTGATGGAAGGTGTCATCGACAGTGCTATCAAGCAGCACTTACTCACCAATATCCTGCTCACCGATGCTCAGTTTGGGTTCTGCCAGGACCACTTGGGTCCAGACCTCATTACAGCCTTGGTCCAAACGTGGACAAAAGAGCTGAATTCCAGAGCTGAGGTGAGAGTGACTGCCCTTGACATCAAGGCAGCATTTGACCGAGTGTGACATCAAGGAGCCCTAGTAAAGTTGAAGTCAGTGGGAATTAGGGGGAAAACTCTCCACTGGCTGGAGTCATACCTAGCATAAAGGAAGATGGTTGTGGTTGTTGGAGGTCAATCATCTCAGCCCCAGGACATTGCTGCAGGAGTTCCTCAGGGCAGTGTCTATGGCCCAACCATCTTCAGCTGTTTCATCAATGAATTTCCCTCCATCATAAGGTCAGAAGTGGGGATGTTTGCTGATGACTGCACAGTGTTCAGTTACATTTGCAACTCCTCAGATAATGAAGCAGTCCATGCCCACATGCAGCAAGATCTGGACAACATTCAGGCTTGGGCTGACAAGTGGCGTGTAACATTCGTGCCACACAAGTGCCAGGCAATGACTATCTCCAATTAGCAAGAGTCTAACCACCTCCCCTTGACATTCAATGGCATTACCATCGCCAAATCCCCCACTATCAACATCCTGGGGGGTCACCATTAATCAGAAACTTAACTGGACCCGCCACATGAATACTGTGCCAACAAGAGCAGGTCAGAGGCTAGGTATTCTGTGGCAAGTGTCCCACCTCCTTACTCTCCAAAGCCTTTCCACCATTTTCCAGGCACAAGTAAGGAGTGTGATGGAATACTCTCCACTTGCCTGGATGAGTGCAGCTCCAACAACACTCAAGAAGCTCAACACCATCCAGGACAAAGCAGCCCGCTTGATTGGCACCCCATCCACCACCGTAAACATTCACTCCGTCCACCTCCGGCGTACCGTGGCTGCAGTGTGTACCATCTACAAGATGCACTGCAGCAACTCGCCAAGGCTTCTTCAACAGCACCTCTCAAACCGGTGACCTCTACCACCTAGAAGAAGAAAGGCAGCAGGCATGGGAACATCATCACCTGCAAGTTCCCCTCCAAGTTACACACCATCCTGACTTGGAAATATATCAGCATTCTTTCATCGTCGCTTGGTCAAAATCCTGGAATTCCCTACCTAACAGCACTGAGGAATTACCTTCACCACAAGGACTACAGCGGGTCAAGAAGGCGGCTCACCACCACATTCTCAAGGGCAATTAGAGTTTGGCAATAAATGCTGGCATTGCCAGCGACGCCCACATCCCAGGAACTAATAAAAAAATGTAGATGACCAAATATTGTATGGATTATTTGGTGGGACTGTGGAAATATCCATCTGTGTAATGATAAATTATAGAGTTAGAGTTTTCAAACACATGAAAAAAATTAATTTGCATTCTTAACATCCGTTGTATTTATTTTAGGGTAATGCACACATTGTCAACCTGATCTTATTGACTGTGGGATCATTCCAGGTCTAATTAAGTCGCAGTTGCCTTTCCATTTGAGTGGCATGTTTGCTTGGCTTAGTGGTCGCACTCTCACCTCTGTGTCAGACAGTTGTGGGTTCAAGCCCCACTCCAGAACTACAGGATAAGAGTTTAGACTGACTCCGTCAGCACAGTACTGAGGGCAGTGCTGCATTGTCAGAGGTGCTGCCATAGAAACATAGAAGATAGGAGCAGGAGTAGGCCATTCAGCCCCTCGAGCCTGCTCCGCCATTTAATGAGATCATGGCTGATCATCCAAAATCAGTACCCTGTCCCTGCTTTCTCCCCATATCCCTTGGTCCCTTTAGCCTTAAGAAATATATCTAACTCCTTCTTGAATATATTTAATGAATTGGCCTCAACTGTCTTCTGTGGTAGAGAATTCCACAGGTTCAGCACTCTCTGGGTGAAGAAATTCCTCCTCATCTCAGTCCTAAATGGCTTACCCCTTATCCTTAGACTGTGACCCCTGGTTCTGGACTCCCCCGCCATCGGGAGCATCCTTCCTGCATCTAGTCTGTCTAGTCCTGTTAGAATTTTATAAGTTTCAATGAGATCCCCTCTCATTCTTCTAAACTCTATAGCAAATATAAGCCTAATCGACCCAATCTCTCTTCATACGTCATTCCTGCCATCCCAGGTATCAGTCTGGTGAATCTTCGCTGCACTCCCTCCATGGCAAGAACATCCTTCCTCAGATAAGGCAACCAAAACTGCACACAATACTCAAGATGTGGTCTCACCAAGGCCCTGTACAACTGCAGCAAGACATCCTTGCTCCTGTACTCGAATCCTCTCGCTATGAAGGCCAACATACCATTTGCCTTCTTAACCGCCTGTTGCACCTGCATGCTTACCTTCAACGACTGGTGCACATGGACACCCAGGTCTCGTTGCACTTCCCCTTTTCCCAATCTATTGCCGTTCAGATAATAATCTGCCTTCCTGTTTTTGCCACCAAAGTGGATAACCTCGCATTTATCCACATTATACTGCATCTGCCATGCATCTGCCCAATCACCCAACCTGTCCAAATCATACTGGAGTTTCTCTGCATCCTCCTCACAGCACACACGCCCACCCCAGCTTTGTGTCGCCTGCAAACTTGGAGATATTACATCTAGTTCCCTTGTCTAGATCATTAATATATATTGTGAACAGCTGGGGTCCTCCACTGGTCACTGCCTGCCACTCGGAAAAAGACCCGTTTATTCCAACTCCTTGCTTCCTGTCTGCCAACCAGTTCTCTATCCAAGTCAGTATTTTAGCTCCAATCCTATGTGCTTTAACTTTGCACGCTAATCTCATATGCAGGACCTTATTGAAAGCCTTCTGAAAGTCCAAATACACCACATCCACTGGTTCTCCCTTATCTATTCTACCAGTTACATCCTCAAAAAATTCCAGTAGATTAGTCAAGCATGATTTACCTTTTGTAAATCCATGTTGACTTTGTCCGATCCTGTCGCTGTTTTCCAAGTGCTCTGCTATTACATCTTTTATAATGGCCCAGAAATTCGGGTTGGGGGCTTCCCGCGGTGCAAGCCCCCGATCTGCACTTATCTTGCGCACCGGACATTGTGCTGTGGGCCCCCGTGGGATTCCGATCCGGGGCCTGGTCCAGCTGCCAGCGCGCAGTGCTTGCGTATCCCAGGGGCGCAGTTAGTTCGATGCGTCCCCTGGGATCACGTGGGCCGTGGGGAGCCAATCAGAGCAGGGAATGCTCCATTTATAAGTCTGACAGGAAGTGCTGTCAAGACTTATAAATACTACGGCCCCAAAATAGCACTAAATCTTCAAATAATTTTTTTTTTAAATCACATTTTTTAAATAAACTATAAATTACATGAAATAACTATTTTAAACAATAATTTAAATTTTTGAAAGAAATAATTTTATTTTCTAACAGGGCTAAAAATAAACTTACCTTGCTTTTAAGTATTTAAAAATAATAAACCTGTGGAAAAAATGTTTTAATTTTAATTAATTCACCACTTACCTTGTAAAAAGCAAGCCTTACGCCTGCTTTTTACATTTCTAAATTCTGCAGGCTTACGTTCCCGGGAAAACCTGTAAAAAAGACCAAAGTTCGATGCACACACGTAGCCCCTCCTGCGCACGCGTTCGACCTCTGAACCACTTCGTTCAGAGGAACGGAAGTGCCCGTTTCCCGCGCATGCGCAGTGCATGCAGGAAACCGCCACTTCCATCGGGCCTACGGGTGAGTACCCCGTGCGTACTCACCCGTGGAGACCCGAATTTCTGGGCCAATGGACTCTAGCATTTTCCCCACTACCGATGTCAGACTTACCGGTCTATAATTCCCCGTTTTCTCTCTACCACCTTTTTTAAATAGTGGGGTTACATTAGCTACCCTCCAATCCATGGGAACTGTTCTAGAGTCTATAGAATTTTGGAAGATGACCAGCAATGCATCTACTATTTCTAGGGCCACTTCCTTAAGTACCCTCGGATGTAGATTATCAGGCCCTGGGGATTTATCGGCCTTCAATCCTGTCAATTTCCCGAACACCATTTCCCTACAAATACTGATTTCATTTAGTTCCTCCCTCTCATTAGACCCTATGTTCCCCGACATTTCTGGGACGTTATTTGTGTCCTCGTTTGTGAAGACAGAACCAAAGTATGTATTTAATTGGCCTTCCATTTCTTTGTTCACCATTATAAATTCCCCTGATTCTGACTGCAAGGGACCTACGCTTGACTTCACCAATCTTTTTCTCTTCACATATCTATAGAAGCTTTTACAGTCAGTTTTAATGTTCCCTGAAAGCTTACTCTCATACTCTATTTTCCCTCTCTTAATTAATCCCTTTGTCCTCCTTTGCTGAATCCTAAACTGCTCCCAATCCTCAGGTTTGCTGCTTTTTCTGGCCAATTTATATGTCCTCTCCTTGGATCTTATGCTATCCCTAATTTACCTTGTTAGCCACGGTTGAGTCACCTTTTTTGTTTTATTTTTATGCCAGACAGGGATGAACAAATTCTGTAGTTCATCCATGCGATGTTTAAATGTTTGCCATTGCCTATCCACCATCAACCCTTTTAACATTCCCCAATCCATCCTAGCCAACTCGTGCCTCATACCATCGTAGTTTCCTTTATTTAAATTCAGGACCCTAGTCTCTGAGTCAACTAATTCACTCTCCATCTTAATGAAGAATTCTATCATATCATGATCGCTTCTCCCCAAGGGGCCTCGCAGAACAAGATTGTTAATTAATCCTTTCTTATTACATGTGCTGATCGGCTGGCTGATGTCTTCACCGCCATCTTCAATCTGTCATTGGCCCAGGCAGTAGTCCCTACATGCTTCAAGACAGCTACCATTATTCCTGTGCCAAAGCAAACGGTTGTGACGTGCCTGAACGACTATCGACCTGTCGCACTCACACCCAGCATAATGAAGTGTTTCGAGAGACTGGTCCTGGCTCACATCAAAGCCAGTGTTCCCGCCTCTCTTGCCCAACACCAGTTTGCCTATCGTGCAAACAGATCAGCGGAGGATGCAATCACAACTGCTCTACACTCTGCACTGAATCACTTAGATGGTAAAGAGACCTACATCAGAATGCTGTTCATAGACTACAGCTCAGCATTCAACACTATCGTCCCCAACAAGCTGGCCACCAAACTCCACACTCTTGGCCTGAACACTTCCCTCTGCAACTGGACCCTGGACTTCCTAACAAACAGACCCCAGTCTGTCAAGTTAGGTAACCACACCTCCGCCCCCCTGACCCTGAACACGGGGGCCTCACAAGGATGTGTGCTGAGCCCCCTCCTCTACTCCCTCTTCACCCACGACTGTGTGGCTGTTCATGGTTCCAACACCATCATCAAGTTTGCGGATGATACCACGGTAGTAGGCCAGATCACCAACAACGATGAGTCAGCCTACAGGGAGGAGGTCCAGCATCTCGTGAAGTGGTGCGCCGATAACAACCTGGCCCTTAACATCAAGAAAACCAAAGAAATCATTGTGGACTTCAGGAAGTCTAAAGGCGGAAGTCACACCCCCATCCACATCCATGGGGCTGTGGTGGAAAGGGTGGACAGCTTTAAGTTCCTCGGAGTCCACATCACAGAAGACCTCTCCTGGTCCCTCAATACCTCCTCTCCGGTGAAGAAGGCCCAGCAGCGCCTATATTTCCTAAGGAGGCTGAAGGGATGTAACCTGTCACCCCTGATCCTCTCTAACTTTTACCGCTGCACAATAGTGAGCATCCTGACAAACTGTATCACAGTATGGTATGGCAGCTGTAGCTACTATGACCGGAAAGCCCTGCAGCGGGTAGTCAAAACTGCCCAACGCATTACCGGCACCCGGCTACCGACCATAGAGCACATATACCAGAAACGCTGTTTACGGAGGTCACGGACCATCATCAAAGACCCTACCCACCCCAGCCACAGTCTGTTCGCCCTCCTGCCATCTGGGAGACGCTACAGATGCATTCGCACCTGAACGACCAGATTTAGGAACAGCTTCTTTCCCAGGGCTGTCATCCTACTGAACTCCACAAATAAACTCTAAAGCCTGCACATCTGCCAATGCACTTTATTATGGTTATGTTTATGTTAATGTATTACAAGCCAAATGAATGTTGAATGTTTAAATGTCTTAATCTAAATGTACACTTTCGGGAGCCGCAAGCCTACATTTCGTTGTACTGCACTTGTGCACTAACAATGACAATAAAGTTGATTATGATTATGATTATTGTGATTAATACCCAGTCTAAGATGGCCTGATCTCTAGTTGGTTCCTTGACATATTGGTCCAGGAAACCATCCCGTATACACTCTAGGAATTCCTCCTCCACAGTATTGTTACTAATTTCGTTAGCCCATTCTATATGTAGATTAAAGTCACCCATGATAACTGCTGTGCCCTTATTGCACGCATCTCTAATTTCCTGTTTAATGCCATCCCCAACCTCAGCATTACTGTTAGGGGGTCTGTATACAACTCCCACTAATGTTTTCTGCCCCTTGGTATTTCTCAGCTCTACCCATACAGATTCCACATCATCAGAGCTAATATCCTTCCTTAATCAGTTAATCTCCTCTTTAATCAGCAATGCTACCCCACCTCCTTTTCCCTTTTGCCTGTCTGTGAAATGAGACATTAAACTGAGGTCTGCCTATTCAAATGGATGATAAAAAAATCGTATGCATTATCTGAAGAAGAGCAAGGAGTTCTCTGGGTATCCTGCCAAACACTTGACCTCAATGAACACCACCAAAAAACAGATTCACTGATCATTTGCTCTTTGTGGGATCTTGCTGTGTACACATTGGCTGCTCTCTTTGTCCACATAACAACAATGGCTGCACTTCATTGGATGTTAAATGATTCAGGGAGTTCTGCCCCAAATTTTTTATATTAGGGATTACATTTTAGACATTCTTAGTAATTTAAAATGAGGTAGGGGTGATTTTTGATGGCTCCTTCAGGTGCTAAAGAGCCTCTGCGGTGGCCAAGATGGGGTGTTGAGCTGAAATGCCTCTTTAGCCTGTGTTCAATTCAAAAGTTAACCTGTGTGTGGAGGTGGAAGATGTGGGTATGGTTCTTAATCAATACTTTGCGCCTGTCTTCACAAAAGAGAGGGACGATGCAGACATTGTACTTGAGGAGATGTATGAAATATTAGATGATATAAACATAGTGAGAGAGGATATATTAAGGGCTTTAGCATCTTTCAAAGTAGATAAATCGCCAGGCCCAGCTGAAATGTATCCCAGGCTGTTAAGAAAAGCAAGGGAGGAAATAACGGAGGCTCTGACCATCATTTTTCAATTCTCCCTGACTACAGGTGTGGTGCCAGAGGCCTGGAGAACTGCTTGCATTGTACCATTGTTTAAAAAGGGAGAAAGGGATAGACTGAGTACTTACAGTCAGCCTAACCCCAGTGGTGGGAAAATTATTGGAAAAAATTCTGAGGCTCAGTACTAATCATCATTTAGAAAGGCATGGATTAATTAAGGACAGTCAGCATGAATTTGTTAAGGGAAGGCTGTGTCTGACTAACTTGATTGAATTTTTTGATGAGGTAGCAAGGAGGGATGATGAGGGTAGTGCATTTGATGTAGTCTACATGGATTTTAGCGAGGCTTTAGACAAGGTCCCACATGGCAGACTGGTCAGAAAAGTAAAAGCCCATGGGATCCAAGGGAAAATGGCAAGTTGGATCCAAAATTGGCTCAGTGGCAGGCAGCAAAATGTAATGGTTGACGGGTGTTTTTGTGACTGGAAAGCTGTTTCCATTCGGGTTCTGCAGGGCTCAGTACTAGGTCCCTTGCTTTTTGTGGTATATTTCAATTATTTAGATTTCAATGTAGGGGGCATGATTAAGAAGTTTTCAGATGATACAAAAGTAGGCTGTGTCGTTGATACTGAGAATGAAAGCTGTAGACTGCAAAAAGATATCAATGGTCAGGTGGGCAGAAAAATGGCAAATGGAATTCAATCTGGAGAAGTGTGAGTTAATGCAATTGGGGAGGACTAACAAGTCAAGGAAATACACAATAAATGATAGGATACTGAGAAGTATAGAGGCACAGAGGGACCTTGGAGTGCATGTCCACAGATCCCCGAAGGTGGCAGGATAGGTAGATAAGGTGGTTAAGAAGGCATACGGGATACTTTCCTTTATTAGCCGAGGCATAGAATATAAGAGCAGAGAGCTTATGCTTGAACTGTATAAAACACTAGTTAGGCCACAGCTAGAGTATTGTGTACAGTTCTGGTCACCACATTACAGGAATGATGTGATTGGACTAGAGAGGGTACAGAGGAGATTTGCGAGGATGTTGCCAGGACTGGAGAATCTTAGCTATGAGGAAAGATTGGATAGGCTGGGGTTGTTTTCTTTGGAACAGAGGAAGCTGTTTGGAGATTTCATTGAGGTGTATAAAATTATGAAGGCCTAGATAGAGTGGATAGGAGGACCTATTTCCCTCAGCAGCGAGGTCAATAACCAAGGGGCATAGATTTAAAGTAGTTGGGAGAAGGGTTAAAGAGGAGTTGAGGAGAATTTCTTTTGCACCCTGAGCGTGATGGGGGTCTGGAACTCACTGCCTGAAAGGATGGTAGAGGCAGAAACCCTAATCACATTTAAAAAATACTTGGATATGCACTTGAATTGCCGTAACCTACAAGGCCACAGCCAAGAGCTGGAAAGTGGGATTAGGCTGGATAGCTCTTTTTTGGCTGACACAGGAAGGATGTGCCGAATGGCCTCCTTCTGTGCCGTAAATTTCACTGATTGATGCCATTTTGGTAAAGGAGTTGAAGCCTGCGCTAGGAAAGGCAGCGCGGAGGATCGTTAAGGGGCTGATTCCCACTTAAATTGCCTTCTAACGTTCATTAAAGAGGCTGCATGGCATTTTGGTGGGTAGTGCTTGACCTAATGCTTTCTCCTAACAGCGACCAGCTGATTGGGAGTAAACAAGTCATTGCTGAGGATTTTGAGTGCAACTTTCAGGGACACTTTATCAAGACTTCAGCAACACTCTATCAACATTCATTCTGGAAATTCTCTGAGGATCTCACCTAAAAAGAGTGAGTGCTGTGCTGATATAGTAATCTGGGATGTTATGATTAAGGTTATCCACCAGGTGGTGCTGTAGCCAATGCTACTGCTAAGGTCAGGGGTTGCTTCCTGTTAAGGTCAGGGGTTAGCTTCCTGCTAAGGTCAGCAAAGGTGCAATGCCTGGACGCAGGCCTGCCTGGTTGTCTCGCAGTCGTTCAATAAAGCACTCGTCTTAATCCTCATACCTCGCCTCTTCGAGTTCCTTGTCTCACTACATGGATTTATCACATTTGGCGACGAGGTAAAACAGGACCCTGAATAAGAGAAGTCTGCCAGGACACTTAAACAACAAAATCACGAGCTGCAGTTAGCTACCAGTTGGAAGAGAGCATGGCTGCCACGGTAGGAACGGTCTCCACTTTTGATATTCAAGCACAAACTTGGGAGGAATACTGTGAAGTGTTGGGTTATTTTTTTGAAGCAAATGAAACAAATGATGCCGGCAAAAGGAAAGCCATTCTGCTTAGTTCAGTGGGAAGCCAAACCTACAGTTTGATGAAGAACCTGCTCAGTCCTGAAAAGCCTGGAGACAAATCATTTGTTGAATTAGTGGCTGTGCTAAAAGAACACTTCAACCCTAAGCCTAGTGAGATTGTACAGCGGTTCAAGTTTAATTCAAGGAACAGGAAAGAGGAAGAGAGTGTAATGGACTATGTGGCGGTGTTGCGTAAAGTGGCACAAGATTGCAATTATGGGAACAACCTGAAGGAAATGCTGAGAGATAGGCTAGTTTGCGGAATAATGGACGACCGAATGCAGCGCAGATTATTATCCGAGACTGGGCTTACTTATGAAAAAGCATTGGAACTTGCTCAAGCCATAGAGACAGCAAACCGAGATGTAAAAGAAATACATGGTTCAGACAGGGCTAATGCTACGCAAGTTGCAGGTCAGGTTGTTGTGCACAAGTTGAACATGCATCAGAAACCACAACGTGAGCATGTGAAGGCATGTTATAGATGAAAGGGCGATCACCTGGTGAGTGAATGCCGTTTCTGGAGGAAAAGTGCTACAAGTGTGGGAAACAAGGTCACATAAAACGAGCTTGCAAGGCGAAATCACCTGTGGAGGAATCCAAACCAAAAGGGGGAGGACAGCAAAACCAAGGGAGAGAAGTGAAAAAACATGGAGCACACCACATCAGCGGGGAAGCTGAGGAAGAAGAGGATATGTTCATAATGTATGGCATGTTAGAGAACATTCCAAAAGTGGCTCCTATCACATTGCAACTGACAGTAAATGACTCTATGGTGAACTTTGAAGTGGACACAGGGTGCGGCGTGACCATAATGAACAAGGCAGAGTACTCAAAATTGTGGAACCGTGCAAAAGTTCCAGAGTTAAAGCCTTGCTCCCTGCATCTTAAAACATATACAGGTGAACGAGTAGCGACATTAGGTACAGCTAAGGTAACTGTGCAACACAGGGACACAGTGGAACAGCTACCTGTAGTTATAGTATTGGGTACCGGACCAAACCTGTTAGGTCGGGGCTGGATAAAAGAACTTAAATTAGACTGGGGAGCAGTACATCAAATAGATGCGGGCAAACAGTTGACTTTGCAAGAAGTGTTGAGTGAACATGCGAATGTGTTCAAGGAGGAACTTGGCACATTTAATGGCACCCCAGCTAAGATTTATGTAGACAAGGAGGCACCGCCAAGGTTTTTTAAACAACGACCTGTGCCTTATGCCATGAAGCCAAAGGTAGAGGCTGAGCTTGACCGTCTATTGAGAGAGAACATACTGGAGCCAGTGAAATGTTCGGAATGGGCAGCTCCCATAGTACCTGTTTTAAAACCGGACAATTTGGTAAGACTCTGTGGAGACTATAAATTGACAGTCAATCGGGTGTCCAAACTAGAGCAGTATCCGATTCCCAAAACAGAGGATCTCTTTGCAAACCTGGCTGGAGGAAAGAAATTCACAAAGTTGGATATGAGTCATGCCTACTTGCAGATTACACTGGATGACGAATCAAAGAAGTATGTCACCATAAATACACACAAGGGCTTGTTTACATATAACCGCTTACCGTTTGGTGTCTCATCTAGTCCAGCTATCTTCCAGAGGACAATCGAAGGTGTACTGCAAGGGATTCCACATGTTTCCATCTATCTGGATGACATTCTGGTGATGGGAAGAACCGACCAGGAGCATCTGAGCACTCTGAGAGAGGTACTACAGAGATTGGAGAGGGCAGGGTTCCGGCTCAAGAGGAGTAAGTGCACTTTCCTGGGGAATGAGGCAGTGTTCCTGGGACACAGAGTGGATGCCACCGGGCTCCATCCACTCAAGGAGAAGGTACAAGCACTGCAGGACACCCCTGCTCCTACAAATGTGGCTGAGTTAAAAGCTTACCTGGGACTGCTGAACTATTATAACAGGTTTTTACCAAACTTGTCAACTGTGTTAGCACCTCTTCACAAACTACTGTGCAAGGAGACAGAGTGGCAGTGGGGAGAGGAGCAGGGGGTTTCATTTGAACAGTCCAAGAAACTGATGCTGTCGTCGGATGTGCTGGTTCACTAAAATGCAGAGAAAGACATCATTCTCTCTTGTGATGCTTCACCTTACGGGGTGGGGGCAGTTCTTTCACACTGCATGGAAGATGGAACTGAAAGTCCAATAGGGTTTATGTCCCGAACTCTAACACCAGCGGAAAAAAACTATTCCCAGTTAGACAAAGAGGGCAAATGTAAGAAATCACACAACACCAGGTTATAGTCCAACAGCTTTATTTGAAATCACAAGCTTTCGGAGCGCTGCTCCTTCCTCAGGTGAAGTGGAGAAATGCATAAAGACACAGCTTATATAGTCAGAGAATCATGTCAGATGTTTACAGGTAACCTTTCCAACTGCCATTTATCACACCTCGGCAGAGAGATAATCACAGCAGTCAAAGGTGTGAATGGTGTCCAAACAGGTCAGTCAGGGAAACATTACATCAAAGAACAATGAGGTGGGGTCACAAGGGGTCAAATATTGCAGATGCTGGGGTCTGTATGAAAAACAAAAAAAAAAACAGACAAAAAACATTTTTTTTGGCTGGAAATCACAGCAGGTCCAGCCGCATCTGTGTAGAGAGAACAAGCCAATGTCGACTCGAGTCTGGATGACCCTGCATCAGGTGGGGTTACATGTAGCGTGACATGAACCCAAGATCTCGGTTAAGGCCGTCCTCATGGGTGCAGAACTTGGCTATCAGTTTCTGCTCGACGATTTTGCGTTGTCGTGTGTCTCGAAGGCCACCTTGGAGAATGATTACCCGAAGATCGGAGGCTGAATGTCCTTGACTGCTGAAGTGTTCCCCGACTGGGAGGGAACACTCCTGCCTGGTGATTGTTGCGCGGTGTCCGTTCATCCGTTGTCGCAGTGTCTGCATGGTCTCGCCGATGTACCATGCTCCGGGGCATCCTTTCCTGCAACGTATGAGGTAGACAACGTTGGCCGAGTCACATGAGTATGTACCATGTACCTGGTGGGTGGTGTCCTCACGTGTGATGATGGTATCTGTGTTGATGATCTGGCATGTCTTGCAGAGGTTGCTGTGGCAGGGTTGTGTGGTGTCGTGGTCGCTGTTCTCCTGGAAGCTGGGTAATTTGCTGCGAACGATGGTCTGTTTGAGGTTAGGCGGCTGTTTGAAAGCGAGTAGTGGAGGCGTGGGGATGGCCTTAGCAAGGTGTTCGTCGTCATCGATGACATGTTGAAGGCTGCGAAGAACATGGCGTAGTTTCTCCGCTCCGGGGAAGTACTGGACGACGAAGGGTACTCTGTTGGTTGTGTCCCGTGTTTGGCTTCTGAGGAGGTCTATGCGATTTTTCGCTGTGGCCCGTCGGAACTGTCGATCGACGAGTCGAGCGTCATATCCCGTTCTTACAAGGGCGTCTTTCAGTGTCTGTAGGTGTCCATCGCGTTCCTCCTCGTCTGAGCAGATCCTGTGTATTCGCAGGGCTTGTCCATAGGGGATGGCTTCTTTAACGTGGTTAGGGTGGAAGCTGGAGAAGTGAAGCATCGTGAGGTCCGTGGGCTTGCGGTAGAGTGAAGTGCTGAGGTGTCCGTCTTTGATGGAGATTCGTGTGTCCAGGAATGAGACTGATTCTGAGGAGTAGTCCATGGTGAGTTTGATGGTGGGATGGAACTTGTTGATGTTATCGTGTAGTCTTTTCAGTGATTCTTCGCCGTGGGTCCATAGGAAGAAAATGTCGTCGATGTATCTGGTGTATAGCGTTGGTTGGAGATCCTGTGCAGCGAAGAAGTCTTGCTCGAACTTGTGCATGAAGATGTTTGCGTATTGGGGTGCGAATTTGGTCCCCATGGCTGTTCCGTGTGTTTGGGTAAAGAACTGGTTGTCGAAGGTGAAGACATTGTGGTCAAGGATGAAGCGGATGAGTTGTAGGATGGCGTCTGGAGATTGGCTGTTGTTGGTGTTGAGTACTGAGGCTGTCGCAGCGATGCCGTCATCGTGGGGGATACTGGTATAGAGTGCCGAGACGTCCATCGTGGCGAGGAGTGTTCCTGGTTCAACTGGTCCGTGGGTGCTGAGCTTCTGTAAGAAGTCTGTAGTGTCGCGACAGAAGCTGGGGGTTCCCTGTACGATGGGTTTCAGGATGCCCTCGACATATCCAGAGAGGTTCTCACACAGGGTTCCGTTGCCTGATGCGATAGGACGTCCAGGTGTGTTGGCTTTGTGTATCTTTGGGAGGCAGTAGAAGTCTCCCACGCGGGGAGTACGTGGGATGAGAGCATGTAGGACAAAGAGGGGTTAGCAGTAATGTTTGGGTTACAGAGGTTCCACAAGTACATATATAGCAGGAAGTTCACCATATGCACCGATCATAAACCTCTTATCTCTCTTTTCAATGAAATGAAAGCAGTTCCACAGATGGTGTCACCCCGGATCCAGAGGTGGGCCGTGACGTTGAGGGCATATGAGTATGTCATTGTCTACAAGGCGGGCAAGTACCATGGGAATGCAGATGCCTTGAGCTCTCTTCCACTGCCAGGCACACCTATCCGTGCAGCTCCAGAGGACAGAGTGTTGATGTTGGAGGACACTGACACAGCACTTGTGACTGCAGAGCAAGTAAGAACATGGACAGGTAAAGATCCAGTACTGTCTAGAGTTCGAGAATATGTGGTGAAGGGATGGCCACAGCATCCAGAAGGGGCTGATTTCACACCCTACAGTGTCAGGAAAACAGAGCTGAGTGTGCAGGATGGTTGCGTGTTGTGGGGAGCACGAGTGATTTAAAAAAAAAATGTTTTATTCATTGATGGGATGTGGGCGTCGCTGGCCAGGCCTGCATTTAGTGCCCATCCCTAATTGCCCTTGAGAAGATGGTGGTGAGCCGCCTTCTTGAACCGTTGCAGTCCATATGGTGTAGGTACACCCACAATGCTGTTTGGAAGAGAGTTCCAGGATTTTGGCCCAGCGACAGTGAAGGAACGGCGATACAGGTCCAAGTCAGGATGGTGTGTGGCTTGGAGGGGAACTTGTAGGTGGTGATGTTCCCATGCGTCTGCTGCCCTTGTCCTTCTAAGTGGTAGAGGTCGCGGGTTTGGAAGGTGCTGTTGAAGGAGCTTTGGCGAGTTGCTGCAGTGCATCTTGTAGATGGTACACACTGCAGCCACAGTGCGCCGGTGGTGGAGGGAGTGCCAATCATGCGGGCTGCTTTATCCTGAATGGTGTCGAGTTTCTTGAGTGTTGTTGGAGCTCCACTCATCCAGGCAAGTGGAGAGTATTCCATCACACTCCTGACTTGTGCCTTGTAGATGGTGGAAAGGCTTTGGGGAGCCAGGAGGTGAGGCACTCGCTGCAGAATTCGCAGCCTCTGGCCTGCTCTTGTAGCCACAGTATTTATATGGCTGGTCCAGTTCAGTTTCTGATCAATGGTAACCCCCAGGATGTTGATAGTGGGGGATTCAGCGATGGTAATGCCATTGAATGTCAAGGGGAGATGGTTAGAGTCTCGCTTGTTGGAGATGGTCATTGCCTGGCACTTGTGTGGTGCGAATGTTACTTGCCACTTGTCAGCCCAAGTCTGAATGTTGTCCAGGTCTTGCTGCATATGGACACGGACTGCGTCAGTATCTGACGAGTCTCGAATGGTGCTGAACAGTGTGCAATCACCAGCGAACATCCCCACTTCTGACCTTATGATGGAGGGAAGGTCATTGATGAAACAGCTGAAGATGGTTGGGCCTAGGACACTGCCCTGAGGAACTCCTGCAGTGATGTCATGTGATTGAGATGAATGACCTCCAACAACCGCAGCCAACTTCCTTTGTGCTAGGTATGATTCCAACCAATGGAGAGTTTTCCCCTTGATTCCCATTGACTTCAGTTTTGCTAGGGCTCCTTGATGCCACACTCGATCAAATGCTGCCTTGATGTCAAGGGCAGTCACTCTCACCTCACCTCTTGAGTTCAGCTCTTTTGTCCATGTTTGGACCAAGGCTGTAATGAGGTCAGGAGCTGAGTGGCCCTGGTGGAACCCAAACTGGGTGTCAGTTAGCAGGGTATTGCTGAGTAAGTGCCGCTTGATAGCACTGTCGACGACACCTTCCATCACTTTGCTGATGATTGAGAGTAGACTGATGGGGCGGTAATTGGCCAGGTCGGATTTGTCATGCTTTTTGTAGACAGGACGTACTTGGGCAATTTTCCACATTGCTGGGTAGATGCCAGTGTTGTAGCTGTACTGGAACAGCTTGGCTAGGGGCGCAGCTAGTTCTGGAGCACAAGTCTTCAGTACTATTGCCGGAATGTTGTCTGGGCCCATAGCCTTTGCAGTATCCAGTGTCTTCAGCCATTTATTCCACAGCCAGCATGACAGTCTATCCTAGAGCAACTACATGAGTGTCATCCTGGGGTCTCGCGTATGAAAGCCTTGGCTAGGAGTTACTTGTGGTGGCCAAAGCTAGATGAGGAGATAGAAAATCTAGTCAAGACATGCAGCACTTGTCAGGAACACCGGAAGGCACCAGCAGCGGCTCCTCCCCACCCCTGTGAGTGGCCGGATAAACCATGGAGAAGATTGCACTTAGATTATGTGGGTCCATTCATGGGGAAGATGTTCCTCATAATCATTGATGCACATTCCAAATGGATGGATGTTTATCCTGTAAATTCTGCTTCCGCCACTACTACTATAGACTGCCTGCGTCGGAGCTTCAGTAATCAAGGGCTACCGGAGATCGTGGTAAGTGACAATGCCACTTGTTTTGTGAGTACAGAGACAAAAGAGTTCTTGAAAAAAAATGGCATAGTGCAGGTGACCTCGGCCCCCTATTATCCGTCCTCAAATGGACTTGCGGAGAGAGCCATACAAACATTGAAAGAGATGATGAAAAAAAGTGCAGAAGGGAGTTTAGCAGCCAAAGTGTCACGGGTTCTGTTCAGCTACAGAATAACACCTCAATCCACCACAGGACTCTCTCCTGCTGAGATGTTATTAGGTCGTAGACTACGCTCCACTCTTGACCTTGTCCACCCAGACCTAAAAAGGAAAATGGAAAACAGACAAAACAAACAAAAAGAGAACCATGACAAAAGAACAAAGAGCCGAAGTTTTGGAGAAGGAGATGCGGTCCTTACCAGGAATTTCAGTTATGGACCCAAGTGGATTCCTGGCTTCATAGACTCAATGACCGGTCCCATATCATACAAGGTCATGTTGGGTGATGGTAGGGTAGTACGCAGGCATGTAGATCAGATACTTACCAGACAAGGGGAAATTGAAATGAAGGCTCCAGATGCAATGGCTGAGGACAGGGTTGCCCCCAGTTATCCAAGTGCATCTGTGGTGCCACCACCAGGGACAGAGACAATTCCACAGGAACCCATTCATCAAGAGGAAACCATCGTTGCAGAGTCAGATACTCCGAGCACTGCTCAGGAGCAGCTCATGGCTTCACCACAAACAAGCAGGGACTTTACTGTCAGACGTTCACAAAGGTGTCACAAGCCACCAGAGAGTTTGATACTGACCTGTTAGATTCATCAAGTATGGAACATGGTGAATGGAGACTTCTTATGTGACCCTTAGGAATGGTTGTTTGTTAAGAAATTCATACTGAAATCTTAAGGGGGGAGGGATATAGTAATCTGGGATATTATGATTAAGGTTATCCACCAGGTGGTGCTGTAGCCAATGCTGCTGCTAAGGTCAGGGGTTGCTTCCTGTTAAGGTCAGGGGTTAGCTTCCTGCTAAGGTCAGCAAAAGTGCAATGCCTGGAAGCAGGCCTGCCTGGTTGTCTCGCAGTCGTTCAATGAAGTACTCGTCTTAATCCTCATACCTCGCCTCTTCGAGTTCCTTGTCTCACCACATGGATTTATCACAGCTACTCTACCTTATAGGAGTCACCAGGAGAAAGGGAGTGCTTGGTAGTGGGCGTCTTGCTCGGGATATCCCTTGGTCTGCAGGAGGAATGGGAAGAGGACATGAGGCCAGGCAGAGCAGCACCAGCTGCTGCATGAGAGAGGGACAGGAGGGCGAGGTGGGCTCCTTCCCCCCTGCAGGTACATGACACCCCTCCTCCTCTGGACCTCCTCCACCAGACCTCTAGTGCCGCATCTGAGAACCCGTGTGACCTCTCACTTGGTCCCTGAGCCATCCTGAAACGAGCCACTGCACTCCACACCTTCAGTGGGAATGCGTTTGCGGAGCCCACATATACTGCTTCCCAAAAATTGCTTCTTATCAACGCTTGAGTGCAAAACCTGTAGGTGTCTGTTTTAGCACCTCCAGGGAAGTTCAAATTATGGTAATATAAGCAATTAGGACCAAAATTGCATGCTAAAGCCAGAATTTCAAACAGGCGTGTCTCAGTAACACGGCACCCATTTCATACCTGTTTTCACCCTTGCACCAAAATAACCCGCAGTGCTTTTAATTCAGAGTTATACACCCCATTCAATATAACGTTTAACTAATGACTACAAATGAAGAGACCTTTTCATATTGGATCTTTGCTTGGATAAAATTGATGCACAAATGTTCTTTTCCAATTATTAAGAGCCTGTTGATGACAATCTGATAGCCAAACAGTTGTTTGGTATAGATTGTGACAGATTGTAACACTAATTTAAGGTCATCCATTTGCTTTAGTGTTTATTAAGAGTTAGGTGCCTGACAGCATTTGTGACCCAGTTAGTGGCGGTCCCAAATGTTTTCAATTAAACTCCAAAAATGTAGTAATTAATATCATTATTAACCAGAATCTCCTCACTTAAATAAAATAGGACATTTGGAACACGAAAACAGCAATGGTTTGTTCTGCTACCTTTCCAGTTACACACGATTGCCCATCCTCTTGGCTACTTCCTCATGTTTTGGTTTGGTTTCTACTTGCTTCATGTGGATAGATTTAAGATCCTATAACATATACAAGAGGTCAATTATGTATTAAGAAACTCAAAAGACAAAGGAGGTGATATTCCAACTTGTGGGTGTTTAAGATTCTTTAGACAGATACGCTGTGGTACATACTTGCACTAAGACAGTAGTGTGCTGCAAATTGTGATATGCAACACCTTGATTTCCCATTGGCAATGCAAAACTAGTTGGAGCTATTGAAATCTACCACTTCAACAATGAGAACGAGGCATATTGCTATTCTTAAAAAAGTGATAAACATGATTCTGGTGATGATAAAGGACACAAAATGGAGACAAAGCCTAAATTACAAAGGCAAACCTGGTAAAAATGGGTAACTTTCCCTCAGCTGAAAATTAGAATTTAACCATCCCTATTAGGAATGATGTAATCTGTAATCTGTTTGCGTCTCCAATAAACCCTGAAATATTTTTAATATTTGAGACTGTTTACTTATGAGGTAGATGTGATTAAGAGGGTATCTTTTTCCTGAGATACCATTTGTATTGGGAGCTAGAATTCTGCCTGAAATCCTTCTGAGATTAAACATTTTATGAGGATATTTTTTTCAATATAAGGTTCAAATTGTAATGACGGCAGATCTTTACATTCTTTGGAAAATGTAATTCCCAAGTGTTTGTACTTATCAGCAACTGGAATATAACTAAAATAGGGCCTCCCCAGTTTAAGGGAAGGCATTTTATAGCTGAACTGACGCTCACAGCCAGAAGCTTTAGAACTTTAAACCTTTTCCAAATTAGTTATAATGCAGTGCAATTGGTTGGCTGGGAACATCTTATTCTCTCTTTTTGAGAGAGTACAATAGCATTGATCTAATGTGAAATCTTTTACACATTTGGCTAATAGTTCAGCTGCAAAAAAATGGAAAGAAAGGATGAGAAGTCAAATGCCTTTTCAGGCACAGATCTTGGTGAAGTTCCATAATTGAGTCTAACGTTACTGATTATGTCTTTCTTTGAAATCTGAATGAATGAAACTTGCAAATAGAACAAAATCAAAAGACAACAGATTCAGAAGTCTTAGGAAATCCTGTTAAGGATATCAGTAATGATTGACATGATCTGCACAATCTAATAAACACAGAAGTAAAAACAGAAAATGCTGGAGATACTCAGCAGGTCAGGCAGCATCTGTGAAGAGATAAACAGATTTAACATTTCAGGTCGCTGACCCTTTGTCAGAACTGGAAAAAGCTGGAGATGTAACAGATTTTAAGCAAGTGTAGGGGCAGGGAAAGGGGGGAGGGGAGGAAAGAACAAAAGGAAAGCTGTGATAGGATGGAAGGCAGGAGAGATTAAGAGGGCTTAAGAGATAGTGCAAGGCAAAAGGAGATGGTAATGGAAATACAAAAAGAAAATACTGCAGATGCTGGAAATCTGAAATAAAAACTGCAGTATTTCTTTTTCTAATAAACACAGAGCTAATCTTACATTTTCAGCTATATGTAGTCACTTGCACTGCATTTATACTTCAACGTGGCACAAACATACAAAATTGACCAGCAGGTAAAGACCAGCTGGATCATTAAGCCTGCCCCAAACCTCATGATGGCTGGGGCATCACGACTATTCACCCCCACCCTCCACCTCTGCAGCCATGTTATCTCCAGGGAGAGGTGAAAAAACAGAGAGAAAAGCCAGGGCCAATAAGGGAAAAAATACCCTGGAAAATTCCTCTCTGACCGACCATGTCAGGCGATCAAAACTTACCTGACTCCAGAGTGAAGCAAGTAAGACTTTCCTCCAGGGAGACTTATTATTATGTAATGAGAAAGGATTAATTAGCAATGTTGTTGTGCGAGGCCCCCTGGGGAGGAGAAATCATAATATGGAGAATTCTTTATTAAGATGGAGAGTGAAGAAGTTGACTCAGAGACTAGGGTCCTGAATTTAAATAAAGGAAACTACGATGGTATGAGGCGCGAGTTGGCTAGGATGGATTGGGGAACGTTATTTAAAGGGTTGACAGTGGATAGGCAATGGCAAACATTTAAAGATCGCATGGATGAACTACAGAATTTGTTCATCCCTGTTTGACATAAAAATAAAACAAAAAAGATGACTCAACCGTGGCTAACAAGGGAAATTAGGGATAGCATAAGATCCAAGGAGAGGACATATAAATTGGCCAGAAAAAGCAGCAAACCTGAGGATTAGGAGCAGTTTAGGAATCAGCAAAGAAGGACAAAGGGATTAATTAAGAGGGGGAAAATAGAATATGAGAGTAAGCTTTCAGGGAACATAAAAACTGACTGTAAAAGCTTCTATAGATATGTGAAAAGAAACATTTTGGTGAAGTCAAGCGTAGAATCAGGGGAATTTATAATGGGAAACAAAGAAATGGCAGACCAATTAAATACATACTTTGGTTCTGTCTTCAAAAGGAGGACACAAATAATCTTCCAGAGATTTCGCGCAACATAGGGTCTAATGAGAGGGAGTAATAGAATTAAATCAGTATTTGTAGGGAAATGGTGTTAGGGAAATTGACGGGATTGAAGGCCGATAAATCCCCAGGGCCTGATAATCTACATCCTAGGGTACTTAAGGAAGTGGCTCTAGAAATAATAGATGCATTGCTGGTAATCTTCCAAAAGTCAATAGACTCTGGAACAGTTCCCATGGATTGGAGGGTAGCTAATGTAACCCCACTATTTAAAAAAGGTGGTAGAGAGAAAACAGGGAATTATAGACCGATAAGCCTGACATCGGTAGTGGGGAAAATGCTAGAGTCCATTATTAAAGATGTAATAGCAGAGCACTGGGAAAACAGTGACAGGATTGGACAAAGTTGACATGGATTTACAAAAGGTAAATCATGCTTGACTAATCTACTGGAATTTTTTGAGGATGTAACTGGTAGAATAGATAAGGGACAACCAGTGGATGTGATGTATTTGGACTTTCAGAAAGCTTTTGATAAGGTCCCGCATAAGAGATTGGCATGCAAAGTTAAAGCACATGAGATTGGGGGTAAGGTACTGACTTGGATAGAGAACTGTTTGGCAGACAGGAAGCAAAGAGTTGGAATAAATGGGTCTTTTTCCGAGTGGCAGGCAGTGACTAGTGAGGTACCGCAGGGATTGGTGCTAAGACCCCAGCTATTCACAATATATATTAATGACCTAGACAAGGGAACTAAATGTAATATCTCCAAGTTTGCAGATGACACAAAGTTGGGTGGGCATGTGTGCTGTGAGGAGGATGCAGAGAAACTCCAGTATGATTTGGACAGGTTGGGTGATTGGGCAGATGCATGGCAGATTCAGTATAATGTGGATAAATGTGAGGTTATCCACTTTGGTGGCAAAAACAGGAGGACAGATTATTATCTGAACGGCAATAGATTGGGAAAAGGGGATATGCAATGAGACCTCAGTGTCCTTGTGCACCAGTCGCTGAAGGTAAGCATGCAAGTGCAGCAGGCAGTTAAGAAGGCAAATGGTATGTTGGCCTTCCCAGTGAGAGGATTCGGGTACAGGAGCAAGAATGTCTTGCTGCAGTTGTACAGGGCCTTGGTGAGACCACACATTGAGTATTGTGCAGTTTTGGTCGCCTTATCTGAGGAAGGATGTTCTTGCCATGGAGGGAGTGCAACGAAGATTTACCAGACTGATAGCTGGGATGGCAGGAATGACGTATGAAGAGAGATTGAGTCGATTAGGCTTATATTCGCTAGAGTTTAGAAGAATGAGAGGGGATCTCATTGAAACTTATAAAATTCTAACAGGACTAGACAGACTAGATGCAGGAAGGATGTTCCCGATGGTGGGGGAGTCCAGAACCAGGGGTCACAGTCTAAGGATACGGGGTAAGCCATTTAGAACTGAAATGAGGAGGAATTTCTTCACCCAGAGTGGTGAACTTGTGGAATTCGCTACCACAGAAGGCAGTTGAGGCCAACTTATTAAATATATTCAAGAAGGAGTTAGATATATTTCTTAAGGCTAAAGGGATCAAGGGATATGGGGAGAAAGCAGGGACAGGGTACTGAATTTGGATGATCAGCCATGATCTCATTAAATGGCGGAACAGGCTCGAGGGGCCGAATCGCCTAACTCCTGCTCCTATCTTCTATGTTTCTATGTTTCTACACCATTTCGCGTCAAAGTCTAATTGGACCACGACTCCCGATTTGCACCGCAACTCCTTAATGTTGTTGCGAAGTAAAAGCACGTTTTACTAATGCTACAATTGTGGGGTAAGTACAGGCTTAAAAGCAGGTACAATGTTTAATTTAGCGTAACCAAAGTTTTTTAAACTAAAGACCTTGCTGAAATGGTTCTTACTATTTTATATGTATTTTTTTTGAAAATTTGGAGGCAATAATTGTTCCATTCACTCCTATGGACCATACGCAAATTGGAACAGCATAAGAACGGTTATGAACATGAGAGAGGCACCAAGTGCTGCACAGAAACATAGGCAGAGAACGTTCACCTTGTGTTTTCATGATTTTACAAACTAATGTTACTCAATTAGATTCCAAGAGATGTTACAAACATTGTTTTAACATTCCTCACAACTTTCAAAGATGCTGTCTCATTCATCAAGAAACTTGTTCGGCAAATTGCACTCGGTCGACCACACTTTTTTTGAGTAGCTACCTTTAGCTATCTTTGTTGTGATGTGGAAGTTTACAGTTGACTTCCTCACAATCCTTTGCACTTAATGGAACCTTACAAACTTTGTTAATTTTATGTTGTACAATGGCTAAAATCATCTCGTGTTCCCTTAGGATTGGAGAATGCATTTTGTGCAAAATCCATCCTTATATTGGATAAGTTGTTCAATCAGCATAGATAAATCATATCCCAAAAATGTTACCTTTTATTATTTTTCCTTTCGTGTCCCACTTTTATCCTTTTACCACCATCAGTAGATAACATCACAGTCATATCTTGTTTTGATTCATTGAGTTAGTGAATTGAATAATTTGAACTCTCATCTGTTTTGGTGTCTTAACCTATTAGGAACAGCAATTTAAGATGCTGTGCATCAGACTATGTAGCTTTGAAAGCGGGACAGTAATTTAGACATATAGCTGTCTGAGATTAGTCACTTCAAAATCATAAAAGTTGTAATGGTTTTAATTGGAGCTTATACCAACACTCCAACTCCCGACTTTATGTCACCAATGATATAGCTATTGGCCTGGATTTTGCTCTAATAATAAAGGTGAGGCTAACAGCGCTCACTGTTATTACAGAGTAAAACTGACAGTAACTTCAGGCATCCGCACAAGCGAAGTTAAACGCAGAAATCCAAAAGTTGCTGTCGGAGTTAGCCTGCTCCTCCACAGGGTGCGCTGTTTCAGTCCTCACCAATAGACTTGGCACTGAAATCAGTGTAATGGTATGAACTTAGGGTAATTACCCACTAGCCTCGCACTAAAAAGGCTGGAAAAGTTAGGGCTAGTGCACTCAGGAGCAAGTGAGTTTTTACCGGCATAATAAGTGCTGAAAAATGTCTTTGGCCCTGAAAAATTAATTTGACAAGTGTGGAGTTTCATTCCCTCAGAGGAAAGTGAATGCTGCGGATTTTAAAAATATATATTTTTACTTAGTGTTTCTGTTTTTCTTTTATCTCTCTCCCTTAATCCCATCTGTATGTTCCAATCTTTATTTTGCTTCCTGTACAATAATTTAAATGTAATTTATATTTCCTGTTTTTTACTTCCTGGTTTGCAGTCTGCGTGTCTCAGTGAGGATTCTTCAATCTGATTGGTTGAAGAGCCTCACTGCTGCTTGACCTGCTCCCAGATGCCCTGTAGAGGGCGCTGCATGGATCAGACGCCGGATTAGTAGAAATCTCCGCTGACAAGCCCTCAAAAAGTCTCTGGGCAATGGTACGCGAGGTAAAAGGCGAAAGCCATTCCTTTGCTGCTGAGAGCAAAATCCAGACCAATATTTGACTTCACTTAATCAGCAAAAAACTACAGCAAATATTTTACAGTCATTATTCCAAGAGTTGTATGTCACCAATTGCTGAGAAGTTGTTACTTAGTTTAATGAAAATTGTGATGAGACTTTGCTAAGCAATTTGAGCAATTTACCAATCAAAATAACCTCTTCAAAAGAAACTTTGGACAGGAAAGTTTTAAAGTGTCTTTTGAATCTCTATAAAAATAATGGGATCAAATCATTACCCAAAGGCTTGCATTATAAATCATGTGATGTACAAATTGTTCATATTTTTACACTTATTATTAGACTTAAGAGAAAATAACACTAATAGTGACTCTAATATATTTGTGGGGTACAGAACAAAATAACTTGAGCTCAGCCAAAACTCTGCTTCCCGTACCCTAACTTACACCAAGTACCGTTCACCCAACACCCCTGTGCTTGCTGACCTGCACCCAGCAACACCTCGATTTTAAAATTTTCAATCTTTTGTTCAAATCCCTCCATGGCCTCACCCCTCCCTGTCTCTGTGACCTCCTCCGGCCCTACAACCCTCCGAAATCTCTACGCTTCTCCAATTCTAGTCTTTTGCGCATCCACGATTTTCATCGCTATACCATTGCTGGCCATGCCCTCAGCTGCCCAGGCCCTAAGCTCTGGAACTCCCTCCCTAAACCTTCCTGCATCTCTCTCTCCTCCTTTAATACACTCCTTAAAACCTACCCCTATAAATGAGCTTTTGATCACCTGTCCTAAGATCTCTTTACGTGGCTTGGTGTCAAATTTTGTCTGATAGTGCTCCTGTGAAGCGCCTTGGGGCGTTTAACTACATTAAAAGTGCTGTATAAATAAATGCAAGTTGTTGTTGTTGACCTATAACTGGATTTGCAGCATTTGTTAATTGTTTTCCTGGTGAGCCAATCTCCATTTCAAAGCATTATAAGATTGTTAACATTAACTGCGTTTCTCTTTAAACTATTTTAAAAATAACTTCCACACAGGATGGGTTGGCCAGACGCCGTTTCCCTTTTTCTCGCAGTTATTATCATGGGCATTAGTCGCTTTAAGAAAAATGAAGCAGGAATTGAATTTTCTGCACAGTAAAAAGGTTGTCTCCTTTTGACAGTGAGGGATGAAAGCTTTGAATGAGGAGGATGAGGGAGAACAGACTTGTTGAGTTTAATAATGAGCTACACATGGTTACCAAGCTGATTGAACAATTTTCTTCAGAAAAGGCAGTTCAATTCAATTCATTTTGAAGAATGTCCAGGCTTTAAAAAATATTTGTCCAATAATATAACAATATATTAATAATGAAGATGATCTAACTCGAGCAGCAATCAGACCCCTGACTCACAACCTGCAAAGTAAGAACTCCTACAAAATTCTACATCAAAGGCTGCTAGAAATAGCCATCGACTGTGTAAATTGGGTGAATCAAAATGTTCAGTTCAGGATTTTTCCACCAGCAGTTCAATTATTTTTCCATGAATAAATGGCTTTCATGCCAATCAAGCGTGCCCTTTTCCCTTTCTTCTTAACTTGTTTTTAATGATGGGCTAGAGTTTTGTGTGAGTCATTCTCTGTGTGTGCTCAATCTTCAGCAAACTTGCGGCAGTTTTCTTAAAGAATCGATGACCTTGCTACCTTCCAAAAAAATATCTTGGGCAGTTCTCGCTCTCAATGTAAAAGCTGACAATCAGTGGTCTGAGGCATCTCTCCTTTCTTTTCCAGAATCCCACGTGCCATCAAGTGTTGCATTTTATGTGTGGTTCAAAGCAGTGTTCTTAAACAACACACCAGTGAACTCCATTTTAATATCTTCTGTCAGAGGGCAAAGTCTCTAACTCCATCATGAATTAGATTAATGCTGCACCTTTTGCTTAGATAATTATCATGGGACCATAGAATGATACAGCACAGAAGGAGGCCATTGGGCCCATCGTGCTGTGCCGGCTCTTTGAAAGAGCTCTCCAATTAGTCCCAAATTGTGGCTATAAACACTGCCCTTTTTGATTTTGCTCCAGTCGTTATGGGAAATGGGCAGGATGTTCTTAGTTTTAAAGATTCATCTTGACTATTCCTGAAATCGGGACAGTATGATATTCAAATGTTGTCTTTTATTCACATTTGCACAAAGCCAGGGGAATTATTTTCATACAACAGTGCAGGTGCAGTTTGCAAAAATGCAGTGGCTCTGAAGTGCTGAAAAAGTGGTCTACTATTTGTGCCACCTTTATAATGAAGAACCTGAACCAGTTTTGCAACAGGCCAATAATGCTCCTAATGCTGTGGAGCCTGTCCCTTTACACTTACATTGTGAAGCTCGTAGCAATGGAGCAACAAGTGCACAGTACTTCAGTATGAAAGCGGCACAGCAGAGCTCCAAAAATAAGTGCCAGATCTAAAGCATCAGGGCCACAGCTCATGGTGCCCGTCCTTCCCTCAATACATCATTGCTTAGGCCAGTTCAGTAAAGGCATATTCCAGTATGATCAGCCATGCCATCACGTATCATCCTGCAGATTGGGTTGTACTGCATCAAAATGTATTGCAGTTCTGAGTGCATAGGACTTAACATCAAACCGCCTTGCACTTTACACAATGAGCTAGATGTGTAAATACTATAGGGCTAAAGGGGTTCAATTATGAGGGTTGCATAGACTAGGCTTGTATTCCCTTGACTATGGAAGATTAAGGGGTGATCTAATTGGCTGTTTAAGATGATTAAAGGAATTGATGGGGTAGATAGAGAGAAACTATTTCCTCTGTTGAGAGAGTCCAGAGCAAGAGGGCATAACCTTAAAATTAGAGCTAGGCTGTTCAGTGGTGATGTCAGAAAGCACCTCTTCACACAAAGGGTAGTGGAAATCTGGAACTCTCTTCCCCCAAAAAGCTGTCAATTGAAAATGTCAAAATTGAGATTGATCGATTTTTGTTAGGCTCGGTTATTAAGCGTTACAGAACCAAGGCAGGTAGATGGAATTAAAATATAGGTCAACCATGATCGAATTGAATGGCGGAACTGGCTTGAGAGGCTACTCCTGTTCCTATGAACAATATGAGGGCCAACTCCCCACCCCCTCTCCCATCCACATGTGCCTGAACCATAATAATCCAGTCAGTGAAATGAAACACATTTCTTGCCATTGTTTTGCTTTGACTGAGTCTCTGTTCGCACCATGTGAACACAAAGTGAAGAAAACCAAACTTCAAAACTGAGAGTTGTGATTGAAATGAAGCTTCAGATTAGAAAACAATTACAGTTTGAAGAGCACAGTTATTCTCCCAGCAGCTATGTCTGTTGTGGAACCACAGTATATTTTAACCTTTTTGCCATTTGCGCAAAGCCAGGGGATTTATTTTTTTCCCAACAGACGCGTAGAGCAGGTGCAACTGGGGCAGGATGTTTCATCCCAAACAATGCTTAATTCTCACTCTCTCCAAAGCAACTGTCAGGACTGAGTCAGGGGAGTTTCCGAATTCTCCGCTATTTTAATGAATGAGCCAGTTCGACACTAAGGCCTAGAAATTCGGTAGGCTTAGCGCCGCTTTTGAGGCGCTAGAGGGCCTAGCGCCGGAGTTATGGCCAGTTTGGAAATTGAGTGGGTCCCTAAATCGGCGTTAGGCCGTTAGCGCTGCGCCGGCACCGATGACGTCATCGGTGTGCGCAGCGTCCCGGTTGCCATGGTAACCCGCCCGAACTCCGAAATTGACTTGCGGCCGCCTCGCCCGTGGCAGCCGCAAGCAACGTTCTGGCAGAGGTGCCTTACTGGACTTTGCGCCGGCGCATTAAAGGCCCCGCGGCGGCCGGCCGCTTTCCCGCCGGCCGCCTGGCCGCAGCTCCCTCCCCGGACTTCTCCCCCCCCCCCCCCCCCGGGACAGATGCAAGCCCGGCACTTGTCCGAGGTGCCGGGCTCATTTTTACAATGATTTTCGCGGGCCGCGGCCGGGTGCAGGCAGCTCCTCCTTAAGGGAAGGAGGAGGCCTGCACTTCCCGAACCTGCCGCACCGCAGCGGGCGCCGCAGCACCGGAATAGCGCCGCAATTCAGCGCGTAGCGCCAGTTTTCAGGCGCAAACAGCTTTCAGCAGCGCCGGCAGCCGTTTGGGCGCAGAACTAGTGAATTTTTGGCCCACCCAGCGCGACTTAGCTCCGGCACTAACTTCCGGCGCTAAAGCCGTCGCTGCGCCAAAACCCAATTTCTAGGCCTAAGTGCCCTATCTACAACCAAGGATGTTAACTTGTAATGAGTCTCATGATTCCTTTGTGAGCTAAAGAACAACTGGGCAATCCAAAAATCCCTGGGTGTTGCGGTTAATTATTTCAGCCATATCTAAAAAGGGATCATCGCTGGGAATGCATGGCTCCCAGCTTATGGTTTATAGTATCTTGTACTCTAAATCTGCTGTCATCTCTTTAATGGGTTATTTTTCAAGGGTTTAAACTGTGTTTAGAAGCGTCCATTACCTAGAAAGCAAACGTCAAAACCGGCTTTGGTGAGAATAACGTGGCTTGACTTGCAGTGCTGTCATTTTGTTGGATACTGCAGTTGCTATTGGTAACTGTTTGCACTGTTGTAAGCTGTTAGCATAATTGTAAACCCTTCATCCTCAGCAGGACACCACTGCCTCTTGAAAGCCTCATCATCACTGTCCAATTATTTACTTGTCAGTCTGGTAATTTGAAAATTAGCCTACTTTGTACAGCGGCCGAGGACCAATATGATTATTGCAAACAATTACAAATAAATTTTAATGAAAAATGGCCAGACTGATATAAACAGAGGCACAGTAGTTTTTATTGTAGATTCCCCAGTCCTGACCTTCAAAAGGCCTATGAGGTACTGCTGCTTTCAATTAATCTTCTTCCTGCATTTGAACGTAATCATAAATTGCCCTTTTTGTTTCAATTATTGAAAGTGTTTCTTTGTTAACTGAAAATGATTAATTAGAACAGTATGCTTGTTGTCTCACTGTAATTAAACTCTAGTACTGAATATCTTTTATTCTCTTCACTTCTGACAAAAGCTGAATCCCAAAGTTTGGAGGATGTAGTTAATTTGTGTGCTGATTTTTTTAATAGTTTTTTTTTAATTCATTTATTTAATATACTATTGTTTTATCTTTCATGTTATTTACATTTTCATGTTTGTGCTGTATGTGGAGCATTACATTGGTTTAATTCTGGCCTCTTGAGCATCCCCGATATTCTTCGCTCCACCATTGGCGGCCATGCCCTCAGCTGCCTAGGTCCTAAGCTCTGGGATTCCCTCCCTAAACCTCTCTCTCCTCCTTTAACACGCTCCTTAAAACCTACCTCTTTGACCAACATATCTCCTATGTGACTCGGTGTAAAATTTTGTTTGATAACACTCCTCTGAAGCGCCTTGGGACGCTTTACTATGTTAAAGGCACTGTATGAATGCAAGTTGCTGTTTAGTTTGAACTGCCAAACTAATAGCCAGGATAAAACAACAAATAGTATAATAATGAGAGATTGACACCACAGTGAAGCAGAAACTGTACTCGTGCAATGACCCTGGATTACTTAGGCTTCAGTGTGTGTTTACAGTGGCACAGGTAGAAGTTTATTGTATCTTGACTGTTTGAATTTGTCTTGGTGTTAATCGAGTTGCTAATATTGCATTCCTACCAAAAGAAATTTTCCAATTAGCGAGCCTGGGAGGCAGAGTGAGGTAGACAATGGACTTCCACCTCCAAGACCTCGGTTCAAATCTAGCCCAGTTGGTGGGAATGACGGTCTCCTCTGTCTGTTGGCTACAAGGGCCCTATGTTAACTACGTTTCCCCAGTCTTTACCAAATGCAAGGCAGTTCAACAGTCAATCTGGTCCAGGCATCGTGGAAAGACTGCCAAATCTAACGCAATACACTCTGAGCTCCCAGTGAATAGCTGGACACACGTTTACGATCCCTCACCCTAAAGTTTGCAGCAAAGGCATTAACTGACCGATATGATTCATCTTTCCTCATTAAAGTTGTGGCAGTGTGCAGTTCCTTTCTTCTGTTTGTTGTGGGCTCTGTACCTGATGCTTCTTTTCAGTGTTTTAAGAGACAATTAAGTAGTTACTGAATGTACAACAATCACAATCTGTTAATTTTTATGTTGCCATCACTGCAGTATATACCATGATGATCTTTTTTTAATTTTCATTATTTGTTTGCTGTTTAAAAATAAGTCTCAATGCACTCCTTACTGGGCTCAGACCCACAGTCAAAATGGCCCCTTGATTTAGGCAGCAAATGGAACAATTTCACTCAGAGAGGCCGAAATTGGCTGATATGGGAACCCGAAAAATGTCACACTGGTACAGCACAAGCTGCTCATCAGGGTTTTGAGGCTAAGGCGCATTGAGGGCGCATTATTCTGCTCCTAACTGTGCCTTACCTGACCTGGGAGTGCTTAATGCTGACGCTGGGCACCTGAAATGGGAAGAGTTCCATTTCTCAACATTTGTCGAGCACAAAACTCAATTTTGTATTTTTAAATGAATTACTGAGTATCCCAGGGAGGAGTCACATATTTAAAAAAATGCCAAATAAAAAGCGATAAGTATTTTTAAAAATGTATTTATTTACAAGTGGAGCAGCACTTAGTTTAGCCCGCTGTTCCCCAAAGGCTAGTGTTTTGAATGTGGGTATGCTGAGGAGACTCACTGGAAATTCTGCCCGTATGCAGCATAGCCCTATTTCCTAGGCAGGATGTGTTGGTGATAGACACACTAAAGATTCAATGGATGGTGGACTGGCTGTATTTGCGATGGCGGAAACTTTCTGTCAAAATTTTACGGGTTGTAATTTTAATGAAAGGTTTCCACTGCTGCTATCGATGCTGGTAGGCCCTACCTCTAACAAATACACATGACCAGCGTTATGAAGTAAGACAAATACTTAAAAAGCAAGGGAAGGGAGAAAAAAGATGAAGGGTATTAGAGAAAAGAAAGCGAGAAAAAGAAAAAAAGAGGGAATGAGTTGAGAGAGAAGAATTATATATTAATGCTGCTTAGCTGCCCCCTGACACCTATGTGATAGACTCATCTTGCCACTTTTAACCATGTTTATACTTTTGGAATGAACTATTGGCTTTGGTTTTTGGCTTGTGACTGAAAATCTCTCACCTAGGTTTTGCCCAATGTTGAGAGCGTTGCTTGCTACTCTCTTCATCCGGCTGTGAGAATTTGCACGTGTTTTCTCACACTGGCTATCCTAGCATCGTAGTGGTAACAAAAGCTCTCTATAGGGTTTATAGTTCTAAGCTGACTCTTGCATTCTGTTGCAGGAGCGGTTGTGAGGGTTTGCCACCATACCCGTTCCCACATAGATACAAAACCAAGAAAATGAGCAAAAGTCGACCAACAGCTTCAACAAACCTGACATGTGGCCTCATAAAAGCTGACACCACAAGAACGATTTTGACATGAAAACTAGTTATTGATACGGCATTGTAACTTTAACTCTTGGTATACACTGTATTCCTTCATCATTTGTATAGGAGGACAAAACACATAAGTACATGGAGGCCTGAAGGGGAAAGTCAAATGCTGAAGGTATAAGGCAGCGACTGCTGCTAATGAAGTTGAAGTAGCTGCACATGCGCAGTTTGTGTTGGTTCGCGTTTGATTATAATAAAAACAATCTGGGGAAGGGCAGCACTGAAGGGGTTCATAATTTTTGACAGTTGTTTAAAAAAGTGGTTTGGGTTTCACTCTGTAAACATCTTTCACCTCTTGCTAGAGATTTAGTACCTCGTAAACAGTGAAATATTACATTAGAAGTTATTGGGGAGTAAAAAAAACGTTTTTGGTCACATATAAAAAATGTTTTTGTTCGCCATGGTAACATTCAAGACCGAGCAAGTCAACATAACTTATTCGTGTGGCGAAGTAAGGCCTCCGACGTTCTGATTAGCTAGCAGCCTGCAGGACCGATCGTTTTGGAGGTTGATTCCGATGCCAATCATTAAATCTTGACTGCTAATTTATCATTATGGTAGGTTGAAGCATTGGTGATGGTAGTTGTAGTGTATGTGCCTTTAAGTCAGAACTACTTTTACAGCTCCTGTATACTGTAGTACCGGCAGTGACCACACCGGTATATAAGCTTTGCGCATGCCTCTGTACCCCCAGACTTGAGACTACCCTCCTCCAGTAAAGACCTGTTTATTGTTGATGTACAGCATCTGTGTGATTATTTAATAACAGCATATCGACTGAACCATGGATCCAACAGTGGCGACGAGTGTCGATTCGAATCTACCTGCAACATAAAAAAAAATTTTTTTTTAAATAGTCGAGGCCAGGAACACGGGCGTCGACCACGAGCAACCACCCAGCAGTCAGGCAGAGATTGAACTTCGCAGGGGAGGCTGTGGAGAGCTGGGCTTGGTTCCCCAGCCACGACGAGCAGCAAGAGACCGACGACAGGTCCAGCACAGACCCTTCCCGAGCAGCGGCGGCTGGAGCCGACCGACGGCGGAGAGAAAGCCGAGCAGCGTCGACGGGGTAAGACAGAGGGTGAAGAGCGCAGGGTGCAGCCGGACGTTGAACACCGAGCGGCGTCGAGAAAAAGAAAACAAACCGGAGAGAGAGAGGGTAAAAAAACAGCCGGGTTCTAGACTGAGCGGCGTCGAAAAATATAAAAAGAAGAACGCACAGAGCACAGCCAGGGCTCACAGGCTGAACAGGGTCCGCGGGGCGAAGAAAGGGGAGCGCGGGAGACGCCATTGAGCCGCGGAGAAGAAGGAAGAGCGCGGGAGACACCATTTTTAGAAGCCGCAGCGGAGAAGAAGGGCGAGCGCGGGAAGGAAGGAAAGCGCGGGAGACGCCATTTTGTGCCAGCGGAGAAGAAGGGGAAGCACGGGAGGCGCCATTTTTGACAGTTAACTCACACCCAAGGATGCCGAAGAGTGGCAGTATCTCTACGTTCGACAATGAAGTTGAAGATTGGGCGACATATGTGGAACGTATTGAGGTGTACTGCAGGGCGAATGAAGTGCCAGATGCTAATAAAGCACTGGTTCTGTTAAATTCCATGGGTGCAAAAACTTATGGGTTACTGCGAAATCTAATAACCCCAGAGAAGCCGGTAAACAAGAATTTTGAAAGCATAGTAGAAATCCTACAGGACCACTTAAACCCCACACCGCTGCTGATAGCAGAACGATTTAAGTTCCATAAAAGGAACCAACACAAAGACGAAAGCAATGCTGAGTACCTAACGGAACTGTGCAAGCTATCGAAACACTGCCAGTTTGGAGTGGGACTAGCAGATACGTTAAGGGACAAGTTTGTGTGTGGGCTACAAAGTGAAGGACCCCAGAAACGGCTTCTATCCGAAAAGGACCTTATGCTGGACAAAGCTTTCAGTATGGCAGTATCACACGAAGCAGCCGCAAGGGGCGCTGCAGAGATACAATGGAGACCGCAAGAATATGGCACCAATGAAATGTCCTATGGAACAGGGAAGTGCTATCGCTGCGGCAGAACAACACATGACCAGAAAGATTGTTGGTTCAAGGACCAAGTGTGCAGACAGTGTGGGAAAGCAGGACACATAGCAAGAGTCTGCAGGTCTGGGAAGAAAACCAACAGTAAGAAATCTCCACAGGAGAAGTACAAAAAGGTACACCAGGTGATGGACAGTGGTTCAGACGAACAGAAAAGTGACACAGACTCCGGAAGCAAGGAGCTGGGTTGTCTGAAACTACATAAGGTAACAGAGATGGAGGATCACCAGACTATCTGGGTTACACTCAAGATAGACGGAGTCCAAGTGAAAATGCAATTGGACACAGGGTCAGCTCTAACAGTCATAAATCTAAGAGACTACAAGCGGCTATTTTCACACATACCCTTGAAAGCTACAGAGATTGTCTTGAAGACGTATACGGGGCAAAAAGTCTACCCCAAAGGAAAAATAAGGGTGAAAGTGACATATAAAGGCCAGGAAATACCTAAAATGGATATATATGTATTGCCAGATGGAGGACCACCACTGCTAGGACGTGAATGGATCCGGAAGATACAATTAGATTGGCATTCCATACAGGCACTAAAGGTTGAGGCCAAAAAGGATGACGACGTCACACCTGGACGACTGTCAAAAATGCTAACTGACGCAAAAGAAGTGTTCCAGGAGGGACTAGGAACACTAAAAGGAATAACAGCAATGATTAAAATAGAGGAAAATGCAAGCCCAAAGTTTCTGAAGGCCAGACCAGTGCCTTATGCAATCAGACCAGCTGTTGAAGCAGAGCTGGAAGGGTTGGAACGTTCAGGAGTACTGTCCAAAGTGGACTGGAGCGAGTGGGCTACACCCATCGTTCCTGTAATGAAGAGGTCATTGAGTAATACGCCTGGGGAACCAAAGAAGGTCCGCATCTGTGGGGATTTTAAGGTGACAGTGAACCCAGTCCTTCACACGGTACAATATCCGCTTCCACGAATTGAGGATATTTTCGCCTCGCTATCTGGAGGTAAACGCTTCACCAAAATTGATCTAGCCCAGGCGTACTTGCAAATGGAGGTAGAAGAAGCTTCGAAACAATACCTTACGATCAACACTCATAAAGGTCTCTATCAATACAACCGGCTGGTGTTTGGAGTAGCCTCGGCTCCGGCTTTCTGGCAAAGGGCAATGGATCAGGTCCTGCAAGGGATTCCAGGGACCCAGTGTTATTTGGACGACATCTTGGTCACAGGCAAAAATGACGGTGATCACCTCGCCAACTTGGAGAAGGTGCTCACCAGATTAAAGGAGTATGGGCTACGAGCTAATCGCCACAAGTGCGAGTTTTTCCAGAAACAGATCTCGTATTGTGGCCACGTCATCGATGAAGAGGGGTTACATACTCCCCTGACAAGATTGAGGCAGTAGTCAAGGCTCCAGCACCGGAAGATGTGTCACAACTGAGGTCGTTCCTCGGGCTGGTAAACTACTACCACAAGTTCTTACCAAATTTGTCTACGGTATTACACCTGCTGAACACCCTACTGCAAACAGGGGTACCATGGAAGTGGGATGACGAACATAGACGAGCTTTCCAGAAGTGTAAAGAATTGATCATATCAAAAGAGGTGTTGGCCCATTTCAACCCAGCACTACCAATTCGTTTGGCATGTGATGCATCACCCTATGGTATTGGAGCGGTGCTGTCGCACAAATTCCCAGACGGGTTGGAGAGGCCAGTAGCTTTTGTGTCTCGGTCACTAACCTCAGCCGAGCGCAACTACGCCCAGATTGACAGGGAGGCCCTCAGCCTAGTATGGGGAGTAAAAAAATTCAACCACTATCTGCATGGGCAGAAGTTCACCTTGCTGACTGACCACCAACCACTTGTCTCCATCTTTAATCCTAAGAAGGGCGTTCCAGTGATGACTGCACAGCGGTTACAAAGATGGTCCCTGTTTCTAGGGGCGAATCAATATGAAATAGAATATAAAGGCACGAAACAGCATGGGAACGCTGATGGGCTATCGCGCCTGCCACTGCCTACTGTGGAGGAAGCACCAGCAGTGGACCCTATCGAGATATTTTATTTGTCAATGATTGAACGATTGCCAGTAACAAACGCGGATATAGAGAAGGAGACCCGCAATGATCCGACGCTGTCGCGGGTATATGAATTGACGGTGAGGGGATGGCCAACACATGGCGACTCACTGTTGCCAGCATTCTCATCCAGAAGAGAACAGCTGTCAGTATGCCAGGGGACAGTGATGTGTGGATCCAGAGTGGTGATTCCACCCAAGTTAAGGGAGAGAGTGCTAAATGAGCTACATGAAGGTCATCTGGGGGGAGTGAAAATGAAAAGCCTTGCTAGGGCTTATGTGTGGTGGCCGGGAATCGATCAACAAATCGAAGACCTAACTAAGAGCTGCTTAGGATGCCAGAAGGTCCAAAATGCACCACCACACGCCCCTCTACACCCATGGGAGTGGCCCTCCTCTCCATGGCAACGGGTGCATATTTATTTCGCTGGTCCATTCATGGACTCAATGTTCTTAATAGCAGTGGATGCTCATTCAAAGTGGCCTGAGGTGATAAAGATGTCTTCAACCACTACAGAGAAAATGATTGCAGTCCTACGGACCATATTTGCCAGAAACGGTTTGGCAGAGCAGATTTGCTCTGATAATGGACCACAGTTTGTGTCCGACGAGTTCCAAAAATTTATGAGAAGGAATGGTGTAAGGCATTACACATCCGCCCCGTATCATCCAGCCACAAATGGATTGGCTGATTCGTACAAACCTTTAAGAAGGCGATAAAGGCCATGTGCGACGATGAAATTCCACTACAGCATAAGATGGACAATTTCTTATTAGCCTACTGAAACGCGACACATGCAGTTACCAACCAGACCCCGGCCATGATGTTCTTTAACCGAAGGTTGAGATCTCATCTGGACTTGCTCAGACCAAATGTGCGAAGAAATGTTGAGGACAAACAATTCCAGCACATCAATGAGAAGCCGACAAGGAGCTTCAATGTAGGGCAACCAGTCTTGGCCCGTGACTATCGAACAGAGAAATGGCAACCCGGAACAATATGTACAAGGCAGGGGCCATTAATGTACACAGTGGATGTCAGGGAGAACATTGTGAGACGCCACGTCGATCAGATCTTAGCGTCACAGGAACGCGTCAACCCCATGTCTGGGGATGAACCCGACATACCGGTAGCATCTACTTCAGACCCAGTAGCAGTGGAACCCGATGACCTACCCGATGAAAAGGGGTCAGAATCGCCTCTGCACCAAGAACAAGAACCTCCGGAAAGGCGCTATCCCGAAAGGGTCAGGAAGCCGCCCCAAAGACTGAATCTATAAATGGACTTTTGTTGTTTAATGTACATGTTAAAAATGTTAATTGTTATTTGAATATTAGGGGTACTACTAATCTAAAAGGGGAGGAATTGTAGTGTATGTGCCTTTAAGCCAGAACTACTTTTACAGCTCCTGTATACTGTAGTACCGGCAGTGACCACACCGGTATATAAGCTTTGCGCATGCCTCTGTACCCCCAGTCTTGAGACTACCCTCCTCCAGTAAAGACCTGTTTATTGTTGATGTACAGCATCCGTGTGATTATTTAATTACAGCATATCCACTGAACCACGGATCCAACAGTAGTTGCAGTGATTTTTCCAATCAATATATTTTGGGGGTGAAAAAAAAGGCAGAAGTCGAAGATGAAGTACTTACGGATGCAGCTTCCGATCATTGGCAGCAGTCACTCTGTAAAATTAATTCGAAGGGGAGCAAGTTCCCTCAGAAAAAGTTGAACTTACATTAAATATTACAACTGAGATTGTTAAGCTGAAAAAAAATGGGAAACAAATATGACATTTGGATTTTCAACAGATCAACCAGACCATCACGCAACCAAAAGTTACCGCAACATTCAGACTCCTACATCCAACCTTTCCCCCTTGCCTCAGTTCAAAAATGCACTCTACTCCTTCTAGACCCAGTTCACAGTTGTTTCATGATGAATGTACCCCATTTAATCTATCCTTTCACAGAGCACACTTCACTTTTCCAAACCTCCCAGTTTATACTGACATGCTCTCTCACTATCCCCAATTGATCCTGACCTCCTTCTCCTTCTTTCAAATCAGGTAAGATTGTACACTTCCTCCAGCCCCCATCGCACTACCAATCTCTCAGTTATTACTGGCGCTCTCCTTCCTTCCTCACCACATCCAGCTTCTCCCTTCTTCCCATTCCAAAGTACACACCCAGCTTCTGTCACATTCCCTCTCACCTTCATTACCAGCTTCATTTCTGCTTCCCTCTGTTGAGTTCCATTTCCCCCCTTTCATTGCCATCTATTTACCACTGACCGCACAATCCCACTCCTATCTGGATCCCTTGCTCATCTCAGCACCGTTCCAAGCACTGAAGGCACAGATTACAATTTCTTTATACTGCAGACAGGAATTCAGCTTCTAATGTGAGTTCCCATCTACAGTATACAGAGGGCACAGTCCAAGCCTCTAAGAAAGAACTTTTATTTATATAGCACTTTTCATGACCTCAGGATATCTCAAAGTGCTTCACAACCAATGAAGGACTTTGTTGAAGTGCAGTTAAACCAATCTCTTAAAATAAAAGCACTGATCGCTTTTGCTCCTGAATGGAGAAGATTGGTTTCAAAAAATGTTCCAGAGCCAAAGTAAACTTTCTAAAATTTCAAACTGTTGGCTGTTGACATTAGAAAGCACAGGAAATGCAAGGCAAAGGAAAATGTCTGCCATTTATAATCTTAATGAGACAATAAAACAAATGTTGGTAGTTTTCTGGCTATAGTTGATGAGCATTGATGAGAAGTGATCTTATTTAAAACAGCATAGTTAGCAATAAAGGTCAGTGAGTTCTGTCATGAGCAATTTAACACGTTTATCATTTAAACAGTCATATGTAGCCACTATTTGTATATACGTCTAGGAATTATTGACAATACACTGTGATTTAGCAGCAAAAGACCTGTGTTTTGTTTGTTCAGGTTTACTTTGATGTAGTGATACAGTGCAGCTATTGGATTCATTTGGGCTTCAATGTCCAAATTTCAGGAAATAGAAAATCTGAAAGGCGAAGGGAAAATTCAGGAAATACACAGGTGGGTCAGCAGCTGAAAGTGAAAGGTGGATTAATGTTTCAGGTGGAAACCTGTAGAACATGGGGCTAACCCATTCCCCTTCAAAATCAGTGCTAAACTTGTTAAGATTATTAACTGATAATTAATAATACAATTTGTTCCATTTCTCTGAAACAGAATTTTTTTTAATGTCAATTATCTATAGTACCACGGAAGAAATTCCTGTCTTAGCTAATTGTAGCAAAAAAGTAGATAAGAATAAAAAGTGATTTTGGGCGCGAGATTTGGTAGCGCCCCGTTTCGGGGCAGTAACACTGGCGGGGTGGGATAACCTGCGCCCGTCAAGGAAGTCCTGTCCCAGCCATGAAATTCGCTCCACTTCCTGGTGGGGTGGAAACCGAGGCGATGTCGGGGAGCGCTGTCGTTGCACATTCTGCAGGGCCTCCAATGGCCCAACTAGGACACCTGGGCAGTGCCGGGCTGCGTGACGGCGGCCAGGACTACACCACAGCCCACCTCGGAGGGCCGACCTGGAGGTCAGCCTAAAAAAGAAAATGGCGGCACGGGTTGCGGCCGCACCTCCCCTTTAACTACCGCCCTGCGAGCGGAGGTTGGCCCGGCTTGCGACCCGTGAGGCTGGTGCTGACACCGCTCGCGGGACGCAGCCGAATTTCTGCCGTGGGGCGGTAAGGGGACGTAGTGGTGCACTAAGGGGGTCACCATGCATGGCGACGACGTCATTGCCGGAGGCGCGGCAGTCTGGGGTGCTACTGGCGGGGACGCGGTGCTATCGGGTATCACTTCAGCAACGCCCCGCTGAATTTTGCAAAAGACGCTTTTTTCACCTCCACAGGCGATAACCCCTTTGCGCCCATTAGCACCCCCCGGAGGCGCTAACGGCAGGTGCAAAGGAGCTGAATTGCACCCTCATAATATCAAGGGAAAGCATTCCTGAATCATTCATCCGTGTTTAGCTTAGCTCTAGTGATTCCTATCTCTCCAAAAATTATTCTTTTTACGAAAAACAGCTAGTGAAAATTGAGGAAAAATATCTGATTTTTTTGCTTGTTAACGTTGTTAATGGTGAACTCATGCCATGTTCTGAAACTGTTGTGTCACTTACTCTTGCTCAGATTTGAAATTGGTGAGTTTAACAAAGAAAACATTTTGAAGTATCACCATAGCAAGGAGAGAAGTAAATAGTACTCAGGCATTTCATCCCAGACAACATGAATATTCATTGGAGGGTACATCAAAGGAAGAGGAATGGGAGGGTTAAACCCATAGCATATACTACCCAAGACAGTGGGTCTGTCAAAACATAATGGCTCGTATTTTCCGATCGCAGGCCTTACCTGAGGGCTCCCAGGACGCCACACTTCTGCTCCTGGGCCTCTCCAAACTCCAAGTGTGCAGGGCCCACGTATCCCAGAGGCGCAGGCAGTTTGCAACATTCTTGGGATCACGTGGGCCATGGGGAGCCAATCAAAGAAAGGAATCTCCTTTCATACACTTGACAGGAAGACCTGTCAAATATGTGAACGGAAATCACCCCAAAAACATAGTAAAACTTTAAATAAATTTTAAAAAACCATCACATTTTTAAAATGACTTGAAATTACAATAAATTAAATATTTTAAACAAAAATATAAATCTTTGAAAAAAATAATTAAAATTTTTTACGGAGCTAAAAATAAACTTACCTTTTTTTAAAGTAATTTTAATTAAATGATAAATCAGTGAAGAAAAACATTTCTTTTTACTTTTTTCAACTCTTATCTTGGTAAAAGCAGGCCAGGCGTAAGAATTGTAAGGATTTTGTGTGGGCGGAGGGTCTCCAAAAAGCGGAACTATCTGCCCGCAGAGGCCCTTCTCCAGGGCAGCCGGAGGATCTGTCAAGAGCATTCTTGACAGATCGGAAATGCCGGTTTTCAGCGCATGCACTGTGCATGCCTGAAACCGGCATTTCCAATGTCCCTACGGGTGGGTGCACAGCGTGTACCCACCCGTAGGGATCGGAATATCTGGGCCTTTATTTCTTTAAAAGTTTTCCACTGCTTATCTACCGTAATACATTTTAATCTAGTTTCCCAGTCCACCTTAGCCAACTTGCCCCTCATACCTACGTAATTGGCTTTATTTAAGTTTAAGACTCTAGTTTCAGACTTTAAAATGTCTCTCTCAAACTTAATGTGAAATTCTATCATATTATGATCACTCTTCCCAAGAGGATCCTTTACTATGAGATTACTAATGAACCCTGTCTCATTACACAATACTAGATCTAAAATAGCCTGTTCCCTGGTTGGGTCCATGATATATTGTTCTAGGAAACTGTCTCAAATGCATTCTATGAACTCGTCCTCCAGACTACCCTTGCCAATTTGATTTGCCCAATCTCTATGAAGATTAAAGTCCCCCATGATTATTGCATTACCTTTGTTACAAGCTCCTATTATTTCTCGATTAATACTCTGTCCTATGGTATAGCTACTGTTCAGGGGCCTATAAGCTACTCCCACCACTTTTCTGCCCCTTATATTTCTTATCTCCACCCATACTGATTCTACTTCCTGATCTTCTAAGCCAAGATCCTTTCTCACTCCGGTCCTTAAGTCATCCTTAATTATCAGGGCTACCCCACCTGCTATTCTAGCCTGTCTGTCTTTTTGAAACATCAAGTACCCTGGAATATTTAATTCCCAACCTTGGTCACCTTGCAACCATCTCTCTATAATGGCTATTATATCAAAGCCATTTATCTCTAATTGTGCCATTAATTCATCTGTCTTGTTACGGATGCTTCATGCATTCAGATAAAAGGCCTTTAATTTTAACTTTTTACCAGTATTCCCTGCTTTGATCATATTCGCTGATGCACTATTACCTTTAAAATCTCTGTCTCTTCCTGTCCCATACTGCTTATTTTTAACCAATTCACTGCACTGCTCTATTTCCTTGACTTTTCTCTTTAGATTACTAAATTTCCCCTCACCTGCTCCCTCCCCCGACCTTTTTAGTTTAAAGCCCTATCTACAGCCCTAGTTATTCGATTTGCCAGGACACTAGTCTCAGCCCGGTTTAAGTGGAGCCCATCTCAACGCAACAGCTCCCTCTTTCCCCAGTACTGGTGCCAAGGCCCCATGAATTGAAACCCCTTCCTCCCACACCACACTTTGGGCTGGATTTTCATTGAGGAGGCGGGTAGGAGGCGGGACTACAACTTTCGGGATTGTAGTCCCACCTCCATCGAGTTGTAGCCAACCCACACGATTTTGACGATTGACCTTGTTGAGCCCGCCCAGCGGGCTCAGCAGGCCAATTAAGGGCCACCCGGCAACAGGTGACGTCACAGATTGATATTTCATCTGTCAAGACCTTTTGACAGATGAAATATCAGCGTTTCACAGCTGTTTGAAGCTGTCAAACACTGACAATCTGTACTCCAAGTTAATTCCTTCCTCTCAGGATGATTTAGTGATCTCTCCGGAACAGAAAGCTGAATGCTGCAATTTTTGACAGATCGCAGCCATTCTGCTTTCTGTGCCGGTGAGATGAGGGACTCCTGAGACCTGAAGGAAGGAAGGCTGTAAAGGTAAGTAAAACTTCTTTAAACACTTTAAACACACCAAACACACTTACCTCTGCACTCATGTACTCATCACTCACCTGAACACTGGACATCTCGACCCCTCCAAGCCCTTCAGCCCGACGGCCCGCCTCTCTAACTTGGCATGGTTTGGAGCCGTCGGGAATCCCACACTTCAAGAATGAAAATAGGGATTAGGCTAAAAACTGCCTGTTAACTACCTGTTAACAGGCAGTTAATTGGCACTAATCCCCTTCCCGCCTCGGGGAGGCAGGTCCCAGTGCGGGTCAGGTACCCGCCTCCTTTGAAACTGGCATGGAGGCGGGTTGGGGGCGGGATGGGTTCGTGCCCCCTGATTTCGGGATTTTAACCCCCCACACGCCTCCACGGCCCAATGAAAATCCTGCCCTTTGAGTCACGCATTAAATCTCTAATCTGTTTGTCCCTATGCCAATTTGCGCATAGCTCTGGTAACAATCCAGAGATTATTACCTTTGAGGTTCTGTTTATTAATTTAGGCCCTAGCTTTTCAAACTCCCTCAGCAGAACTTCGTTCTTAGTTCTACTTATGTTGTTGGTTCCTACGTGGACCACAACAACTGGATTCTACCCCTCTCACTCCAAGTTACTGGGAGTATGTTATGCACCATTGAACAATGGAAAGAAAATAGAGGGTGAAATTAATAGACAAATTAGTGAGGTGTGCATCAACAATTGAGCTATAATGGTAGGAGATTTTAATTATTTAAAAATAGACTGGGATAGGGGAAAATAGATATGGTGAGAAAGGGGAGTTTTTTCAGTATGGTAAGATTTGCCTTTCAACATAAGAGCAGTGGGGATTGAGACATGGTGATTTGGCCAATGGAATTTTGAGCATTTCCTTTCCCATCATGGTTTTTGTACTGTAATTTGTATAATCCTTCTATTTTCACTTCTAATACCTCATTTGTAGTATCCTAGCTCACATTTCTCTTTGACAGTACAGCATTGTTTCCAATCATCTTTACTGACTGGTAGATTTCCCTTCGCATTGCTGACAGAGTCAGAGGAATGTGTGTTTTGTAAAGAAAACAATGCAGCAAGGAGATGAATTGAACATGGGAGATTTAATCAACTAACTTATAAGAGGATTGGAATTGTATAGTTGCTTAAGTACTGGTTGGTGGGTCCAGTGAATGAATAATTTATTTTAACTTGATAATTAGAGACATACAGCACGAGAGGCATCCTGGAATTAATTAAATATGGAAGATTCTATGAATTGAGTTGCTGCAAGTATAGAAGGGTTTAATTATTTAAAGTTTGAACAGTAAACGGAAGAAAAAATATTGAATAATTTTTTGTATTTAAAAATATTAAAAAATTTAAATTGCAAGCTTAGCTTTGTTCAAAGAATAAATAGGATAAAACTATCTAGTAAAAGATAACTAGTACGTAAAAATAGGTTTTAAAATAAAAATCGGCAACTGAATTTTTTCACAAGGAAAATTAAATGGAAAAAATAAAGGTGTCAAATATAACTTGGGGGGGAGGGGAAAAGTAGAGTGCAATTAGAGTTGGGGGTGAGGAGGAAGGTAGAGCAGTTTTAGAGGTCAAGGGGAGAGGGTAAAGGTAGGAAAGGGCTAGAGGCTGGAGTGAGAGAGGAAGGTAGGGCAGGGTTAGAGGCCAAGGGTAGCGGAGAATGCTAGAGTAAGGTTAGAGGTTTGGGGAAGGGTGATGGTAGAGCAGAGGTATAGAATATGACAGAGAAAGGGGTGAGGTAGTGCAGAGTTACAGGCCAGGGAGTGGTGAGTGAAAGATAAAGTGACGTAAGAAAACTACTAGGCACTTGGTCTGAGTATTAAACAAGGCTTTAATCAACTGTTTCACAACATGGAGGTCTGGTTGTCCTTCACTAGTTCCTGTTTACAAAATGTCCTGAGCAAGCTGGGCCCATGCCCGAGTATTTATACTCTCCCTGGACAGCGCCACCAGCAGGCCGCTCAGTATTATTCCATAAGTCATTTCTACATGAATGGCAAGATTCATGTCATCCTTCCCGCCTGAGGGATTGGAAGTCTGGCGACTTCCTTCTAGTGAATTAGTCAGACTAAGAATAGATGCAGTCATTTGGATCTCAGTCGGTGGCCGGAAGGCACGTCCCCTCGGACCGTGTTTTGGTCCCTGGGTCGCTTAGTTCGTACCAGTGGGCTGGCAGAGTCCATGTCGCCTTGATCGACCTGAGGGGGACTGGGGAGATCGTGGCTCCAGGTGCGTTTGGATCTCTGTTGGTGGCCGGAAGGCACGTCTCCTCGGATCGTGTTTTGGTCCCTGGGTCGCTTAGTTCATACCGGCGGGCTGGCAGAGTCTGTGTCGCCTTGATTGACCTGAGGGGGACTGGGGAGATCGTGGCTCTGGGTGCAGGCCCCCACAGGCACAGATCTGGCTTCACCCTGCCCAGTAGTCGGTGATTGACCGGCGTCCTGGCTTCGGGTGGCCATCCCGCGGGGAGCGCTCTGTTCCTCGGGTTGATCCGGTGGAATAGCTGGCAGATCCCTTGACGTCCCAGGTAGGGCATCATCCTCAGAGGAGCGCAGGGTATCGGCGTCATTAATACGGATCCCACCATTGATTGGGTCCGTGGGACTGGTTGGGCAGGGAGCCAGATCCCGAAGTGACACTGCGGATTCCCGGCCATCAGGGTACCACACGTATGCGTACGTGGGATTGACATCCGTCAGTTCCACTTCGTTGACGAGGGGATCACCCTTAGAGGATCGGACGAATCTTCAGAGCAGCACGGGGCCAGGAGCTGCCAACCATGATGGTAGGGACATCCCATGAGTGGAGCGACGCTGGATCCCGAAGAATCGTTCGTGAGGAGTAGCATTGGTGGATGTAGAAAGGAGAGACCTGATGGAATGCAACGCGTCAGGGAGCATAGTTTCCCACTGCTGGTCTGATAGATTGTGTGACCTCAGTGCAAGACGAACAGCGTTCCAAATGATAGCGTTGTATCTCTCAACCTGTCCGTTTCCAATGGGACGATACGGTGTCGTTCTACTTGTGGCGATTCCCTGTTGGGAAAGATAACTTTTGAGTTCACTTGACATGAAGGAGGGACCCTGATCAGAGTGGATGAAATTGGCTGTACTGCAAAGGGAAAAGACCTGATCGAGGCATTTGATCACTGTGGAAGTAAGCATATTGGGATAGGGGAAAGCAAAGGGAAAGCGTGAATATTCGTCCACCATAGTAAGCAAGTAGGTGTTTTGCGTTGAGAAAGGCAGTGGCCCTTTAAAGTGAATGCTGAGTCACTGCATAGGCTGTGTAGTGTGTATGAGCGAGCCATCTGACGGACAGAAGAATTGCGGTTTTAATTCCGTGCAAATTCTACAAGTGGAGCATGTTCTTCTCACATCTTCCGTAGAAAATGGAAAATTTTTAGATCGCACGAAGTGTAACATACGGGTAACTCCAGGATTGCATAAGTCAGTATGAAGATCCGCAAGAGTCGAAGTTGACATGGAAGAGCAGAATGCACGCGTGAGGGTATCTGGGGCCACATTCTCTTTGCCGTGTCGATAATGTATGGTATAGCCAAAGGCGGCCAATTCCATCCTCCAGAGCTGTATTTTGTTATTCTTGATCTTAGTACGTTTCTGGTTATCCAGCATAAAGGCCACGGAGCGCTGATCGGTTATAAGCGTGAAATGGCGACGAGCGAGAAAATGACCCCATTTACGTACTGCTTCGATGATAGCCGTAGCCTCTTTCTCGACAGGAGGATAATGGAGCTCGCTACTCTGCAAAGTTCTGGACAGAAATGCAACGGGTTGACCACCTTGATTGAGGGTAGCCGAGATCGCCACCTCCAATGCATCGCACTCGACCACGAAAGGGAGATTTTCATCGATGGAACGAAGCGTGGCTTTTTCCAGTTGTTGCTTGAGGAGGTCGAAAGCTGAAATAGCCGTTGCCTCCAATGGAAATGACTTCGCGTGAAGCAGGGGCTGGATCTTGTCGGAAAAGTGGGGTATCCACTTCGCATAATAGGTGAACTTGCCGAGGGCCCGACGAAGAGAGCCGAGATTCGTAGGAGGAGGGAGCTCCTAAAGCGGACAAAGTCGCTCTGGATCCGGTTTGATGAGAGCATTGCCCACCCAGTAACCAAGGATGTTGACTGATGGTACTGATTTCACAGATTTGGACTCATTTAAGGTTAAGTTGCGATGATGGAGAACATCAAGAAATTTCTGGAGGTTGGCATCATGCTCCTTCTGGTCATGACCAGCAATGGTGATATTATCCAGATATGGAAAAGTGTCCGTTAAGTTCTCCTGTTTGACTGGGCTATCCATTGCCCGTTGGAAGACGGCCACCCCATTGGTGACCCCAAATGGAAGGCGACAAAACTGGTAAAGCCGACCATTGGCCTCAAAGGCCGTTTACTTTTTGTCAGAGTCCTTTAACGGTACTTGATGGTATGCGCTCTTTAAGTCAAAAGTTGAAAATACCTTGTAGTTGGCAAGGTTATTGACCATGTCATCTATGTGTGGTAGTGGGTAGGCATCCAAGTCGGTATACTGGTTAATAGTTTGCGAGTAATCGATGCAAAGACATTTCTTGTGTTGCTTCAGAGGATTTTTAACAACGACGACTTGAGCCCGCCAGGAAGATGAACATGGCTCAATGATACTGTCAGCTCGAAGGCGAGAGATCTCTGCCTCGATAAAGGATAGATCCTCTTTGCTGAAACGTCGTGATATAGTGACTATGGGCTTACATCAGGGGAAAAGATTGGCAAACAAGGAGGGCTCGTCGAGTGAAGCCGCCGAAAGCGCACAAAATGGTACTTTGGAAATAGTAAGCTCCGGCTTTGACCCTCCAAACTCGAAAGTGAGTCTTTTGTGTTGTTTTGGGAAATCGTGTCCCAGGAGCACATCACTGCATAGGTCTTTGAGCACCCCGAGCCGGGTGGAGAAATAAGTGCGGCCATTGAGAATTAGGTCGACAAGACAAAAGCCGGAAGAGTTGGTGGTCAGTGTCATCAGAGCCATTGCAATTTCCTTGTCCGAGGGGTAAATACGCAGTTTTAATTTACTGACAGCCTGCTCACTGATGAAGCTGTCAGAGCTGCATAAGTCGATTAGTGCACTCAAAATGTGTCGATTTACCGAAACCTTCGTGGCTGCATGGGACAGGCTTTGGGGAAAAACAGGTGTGATGTGAGGAGGAGCAGTTTTACCCTTGACAGCTGTAACCTTAATAGTGGCTCTTGGGGGAGGAGCAGTTTTATAGATAGCAGCTGTAACCTTAATAATGGCTCTTGGGGGAGGAGCAATGTTATAGATAGCAGCTGCAAACTAACAGGGGCTCTTGACCGGTATACCTTAGAAAAGTGACCTTTCTTACTGCAATGATTGCAGATTGCATTACGAGCAGGACAAAATTTCCTATAGTGGAATGCACCTCCACAGAAGAAACACTTCCTTCCAGATTGCCAAGATGCCGCTAGGGCAGGGTCGTCATCAGCTAGGATAGAGTCGTCATCAGTGAGGGCTTCCGCCTGAGGCCCATTGGAGGAGTCACCAAAAGTGATAGCAGCAGTCCGTGCACGTGGTAAATGATAGGCATCTGCATTTTTTTTGCTAAGTCCAGAGAACATGCCTGGTCATAGGCAGCTTGTAACTCAAGGGTTTTATTCTCCAACAGATGCTGGCGTATGAAGGGAGACGCAATTCCGTTAATAAAGAAATCACAAATTAACTCCTTCTGGTACTGCTCAGCCGAGACAGCTTGAGATTATAATCCTTGCTGAGCCTGTGAAGCTTTTGAAGGAATTCGTCAAGTGATACCCCGGATTGTTGAGTTGTGGCCAGTAGATGCCGAGCAAAAATTTCGTTTGGGGCCTTAACATATAGTTGCTGTAGTATTTGGATAGTGGAGTCATAGTCTACACAGTCTTCAATACAGTCAAACACATGAGGGGATACATACTTGACAAGTATCTCTAACTTAACAGGAACATTCTCACCACACACCCTGAGGAAGTTGCTGAAGGTACGACACCAGTGTTTCCATACCTTAGCAGTTGTAGGTGAATTCGGGTCCAGGTCAAGATGGGCAGGTCGGAGTAGTTTCTCCATGATGGATGCTCTGGTTCCCTTCTACCGTTTGAGTCGTAGCCATCTGCTCCCAAAGTCACTCAGAACGTGGAGCAGGTCCAGTTGATTAAATTGACGTAAGAAAACTACTAGGCACTTGGTCTGAGTATTAAACAAGGCTTGAATCAACTGTTTCACAACATGGAGGTCTAGTTGTCCTTCACTAGTTCCTGTTTACAAAATGTCCTGAGCAAGCTGGGCCAGTGCCCGAGTATTTATACTCTTCCTGGACAGCGCCACCAGCAGGCCGCTCAGTATTATTCCATAAGTCATTTCTACATGAATGGCAAGATTCATATCATAGAGCATATTAAGAGGCCAGAGGAGAGTTAAAGGTAGGAAATCTGGAAAGATTCACAATATCGCCTCCCAATTTTGGAGCAGAACTGGAGCCTAGAGGAAGTGACCATATTGTTGTGACCAGTGGTACAATATGTTAAGCTTGGCAACAGTGGAGTTAGGGAGAAAAAATGGGTGGAATAAGGAGACAGAAGAGAGGGGATGGGTGGAGGGAGAAGGTGGGAGAAAGGAGAGGATATGAGAAAGTACGACAGGGGATTAGGGGATGTGAAGAAAAGGGAGAAGAGAAAATTATTTGGGGGATATAACAACAATGACTTGTATTTATATAGCGCCTTTAACATAGTAAAATGTCCCAAGGCACTTCAGAGGAGCGCTATCAAACAAACTTTGACACCGAGCCACATAAGGAGATATAAGGAGAGAAGAGGTAGGTTTTAAGGAGCGTCTTAAAGGAGGAAAGAGAGGTGGAGAGGTTGAGGGAGGGAATTCCAGAGCTTCGGGCCTTAGCAGCTGAAGGTACGGCCGCCAATGGTGGACCAATTAAAACCTGTGATGCTGAAGAGGCCAGAATTAGAGGAGCGCAGATATCTCGAAGGGTTGTGGGGCTGGAGAAGGTTACAGTGATAGGGAGGGGCGAGTCCATGGAGGGATTTGAAAACAAGGATGAGAATATTAAAATTGTGAAATATAAATCATGCAATTAAAAATTAAGCAAATTTTACTCTGAACATTCAGTTAAGTCCATTGTAGAAGATAGTCTTTTGGAGGATGGTAGGTGAGGGACATGAGATTTTGAGAGTCAGGTTGAAGTCAGGGCAGGGAATCTCAGAGGGCCGTTGAGGCTGTAAAGCGACTGAGAAGACTTGGGGTTGCAGTTGGGAACCTGTAAGGAGGTGGGGAGGACAGCCAAAGTGGCAAAGAAGAAAGGAAGGCGTTCAGGAAGCAAGGAGGGCAGGTGGTTGAAGGCTTGAAGTGCTCAGCGGCCATCAGGAATTGTAGCTGGAGACAATTGTGGTCAACAATATTCTGAAAGGAAAAATAGAGTTAATGACTAATAAATAGAAATAAAACTTCCAGCAATAGTGAGGTACTTATACTGTACATTGAAAAATTCAAGGAATATAAAGAGTTAAACAAAATGATTTCCATTGTTACTCACCGTGCACTGGAGAAGTCCAACATGGCAGAGAGTCAGAGCCAAGAGGGAAATAAAATGCTCCACACTGTCACCCAGTGACCAGAGCCTGAAACTGTATGTAGTCTCAAAGCACTTTGTATCCTCCAAAAGACTATCTTATACAGTGGACTTAACTGAATGTTCAGAGTAAAATTTGCTTAATTTTTAATTGCATGATTTATATTTCACGATTTTAATATTCTCATCCTTGTTTTCAAACTGACTCATACTTAATAGGAGAATGTTATTAAAAGATGTGACAAGGTTACATACAAACTTTACAGGGTAGATATAGACATATGTAAAGTGAGAAAGATCACAGGGACTTGTTTACATAGGAGTTTCCAATGGGACAATATGATGGACAGACTGATTTTAATAATGTGCGGAAAGATTACTGCTTTGCATCATATCCATCTATATGTTATGTGTTCTCCAGTACAATAATATTCGCACCTTATCTTTTGCGCACTTGTTTAAATCCTGCAACTTTGTTTTGGATCTCCAGCCAAGTCCTCCAAATAATAAAGAAAAAATAAATAAAAATAAAGACTGCACTGACGACATATTAGCATGTTTGGTGCCTCATTTGCATACTTTGGGGCCTTTCTCCCCCATCAAAACAATCTCATGCATTTCTGTGTAGCAGACGTTATCATAATTCATATGTTTCAAAACTGCACATTCCCAGAATTTTGTTCATGGTTTATTAATTATGATAAAAAAGGGGCACTCTAGACTAGACTCCTGTTATCAATGATTAATACTTGATAGACTGTTCATTTCAGTTCTCTAATTGGCAGCATTATTTATTTTAAAGATTTGGCAGGTTAACTGTAACTGAGTGGAGATAATCACAAATCTATTCATACTTATAACAATGCAGTATTTTATTAATCACTGTTCTGTACTGTACACAATCGCAGCGTCCTTCCTAGCTGGTTCTACAATGTTTGAGCACTGTAGGTCAGCCCAGTATACAGCCAGACCAAAAAGTGGATACCAGTCATAAAGTGCCTCAATGCACAGTTCCAACATGCCTTGTTCAATAGATATTGGATGTTAATGCTGCATGATCACACAATCTGTCCTGTTCAAGGTGACAGCACTCAAGAAAATACTGTTGCATCTCCTGCAAAAATTTTTACTTAAAGAGCGATTTTGTTATTGAAATAATTGTAATGGTTACCTTAATGACTGACAGAGAAATAAAAGACAATCACCTTGAATTCAACAGATAATCCATTTTAATATTTCAATGAAAAAATAGATTTTAAAATCTGAATTTCTGCGAGAGCGCAACAGTATTTTCTTGCGTGCTATCATCTTGAACAGGACACATTGTGTGATCATGCAGCTTTAACAACCAGTATCTATAGAACAAAGTACATTGGAACAGAAACTTTAAATAGGGTATTATTTAGAAAAATGGATTGAAATATGTTTTCAATTTTATTTACTCAACACAGTAAGGTTGTAATAATGTTCTGTTCATTCACATTGACAGAATTTATTAGTGGAATGCTTAGATTTTTCCATCAAATGTGCATTTTTTTCTCTCTCATGCTGCTCTTGCTTTTAAAATGAATCAGAAAATGTGTTTACACAACATAAAATTTTTATTACTGAGGTAGTTTATGACCAGCATCGACATTTTGGTCTGGCTGTACGCTGGGACTGGCTGACAGTTTGATAAAAGATGATCTAACATTATAGAACCAAACAGGAAAGATGCTGGAATTGTGGACAACATGGAATCGTGATTAATAAAAGCACTGCATCATTTTAACAGTATGAAGATGTCAGTGATTGTTTCCTCTCAGCTACAGTTAACCTGTCAAATCTTCAGAATAAATGATCTTGTGTCTTTCAAATAGTTTGATCCTGATGCTGGTGTTGTGACTGTTGAGCTGTCAGTCACTTTTCTTCATAATTGCTTGTGTTTAAGTCTCTATGATTTTAGCCTTTTCTAATTGGTTACTTTCGACTTTATTCGCATGGTGCCAAAACTTTCACCTTATTTCAATTTTTAACCTAATCACATTCCACTAAATTTTGCCCAGTTGCATTCTATTGTGTGAAGCACCTGCCAAATCAAATTCCAGCAAAAGTATTTTTTCTGCAAAATTGTTGTTCCCAAACCACCACCAATATGTGCTCATAAATATCAAGGAGAAAGAAAGAACTTGCAGTTATATAGCGCCATTCATGCCCTCAGGGCATCCCAAAGTACTTTACATCCAATGAAGTACTTTTTGAAGTGTAGTTACTGTTGTAAGGGAGGAAACGCGGCCAATTGGCACACAGCAATATCCCACAAACAGCAATGAGATAATGACCAGATAATCTGTTTTTTAGTGATGTTGGTTGAGAGATAAATATTGGCCAGGACACCGGGAAGAAATCCCCTGTTCTTCAAAATAGTGTTGAGGGATCCTTTACGTACACCTGAGAGGGCAGACGGGGCATCGCTTTAACATCTCATCCAAAAGTTGGCACCTTGGACAGTGCAGCACTCCCTCAGTATTGCGCTGGAGTGTCAGCCTAGAAAGAAAAAAAGAAAGACTTGCATTTACGAAGCGCCTTTCTTGACCATCAGACGTCCCAAAACGCTTTACAACTAATGAAGTACTTTTTGAAGTGTAGTCACGGTTGTAATGTCAGAATCACGGCAGCCAATTTGTGCAAAGCAAGCTCCCACAAGCAGCAATGTGATAATGACCAGATAATCTGTTTTAGGGATGTTGATTGAGGGATAAATATTGGCCAGGACACTGGAGAAAACTCTCCTGCTCTTCTTCGAATTAGTGCCATGGGATCTTTTACGTCCACCTGGGAGAGCAGACGGGGCCTTGGTTTAACATCTCATCCGAAAGATGCCACCTCCGACAGTACAGCACTCTCTCAGCACTGCACTGGAGTGTCAGCCTAGATTTTGTGCTCAAGACTCAGGAGTGGAACTTGAACCCACCACCTTCTGACTCAAAGACGAGAGTGCTACTTCTGAGCACTGGTTTTGGTATGGAAATGCATCCAGACTGGTAACTCTTATGAACAATATAAGCTGTTGTCTTTGTACCTAACGTTACGTGACATTTATAATATAAAGGCCTGACGTAAGAAAACTACTAGGCACTTGGTCTAAGCGTTAAACAACGCTTTAATCAACTGTTTTACAACATGGAGGTCTAGTTGTGTCCTTCACTAGTTCCTGTTAAGAATGTACTGCGCAAGCTGGGCCCGTGCCCGAGTATTTATACTTTCCCTGGACAGTGCCACCCGCAGGCCGCTCAGTTGATTCATGTCAAGGCCTATTACAGCACTAGCCACCGACATAACTGGTATTGCAGGTACGTGTGGACACTTAAAACTGAATTTCTCATTGAGGTTTTGGCCAGAATTTTCCGGGGGTTCAGCGGCCGGGATTGGTGGTGGGTCAGGTGAGAAATTTGATAGTTTTGACAGCAGGTTGGGAACCCGCTGTCAACCAGCCACCACGCGCCTTTCCCGTAGTCTGGTCTGTCTGCGCAGAGCAGGCCCGACAGGCAGCGGTGGGCGACCCAATTCAGATAATTAGTGGCTTGTTTAGAGACACTTAAGAATGATTTTCAGCTTACCCTTTGCATTTGACAGTTCGCCCATGGGGCCCATGCTGGTCGTGGACCACGTCTGTCAAGCTAAGGTGGGAGTTCAGTGGCCATTGAATCAGCTGTTGAGTTGACAGCTTCAAATGTAAAGTAAAAGATCCCACCTTAGATATCTTCCCTCAGCCACAAGCTGTTCATCACTGCATTCCCACAACAGATTCACCATGCTGCTAGTCTTTACACAAGTCTCCATCCAGTCTGACCTCATTACCTCTCTCACCATTGACAGATCGCTTCTGTCATCTCTACTTCACCTGCAATCTATTCCATCAGCATGGGTGCCCTTTATACTCTCTCAACTTGGTCCTCAGAATCCCACCGAGATCAGCCCCAGCGCCAGCATCACCAGGCACACCAGCAGCACCAACAACAGCAACACCAACCTTCTCCGCAATCAACTGATGCTGCACAGGACACAGGGCATCAGCACCTGAGCACATTGCTGCCCGCGAGGCCAGGCATGGCCTCACCATGGCCGGATTTACTTCATTTGACACTGTACACCCTGGCTGCCACATGATGCGCCAGGTTGGCACCACCCCACACCAACACCATAAAGCATCCCTACAATGACCACGCCATTCCTTTCACACTCATCACCATTGCGGGGGGTACCATTATGTCTCATCATTCACTGAAACTCACTAAGCCACTTCCAAAGGTACACACATATCTGTTCAAGACCAGAAAGTGTTTGACACCACATTAACAGAAACTTTACATAAACATTGGATAAAACACCCAAGTGGCTACCCTTGTGTGTTGTTAGTTGGTATGATTGCACTGGGATGAGGGTGAGTGTGAGGGGTGGCTAGTGATATGAGGATGTGATAATGTAGATAGAGAAAGAGGGATGGGTGGAGGTGCAAGGTAAGTTGGTGTGAGTAAGGATGTGCAGGAGTAGGGTAGGGAAGGCAGAGTGATGGGGATGTAATGAGTGGCACAGCAGGATGAGGTTGAGTGTGGCTTTGTACTAACGTTTCCTGCCATCTACTGAGATCATTGAAACATTTGCGGCACTGCACCCAGGTCCTTCTGACCACATCCCTGCTTGTGCTCTCCTCTACAATGTGCAACCAGGCTGTGTTGATCTCCTGGGGAGGTCTCTTCCTCCCCTGGGAAGGGAAGAGGACCTCCCTGTGTAATGTGACTCCCTCCATAAGCATATGGAGAGAGTCAAGGGAGAGCCTGGGTGCAGTCCTCTGCCTCTCTGCAGTGATTGTCAGCGTTTGCGGCACTTCAATGCTTTAGAACACTGACAGCACAAATGTCAAAAGAAAGTTGGCCACGGTCCCTTTAAGGAAACCGGCTGATGACATGTCATCAACTGACATCACCAGACCCGCTTCCTCTAATTAGCCGGGAAATGCGCTGGGTGGGCTTAACAAGCTCCATCAAAGAAAATTCATTTCACAGAGCAGGATGGAGCCAGCAGCGGAGCTGTGACCCGCCACCGACCCACCGAGGTAAGGAAAATCGCAGCCTTTGTGACATAAGAGCTTTCAATGCATTTTGAAAAGGAATTTGTTGATCTACCTACAGATTTTAATACATAATAGGTTTCCATATATTTTGCAAAGTGTGCTTTGTACTTCTACAAAGTGGTAGAATTAGGGTTTGCATCATGCTTATAGAATATTGGAAGAATATAATGTATCGTTTGTACATCTGCAACACAAGTCAGAGAATTCCTGAATTACATAGAATTTACAGCACAGAAACAGGCCATTCAGCCCATCTAGCTGATGCCGATGTTTATGCTCCACACAAGCTTCCTCCCACTCTTCATCTAACCCCATTAACATATCCTTCTATTCCTTTCCCCCTCGTGTTTATCTGGTTTCCCCTTAAATGCATCTATGCTAGTCACCTCAACTAGTCCTTGTGGTAGCGTGTTCCACATTCTAACCACTCTGGATAAAGAAGTTTCTCTGGATAAAGAAGTTTCTCCTGACTTCCCTATTGGATTTATTAGTGACTATCTTTTATTTATGGCCCCTAGTTCTGGTCTCCCTCACAAGTGGAAACATCTTCTCTATGTCCAGCCTATCAAACCCTTTCATAATCTTAAAGACCTCTATCAGTCCATTCGTCAGTCTTCTCTTTTCTAGAAAAAAGAGCCCCAGCCTGTTCAATCTTTCCTGATTTAGTATAACCTCTCAGTTCTGATATCATCTTAGTAAATCTTTTTTGCACCTTCTCAATTAGTACAGGTTTCTCACTCCAGTGTAAGTAGAAGTCCACTGCGATATTAATGAATACAATAGCAAAATACTGCGGATGCTGGAAATCTGAAGTAACAACAAAAAATGCTGGGAACACTCAGCAGGTCAGGCAGCATCCGTGGAGAGAGAAACAGAATTAATGTTTCAGATCTGTGACCCTTCGTCATTATTAATGAATTTGTTTTAATATTGCATTTAAACTCACAAAAAGACCTGGAGAACTTGTCTGCTGTATTGCAGATTATGCTAATGAATGTAAAATATAGACAGTGGAAATACAACGTGAACCATTAGTGGGAAGAGCAGTACTCAGTGGGTAGCCTTGGGGCTCCAATAGAGAGAAGGGAGAGTCAGTATACAGCTACAGGGCTTGGGTAAGGAAATTGAACAATCAATGGAACAATCACTGGCTCCAATAAGAAAGTAGAAGAATAACTATGCAGCCACACAGCACAGATAGTGAAATGCAGTAGTCTGGGCTTGCATGCAGTCCCAGTTGATAAATTTATCTAATCGGCATTCCGACCAGCAGCAAACCTTTAGTAACAAGATTCAGAAGCTGATGCTACAGCCTCTCTATATTAAATCTTTCCACTTGAATTTTCTCGTTCTCACTATTGATTTTGTGTTTTTTTTATTCTGAATGGTCATTGATGGTGAAAAAGGCAATTTGCTAGCAACAGACATGGCCGCTAGCAAACACAGCTCCCTTTGAACAAAGTCAACTGTTGAACTAGGAATAGTCAACTTGATTGGATGGGAGTATCTGGCTCCAGGATGAAAGAGGAAAGTGAAGGATAAATTGTGCCGAAATTTCCCAGATTGAATGAGTTGCGAAGAATTTACAACAGGGCTACATCATTTGTGGTCTGTGCGTGAAATAGCCTTTTCTCATTCCATCTGTTCTTATGTGTTCCAAGTATTCAGTGGACCCATTTTACAAAGGCTAGAGTTCAGGTTGAAATGACATGTAAAGCTGTATCTTTTAAAAAAAAATTAAAGTAGTGGAAAGTGGCCAAATATAGGCTGGAAATTACTGTGGGCTAGTGTAGTGAATGGATGTTTAATGAACTTTTATGGCCCTGTTCTGTTTGCTCCTTTTAATGGATGCTTTACCCTGTTTATTTTAAGAGGGCTAATCCCTTGATTAAAGTAGTGGGCAGGGAAAACCTGACAAACATATTACAGTAAAGGGTTTGTCCGCTAATACCGGCAACAATCATATTCTCAGAACCAAACCAAAATGCATGCTTAGTATCATGGAACGGTCCATGAAAGAAAATATTAAATATATATCAACTATAATATTAAATTAAGAATTCCGTAGAAAAGTTTATATTTTATTATATTTTAATGTTTCATTCAAGATGATAAATTAGGAATCTCTTTAATACATCAGAGGTGCAGTGCCCTAGTATTTGCAGAGAAATGTGATATTAATTTGGACTAACTTGTTATAATAATTAAAAGTAGCAAGTGAAAAGCCACTGCTTTCAGTTCAACATTTTGTTAAATTCCCTGGAAATGATATAAAATCCAATGTATAACCTAGGCTCTGAGGAAGTTGTAATTGCTGTTTAATCAAATAGTCTTTGGTGAGCTTTTAGGCTAACTGATTTGTGGAAAAGCAAGCTCAGAGACTGTTTTACAGCCATCATATTTCAGGCCAAGAATATTTCAATTCCTGCAGATGTTTTGTCTAGTAAGAGCAGAAACTTCAATAACACTGTGTTTGTGCACGCACTTTGATTTACTAATGAACTTTTAAAAATAAATATTATGTTCTGCTTCCCCAATTACTCAGCTGGTTAAAGCAGTGAGCCTTGTAGACCAAGTTGGTTCCAGGTTGGATTCTCTGGTCTGTGCTGAGTTGTCTGAAGCTGGGGCAGAGATGGGGGTGCTACCATTGATCTCCGCACCTCTGTCTGGGGTTCCCAGCCTGATGGTTGTCCAGTGACTCCTTTTAGATGTGCACGTGTCAACATTTGATGCAGATAGAGTTGGCCTCTGTGCTCTCTAGTTAAATATCCTACCACCAATCGTTACTGAGACTGCCGTATAAAGAAGGGATAATTGGGATAGAGACTGGAAGGTAGCAATTGACTGTGGAACCATGCCCTAGGAAGGAGCGAATGCTTTCAAGAGAGGAAAATGGGAGAACACTGGAGGTAGGAGAAGAAAAAAAAAGTTCTAATGTAAGCTGGACCAGTGACATAATGTCAAGTTCAATGGTGCATATTTTTACTTACAATTGGTTTTACCTGGACAATAATGACCCTGTTAAAAACACTCAATGTAGGGGACTGGGTGATGCAGAGGTTTAGCAAGCAGTCTTTTCATCTCTGGATTCTGGGTTTGAATGCAGTCCTGACTGGTGGAATGAGAGACTCTTCTCTGTTGACTGTAAGGCTCCTATTTGAATTGAGTTTGAGTATGCATAATTCCATTGCAGATGGACACAGACCCATGGCATAAAGCTGCTCATTTAGCACATATTGGAAATCTCACTCAAGCAGGAGGACTTGTTTCTGGTGACTGAATATGCTGAAATCTCTTTTCATTGCAGGGGAAAATTACTATTTTTTGGGATAACAATTTGGGTTCTACCAGCTCCCTGAAAATAAATGATGCACAGTTTAAACAAAGGCTACATCATACATTATGTCGCAGTTCCAACAATTTGCCGTTCCAATTTATTTTCATGTAATGGCTTACCGCAACCGGAAAAAAAGCAGCTTTTTACTGCACTTGCCAATGATTGCACAAAATGACTGCAGTGGGAAACAGAAATTAAATGGCAAGTGAATCACGTATTATATAGAGCAATATTCCTGAAGCTGTACAGTTAAGCCAGTCAAGACGTTAGCATCTGAATCACCTTCTGCAAATTTCATCTTCCCTCCTTCATATCTTGTGCTTTGTAAGATTGAAACAGAGCGGCGCTCAAGGTGAGTTATGGGCAGCTCTGCCTGTAGCTTTATTTAAACAATAGAACTCTCATTATTGGAAATTGGGGAAAAAATGGAATTGTTGCAGCTAATTATTGGACCTCTAGATCATAGCTCCCAATTTTTTAATGCTTCGTTTTACTCTTCTGTGTGACATTGATATGGAGCAAAACACACACTGCATTAGAACACACCAAATACTTGGCAGCCAAGTTAGGAGTGGGTTGTACCGTGTGATTTTCAAATGATGTCAAATGATATTAAGTTATATTGTAAAAAATGTATGAAGTGAAAATATGAGTCAGTAAACCCTGTTGCCATAACCCAATCCAGAACAGGGCCACAAAAGTTCATTAAATGTGTTGGCAAAGGCCAACAAATCATTTTGTCTTAGTGGAGCACTTGTTGACAATGTGCCTGCAATATTCTTTTTGGGAATGGTAGATTAGACTTGGAGAGGACTAATTTACAGGGTTATGGGGAAAAAGCTGGAGTGTGGGACTAAATTAGACAGTTCTTTCAAAGAGCCAGCACAGGCATGACAGGCCTCCTTCTGTGGTGTAAGATTCTATGAGGGGAAAATTCGGTTGCTTAGCACCTCCAGGGGGCGCTAACGGCACACTAACGACTTACCGCGCGTGCGTGGTGATTATAACGCCGCCCGTGAAATTGAACTGGTGGTTTGCAGTGGCACTAAACACTACCGCCATGATCTCCTGTGCCCGGAGATCGTGACATCATCCAAGCGCGCATCGCCCCGGTAGCGCCCGGACTGGAAATTGACTCTTGCCCCCGTCTCAGTGCCTGCTGCTAGGAATGACAGGTAGAGGGGGACGGTTTGCAGTCGGCTGGGAGCTAGCGGGATGCTATTTAAAGGTGTGCGTTTCCTGTTTTTTCCTGTCGGCAATCAATTCTGCCTACGCAGGTTGAGAGAGAGAGAGAGAGGCATTTGGAGACATTTAACAGTTTCCGACTTGAAGGAGTTTTGGTCGTCAGCAAAACTTATCAGGTTCCCTTTTCTGTAACCTTTAGTACTACCACATTTAGAAGAGTTTATGGGGGCAGTACTAGCACGGGGCCTCGCCTTCCAGCTTCACCATCGGAGGCAGCGGAGGCACAGAGAGAGAGAATGGAAAACGTGGCCAGAGCGAGGAGGGCCAACAGGGCTCTCCACAGGAGACCTCACCCTCCCAGGGTATTCCGGGAGCAATTCTCATATATCCATCTGTCCGAGGAGCAGTGTTTTAGAAGGCTCCGCTTCAGCAAGGAGGTGGCCACATAGCTCTGCCACCTCCTGCAACCAGAGCTCCAGCCTCAGCTCAGGACCAGGACATCTATGTCGATGGCAGTGAAGGTGACAGTGGCTCTCAATTTCTACGCCAGCGGCTCCTTCCAGGCATCAACAGGGGATATTGCAAACATCTCCCAGTTCGCTGTCCATTTCTGCATCCGAGAGGTCACAAATGCTCTCTACAAAAGGCGAAGGGAGTACATCGCTTTCCCCATGACCCGGGGCAAACAGTGTGAACACGCATGTGGCTTCGCTAGGATAGCGGGCTTCCCCATGGTTCAGGATGCCATTGACTGCACACATGTGGCATTGCGGGCACCTCATGAAAATGCAGAGGTTTTCCGCAACCGCAAAGGCTACCACTCCCCCGGGGCAGTACCTCAGAATCCGGAGCAATCTGCTCAAGCACAGATTGCTGGCCTGCTGCGGCACCGTCAGATCCCCAGTGGACAGTGGTCGCCCCAGCTATAATGGCTGCAGTTGGTGAGCGACCACAGACAGCGCATCCTCGCCGTCCATGCCCGCTAGTCTTCAGCAGCCACGATTCATTCATCCTGCGTCAAACTGGTATCCCAGAACTGTTCCAACCACCGCATCAAGCTCGTGGATGGCTCCTCGGGGACAAGGGTTATCCACTCTGCACCTGGCTGATGACACGGCTCCGCGTCAGCGGGCGAAATCTTGGTGGGAATCGTGGTGCGGCGGCAGTACAAAAGGCTCCAAGAGACCAGGTAGGCCTCAGAGCGTCAGCGGGTGAAATCTCGGCAGGAATCGCGGAACGGCGGCAGTACAAAAGGCTCCAAGAGACCAGGTAGGCCTCAGAGCGTACCAATCTCCAATCTCAGAGGGAAAGAAGTAAAAAGTAATCGAAGTGTGACGTCACCAGAAAACAGGTAAGTGATTGGTTGGTAAGTATTTCTCTCTTTATAAACTTTAACTCTGTGGTTTATAGTTTCTAAAGTCTCTGTGGTGTAGCGGGGACTGTTTATAAACCAGGGCCCTTAAATATACTATATAATGGTAGTGTAATTGGTGGGACTGATTTGATTTAATTTAATTGCAATTAATTAAAGGGTAAGTCATGGCAGGAGAGCCCGGCCCCGTTGTATGCTCCTCCTGCGCTATGTGGGAACTCAGGGACACTTCCTGTGTCCCTGACAACTATGTGTGCAGGAAGTGTGTCCAGCTGCAGCTACTGGCAGACCGCATTGCGGTGCTGGAGCTGCGATTGGATTCATACTGGACCATTCGCAAGGCTGAGGAGGTCGTGAATAGCACGTTTGATCAGTTGGTCACACCACAGGCAAAGGCTGGACAGGCAGAAAGGGAATGGGTGACCAACAGACAGAGTACCAGGCACAGGCATGTAGTGCAGGGGTCCACTGTGGACATCCCCCTCTCAAACAGATACACCACTTGGAGTACTGTTGGGGGGGATGGCTTACCAGAGGAAGGCAGCAGCAGCCAACTTCCTGGCACCAGGGGTGGCTCTGCTGCACAGGACGGGAGGAAAAAGAGGGGGAGAGCTATAGTAATAGGGGATTCTATTGTAAGGGGAATAGATAGGCGTTTCTGCGGCCGCAAACGAGACTCCAGGATGGTGTGTTGCTTCTCTGGTGCAAGGGTCAAGGATGTCTCAGAGCGGCTGCAGAACATCTTGGAAGGGAAGCGTGAACAACCAGTTGTTGTGGTACACATAGGTACCAACGATATAGCTAAAAAGCGGGATGAGGTCCTAAAAGCGGAATATAGGGAGTTAGGAGGTAAATTAAAAAATAGGACCTCAAAGGTAGTAATCTCAGGATAGCTAACAGTGCCACGTGCTAGTCAGAGTAGAAATAGAAGGGTATTTCAGGTGAATACGTGGCTGGAGGAATGGTGCAAGGGGGAGGGATTCAAATTCCTGGGACATTGGAACCGGTTCTGGGGGAGGTGGGACCAGTTCAAACCGGACGGTTTGCACCTGGGCAGGGCCGGGACCGATGTCCTAGGGGGAGTGTTTGCTAGTGCTCTGGGGGAGGGTTAAAACTAAAATGGCAGGGGGTTGGGAACCTGAGCAAGGGGACAGAGGAAAGGGAAACAAGGATAAAAGCAAAAGATAGGAAGGAGAAAAACAAAAGTGGCAGTCAGAGAAATCAACGGTTTAAATCAAACATGGCCACAGTAAATAATAATTCTAAAAGGTGTGAGAGCGTTAAAAAAACAAGCCTGAAGGCTTTCTGTCTTAATGCGAGGAGCATTCGTAATAAGGTGGATGAATTAGCTGCGCAAATAGAGGTAAACGAATATGATTTGATTGGGATTACGGAAACATGGCTCCAGGGTGGCCAAGGCTGGGAACTCAACATCCAGGGGTATTCAATATTCAGGAAAGATAAACAAAAAGGAAAGGGAGATGGGGTAGCATTGCTGGTTAAAGAAGGGATTAACACAATTGTAAGGAAGGATATTAGCTCTGATGATGTGGAATCTGTATGGGTAGAACTGAGAAATACCAAGGGGCAGAAAATGTTAGTGGGAGTGGTATATAGACCTCAAAACAGTAATGCGGAGGTTGGGGACGGCATTAAAAGGGAAATTAGAGAAGCGTGCAATAAGGGCACAGCAGTCATCATGGGTGACTTTAATCTACATATAGATTGGTCTAACGAAATTAGTAATAATACTGTGGAGGAGGAATTCCTGGAGTGCTTAAGGGATGGCTTCCAGGACCAATATGTCGAGGAACCAACCAGAGATCACGCCGTCTTAGACTGGGTATTGTGTAACGAGAAAGGATTAATTAGCAATCTTGTTGTACGAGGCCCCTTGGGTCGGAGTGATCATAATATGATCGAATTCTTCATTAAGATGGAGAATGAAGTAGTCGAATCAGAGACTAGGGTCCTAAATTTAAATAAAGGAAACTACGATCATCTGAGGCGCGAGTTGGGTAGGATTAATTGGGGAATGTCACTCAAAGGGTTGACGGTGGATAGGCAATGGCAAACATTCAAAGACCGCATGGATGAACTACAGAATTTGTTCATCCCAGTTTGGCATAAAAATAAAACCAAAAAGCTGACTCAACCGTGGCTAACAAGGGAAATTAGAGACAGCATAAGGTCCAAGGAGAGGACATATAAATTGGCCAGAAAAAGCAGCAAACCTGAGGATTGGGAGCAGTTTAGGGTTCAGCAAAGGAGGACAAAGGGATTAATTAAGAGAGGGAAAATAGAGTATGAGTGTAAGCTTTCAGGGAACATTAAAACTGACTGTAAAAGTTTCTATAGATATGTGAAGAGAAAAAGATTGGTGAAGTCAAGCGTAGGTCCCTTGCAGTCAGAATCAGGGGAATTTATAACGGGGAACAAAGAAATGGCTGACAATTAAATACATATTTTGGTTCTGTCTTCACAAAGGAGGACACAAATAACCTCCCAGAGATGTCGGGGAACATAGGGTCTCATGAAAGGGAGGAACTGAAAGAAATCAGTATTTTTAGGGAAATGGTGTTAGGGAAATTGATGGGATTGAAGGCCAATAAATCCCCAGGGCCTGATAATCTACATCCTAGGGTACTTAAGGAAGTGGCCCTAGAAATAGTTGATGCTTTGCTGATCATCTTCCAGCATTCGATGGAATCTGGAACAGTACCCATGGATTGGAGGGTAGCTAATGTAACCCCACTATTCAAAAAAGGTGGTAGAGAGAAAACGGGGAATTACAGACCGGTAAGCCTGACATCAGTAGTGGGGAAAATGCTGGAGTCCATTATAAAAGATGTAATAGCAGAGCACTTGGAAAACAGTGACAGGATCGGACAAAGTCAACATGGATTCAGAAAAGGTAAATCGTGCTTGACTAATCTACTGGAATTTTTTGAGGATGTAACTGGTAAAATAGATAAGGGAGAACCAGTGGATGTGGTGTATTTGGACTTTCAGAAGGCTTTTGATAAGGTCCCACATAAGAGATTAGCGTGTAAAGTTAAGGCACATGGGATTGGGGGCAAGGTGTTGACTTGGATAGAGAACTGGTTGGCAGACAGAAAGCAAAGAGTTGGAATAAACGGGTCTTTTTCCGAGTGGCAAGCAGTGACTAGTGGGGTACCACAGGGATCGGTCCTTGGGCCCCAGCTATTCACAATATATATTCACGATCTAGACAAGGGAACTAGATGTAATATCTCCAAATTTGCAGACGACACAAAGCTGTGTGGGCGTGTGTGCTGTGAGGAGGATGCCGAGAAACTCCAGGATGATTTGGACATGTTGGGTGATTGGGCAAAAGCATGGCAGATGCAATATAACGTGGATAAATGCAAGGTTATCCACTTTGGTGGCAAAAACAGGAAGGCAGATTATTATCTGAATGGCAATAGATTGGGAGAAGGGGAAGTGCAACGAGACCTGGGTGTCCTTGTGCATCAGTCGCTGAAGGTAAGCATGCAGGTGCAGCAGGCGGTTAAGAAGGCATGTTGGCCTTCGTAGCGAGAGGGTTTGAGTACAGGAACAAGGATGTGTTGCTGCAGTTGTACAGGGCCTTGGTGAGACCACATCTTGAATATTGTGTGCAGTTTTGGTTGCCTTATCTGAGGAAGGATGTTCTTGCCATGGAAGGAGTTCAGCGAAGATTCACCAGGCTGATACCTGGGATGGCAGGAATGACGTATGAGGAGAGATTGGGTCGCTTGGGCTTGTACTCGCTGGAGTTTAGAAGAATGAGAGGGGATCTCATTGAAACTTATAAAATTCTGACAGGACTGGACAGACTAGATGCAGGAAGGATGTTCCCGATGGTCGGGGAGTCCAGAACCAGGGGTCACAGTCAAAGGATAAGGGGTAGGCCATTTAGGACAGAAATGAGGAGGAATTTCTTCACCCAGAGAGTGGTGAACCTGTGGAATTCTCTACCACAGAAGGCAGTAGAGGCCAATACATTAAAGATATTCAAGAAACAGTTGGATATATTTCTTAAGGCTAAAGGGATCAAGGGGTATGGGGAGAAAGCAGGGGCCGGGTACTGAATTTAGATGATCGGCCATGATCTTGTTGAATGGCGGAGCGGGCTCGAGGGGCCGAATGGCCGACTCCTGCTCCTATCTTCTATGTTTCTATGTAACCCCAACACTCCTGCTGAGCTCCAATACAATGAGAGCCATAGCGCCACCAGGAACCTCATTGAGCAGTGTGCTGAAGCAACCGTTTCGGTGTCTTGACCACTCTGGAGGAGCCCTACAGTACTCCCCCGATCGAGTCTCCCTTTTCATTGTTGTGTGCTGCATGCTGCACAACCTGGCCATTCTGAGGAGCCAACCATTACCACCAGGAATTGGTGGACCACCTCAGGAGGAGGAAGAGGGAGAGGAGGAGGAGGAGCCGGAGGAGGATGAAGGGGAGGAGGAGCAGCAACAACGTGGGAGGGAGGCGCTCAATGTTGCTTTTGCTAGGGTCATTCGTGAACGCCTCATTACACAGCGCTTCCGATAAACGAGAGAGAAGATGGCATTTGGGCTCAACAACCACATCATTACAGCCAGCCTGCAGCCCCTATGATCGGCCAAAGTTCCAATGAGAAACATGAAGAAATTTGTAACGCTTAAATAAAATTTTTATATTCGTCTGAACAACTATGTCTTATTAAGCACAACCAATAACAAACAAACACAACAATTTATTAACAAACATGAGAGCAGTCTGAGATTGGATGGCGCCAACCAATGGCTTGATTCCAGCACTAAACCGTTGCATTGCCTCGGCCTGTGCTGCAGTAGATGCTGTCACCTCACCCATGATATGTAGCATGGGGTCTGGGTCCCCACAGTCTCTCTGCAAGTCAACCATCCTCTGCAATGAGGCAAGGATGGATTCAAGGGTTTGTGCACAGATGACAGCTGTGCTGGCGGCGGACTCCTCCACGCTCCTAGCCAGTGCATCCATGGTCTTCCCATTGCACCCATGAGCTTAGTATGCATGCTCATCATCTGTGTGTTCATCGCCGCGATATCGAGGTCCTCATGCGAGTCCTGTGCAGCAGAACCCGTGCGCGCACTCACCCTCTGGGGAGATGGCTCCCGAGCTTCCCTTCCCCATGGCGTTGCTGCAGCCTGCTGGGTCCCGGAGCTTCACCCACATCAGAGCCAAATCCTCTGCTCCCCTCCAGTGACCACGTGACCCTCAGGAGATGCAGGCAGTGAGGCTTCAGCCTGGTGTTCCTGATCTTCTCCCTCCTCGCTGTCACTGGGAGGCTCAGGGACAGGCTGTTCAGATGGTGGCTGACTATCTGAAAGCAGGAAGGCACAAGAGTGGCTTTAACGTGAGGGGAGGGGGCAGGAAAGGAGCAAGGAATGGAGACAGTATACTTAGATGGAAAGTGGGAAGGGCTCGTGTTATGAGGGCTCGTGTTATGAGAGAGGAGAGAGAGATGATGAACATACCATTGCTGTCTCCAAGAGGGTCGACCTCTCTGACTGACACAGCACCCACGACATGGCTCACGATGATTCTGTGCACTTGCTCCTCCAGCTGTGTGAGGGGATGCAGCTCCGCCTGACCTCCTCCCGTGCGTTGCTGCTCCCTCCTGTTATGAGAAAGCTTGGCCTGCAAGAAAAAGGACAGCGTGTGAGTGAGTGTGCAGCCATGTGTTTGGCAGATGTGCCTACAATAGTTGAATAGTCGTTAATGTCTGCAACGTGTGAGATGTGGATGTGACTTATAGTGGATGGGCATAATTGGTGGGTGAGTGTTGGGGATTTGGCACTTTATACCATCTGTGCACAGAATGAGGTTGAGATGTTGGGATGTGGAGATATTTCAAGCATCTACTCACCCTGGCCACCTGAGTGAGGTCATTGAACTTCTTGCGGCACTGGGTGCGAGCCCTTTAATGAGGCTTCTGGACGAGACGTAATGGGCCACCTCCTTCCACATCCTTCTGAACTCCCGGGGCAGTGGCCTCCTGCCAGTGTCTGGGAACAGCAATGCCTGTCGGCGTGCCACAACCAGAACCTCCAATGCCTGGTCACTAAACTGGCGAGCTCTCTCCCTGGGCCCCTAAGCAGCCATGATGATCGTGCTTCAAGATTTGCACCTCCTTGCAGGCCTTGATCAAAAGCAGCAATGACCAGGGTGAGGCTGTGCAGCTTAAGTGACCCTCCCCTTTAAGAACTGGAAGGCGCCAGTCTGTCTGAGGACTAGGTAATTGACAGCACCTGAGCTTGAGTAGCGCTCTGAGGTAGCGCCTCGTTCCCCATCATTAGCACCTGAAGAGAAGTGTGTAGCACTTGATTTAGCGCTCCAATCACCTTCAGGGGCGCTGGAGACGAATTTTGCGGTCACCGGCGATAATTTGCACTGGGCGCGAAAGTTTGCGGCCGGCCGATGTTAATGCCCCAAAATGTGAAATACCGAATTTTCCCCCCCTATGATTGCAACAGGCAAAGAGGAGTAAGTGGCCCAAGTGCAACTAATCGGTGTGTGTATTTTTACTTATACTTGCAGGCTGGTGGAAATTTCAGTCGAAGGTCAACAACATTTCTCTGAAATACACTGTCAGTTGGGTCCTACTGCATTCTTGTATTGCTAGCCGATCATCTCCATGGCAACGATTCATCAAATCATCAGCATGCAGCACTCTGAGTTCTCTGTTCGGAAGATTTATTAAGAACAGAGAGAGTCGATTGACAGGCAGTGATAGGTTGGAAGAATCAGGTGGGAGTTAGCAGATTGGCATTGGGTGGGATTTGGCAGCACATCATAAAAGTTAGACAAAAGTCACAACGTCAGAAGATTTTGTGATCTGGTAGTATCAAATTCCAAATTCCACATGGCCACTCGTATTCATGATTCACTTTGTTTTCCCATGGAAACAGTAAACCAGCAGTCTGGTCCATAAAGACGGTTGGTCTGGTAAAAGGCGGAAATGCAGATTGATGCAGATGGACAGTGGCGGGTGGGGCGGGTGGAGGGGTAGATTTCTGAGGTTGAGATCAAAGCATTGTTGGGATAGAGCAGATCATTGGCAGATGCTATACCTGACCTGGTATTACTTGATACTGACACTGTGGCCGGAATTTTCTCAATGTAGGCAGGTTGGGGGCGGGAGGCCTCCGAGGCAGGCGGGAAACCTGGGAGGCCAGGTTTCCCGCAGGCCCTGCTGACTTTAACAGCAGGGACCGATTTGAATGATTTCTGATTCCCATCCGCAGCCAGCCAGATTAAGAGGCTGGCTGGCTGCGGGCAGGTAAGCCTCAGAAATGAGGGATCAGTCCGGGGGAAGGATCGCGGGAGGGGGGTCGGGAATCGGCTGGTGTCGGGAATCGGGGGAGTGGCAGAGGATTGGGGGGGAGGGGAGAGCATCGGCAGGGGTCAGGGATCCGGCGGGGTGGTGTCAGCCAGGGATGGCGGGGGGCGGGGTAGTCGGGCAGAGGATCGGAGCGGGGGCGGGGGGCAGTTGATCGGCCAGGGATTGGGGGGGTGAGGGGAAGAGAGGATCGGAGCTGGCCTCATCAACAGTGTTGGGGGTGATCGGAGGCCTCCTGGGATCTCCGATCGCAGTGGGTGAGCTTGGTAGGGACTCTAGATCCAGGAGTTACATATAAAGCAACTTACCTCCTGGAAACCCATCCACAGGCAGTTAAGCACAAAAGGAAGGTTAAAAAAAGAGGCTTCCAGCCTTATTACAATATTTACATTAAGCTAATGCCCCCTGGGAGTGGGTTGGTCGTCCGCCTCCAGCAAGACCGGAAGTGGGTGGAGAAGTGATCAGGTCGGGAATCCCATTTTTAACACTTTAACTGCCCCCACGCTCCAAACCCACCGTTTTTTTAGGGGAAAATTCCATCCTGTGTGTGCAAAAAATGATCTGCTTACTATTCTCAAGCATTTTCACAAGATTAAATGCACCCCATTTGTAGTTCTAATCATTGTGTATTGCTAGAAAACGTTGGATTGTACTGTACTAGAAGCACTGGCACTGGTTTATAAATCGTTCGCTTAAATTTGCAGCCACCCTGCCGGATCTAAATCCATTTGGGTTTTGTCCATCAACAGGTTCAGACACCATTAATAAATGTGCAGGTGTGCTTCAGTGTCACTGTTAATAGATTGCATTACTTCAGAGTTTTCACGGCTTACCAATCTATTGAGTTCATTTGAAGAAGAATTGAAGCGTGCGGTGCATCGAGTCATAATCTGGCACAGTTTGTATATTAAATGAAAGATCAGTTACCTTTGCAGTGCAGTTTATTATTTCAAGACCTGCAGTGTTTAGGTTTATGGCAGTGCTAGTGGCATACATTTTGCTTAGGTTTCATTCAGGCATGATTTACTACCATCTTGATTAGGTAGAACTATTGAGCCATCTATTGATTGCAGTTCTCCCATTCAAAGAGATGTTCATGGCATTGATATGATGCATAGTGAGTGCTAGAAAGAGGCAGTGAATCCGCAGTGTGCTTTCCAAGAACTTGTTAATGATCTTGGCTTTTCCCTGTTGTATTTTGTAACCATGGAGGCTGGGATGCTATAAACCATCTTGTGCGTGATTTTGTAAAGATCGTTGTTGATGGATTATTGGGACACGCTGGCAAACTAAGGTCATGTGTGCAGCAGGCATCAATCGCACCCTTCTATTTATTCCGTTGTGATTTTTTTACTCTCGTTCACTGCTCAGTGGATGATCCATATCAGCCTTCTCCCGAGGTCCCCATCACCACAGAAGCCAGTCTTCAACCAATTCGATTCACTCCACGTGATATCAAGAAACGGCTGAGAGCACTGGATACAGCAAAGGCTATGGGCCCCGACAACATCCCGGCAGTCGTGCTGAAGACTTGTGCTCCAGAACTAGCTGCGCCTCGAGCCAAGCTGTTCCAGTACAGCTAAAATAGTGGCATCTATCCAACATTGTGGAAAACTGCCCAGGTATGTCCTGTCCACAGAAAGCAGGACAAATCCAAACCCGGCCAATTACCGCCCCATCAGTCTACTCTCAATCATCAGCAAAGTGATGGAAGGTGTCATCGACAGTGCTATCAAGCGGCACTTACTCACCAATAACTTGCTCACTGATGCCCAGTTTGGGTTCCGCCAGGACCACTCGGCTCCCGACCTTATTACAGCCTTGGTCCAAACATGAACAAAGGAGCTGAATTCCAGAGGTGAGGTGAGAGTGACTGCCCTTGACATCAAGGCAGCATTTGACCGAGTCTGGCATCAAGGAGCCCTAGTAAAACTGAAGTCAATGGGAATCCGGGGGAAAACGCTCCACTGGCTGGAGTCATACCAAGCACAAAGGAAGATGGTTGTTGTGGTTGAAGGTCAGTCATCACAGCCCCAGGACATCGCTGCAGGAGTTCCTCAGGGCAGTGTCCTAGGCCCAACCATCTTCAGCTGCTTCATCAATGACCTTCCCTCCATCATAAGGTCAGAAATGGGGATGTTTGCTGATGACTACACAGTGCTCAGCGCCATTCACAACTCCTCAGATAATGAAGCAGTCCATGCCCGCATGCAACAAGACCTGGACGACGTTCAGGCCTGGGCTGATAAGTGGCAGGTAACATTCGCACCACAGAAGTGCCAGGCAATGACTTTCTCCAACAAGCGAGAGTCTCACCACCACCCCTTGACATTTAGTGTGATTACCATCGTCGAATCTCCCACTATCAACATCCTGGGGGGTCAGCATTAACCAGAAACTTAACTGGACCAGCCACATAAATACTGTGGCAACAAGAGCAGGTCAAAGGCTAGGTATTCTGCGGCAAGTGTCTCACCTCCTGACTCCCCAAAGTCTTTCCACAAGGCACAAGTAAGGAGTGTGATGGAATACTCTCCACTTGCCTGGATGAGTGCAGCTCCAGCAACACTGAAGAAGCTCGACACCATCCAGGACAAAGCAGCCCGCTTGATTGGCACCCCATTCACCACCTTAAACATTCACTCCGTCCACCACCGGCGTAACGTGGCTGCAGTGTGTACCATCTACAAGATGCACTGCAGCAATTCGCCAAGGCTTCTTCGGCAGCACCTCCCAAACCCGCGACCTCTTCCATCTAGAAGGACAAGGGCAGCAGGCGCATGGGAACACCACCAACTCCAAGTTCCCCTCCAAGTCACACACCATCCTGACTTAGAAGTATATCGCTGATCCTTCATCGTCGCTGAGTCAAAATCCTGGAATTCCCTACCTAACAGCACTGTGGCAGTGCAATCAACACATGGACTGCAGCAGTTAAAGAAGGCGGCTCACCACCACCTTCTCAAGGGCAACTTAGGATGGGCAATAAATGCTGGCCTTGCCAGCGACGCCTAGATCCCATAAGCAAATGTAAAAAAAGATGTGTATCATCTCAATCTCAAGGGAATTAAGGGATATGGGGATAGAGCAAATAAGTGAAGTTGAGGTAGAAGATCAGCCATCATCTTATTGAATGGCGGAGTAGGCTCAGAGGGCTGTATGGCCTACTCCTGCTCCTAATACTTATGTTCTTATGTGAATGTTGGAATAATTTAAGAGACACTTAGATCTTATGAGCAGGAAGACTGTAAGTTCTTTCTGGTTGGATGACCTGGGATGGATCAAGCGGCTTTCCTCATTCTTATCTATCTTGTGATTTGGTGCTTACTCCTGCTCCTATTTCTTATGTTCTTATGTTAATTAGCCAACCCAGGTTGTTTTTCTAATTGCAAAATACTGCGGATGCTGGAAATCTGAAATAACAACAGAAAATGCTGGAAATACTCAGCAGGCCAGGCAGCATCCGTGGAGAGAGAAACAGAGTTAACGTTTCAGGTCTGGGACCCTTCATCAGAACTGGAAAAAGCTGGAGATGTAACAGATATTAAGCAGGTGCAGAGACAGCGAGGCGGGGGGGGGGTGGTTAGGAGGGGAGGAAGGAATAGAAAGAATATCCTGTACTTTTGTAAGAGGCAGGAAAGATAAAAGGTTGCAAATGGGAATGGCAAAAATCATACTGCATGAAAAATGGGGGCAGGGATAATTATCTGAAATTGTTGAACTCAATGTTGAGTCCGGCAGGCTGCAAAGTGCCCAATCGAAAGATGAGGTGCTGTTCCTCGAGCTTACGTTGAGCTTCATTGGAACAATGCAATAGCCCGAGGACAGAGAGATCAGAGTGGGAGTGAAGCGGTGAATTAAAGTGACAGGCGACCGGAAGCTCAGGGTCACCCGTACGGACTGAACGGAGGTGTTCCGCAAAGCGGTCGCCCAATCTGCGTTTGGTCTCCCCAATGTAGAGGAGACCGCATCGTGAGCAGCGAATACAGTATATTAAATTGCAAGAAATACAAGTAAATCGCTGTTTCACCTGGAAGGGGTGCTCAGGGCAGTCTCATTAATACTTGTTACTCAATTCTCACTTTAGCCAAAATGCACGCTCTCTGGTGGCCCAGTAGATCTAGGGACATCTAACCAGCCTTTCACAGGGATCACACCCCAGATTGACTATCAATCTTTGCTAACCTCAGTAGGCCACTTTGACTTTTCTCAGTCAATTTGATGGAAGGATGTGGAAAGAGTTCCAAAGAACAGGGATGCAGGGACCTTTCGGGTCTATGCCTCGCAAGCGCTTTATCTTACGACATTTTTCCATTTCTTCAAAACCTTTTGTAAAAACCTATTTCTTTGACTAGCCTCCTCTCCACACACATGGCCTCGATATTAACCCCACCCCCCCCCCGCCCCATGCAACGGGCGGGAGAGGGTTGGTTGGGTAGGGGGGTTTATAAAGTGAAATGCGTGGAATGGGCCCCCAACCCATCGCGCATGCACCCGTCGCCTTTTTATACGGCAGCAGATAAGGGGGCATCTGAGTCTCCCGCCATATTTAAATCAGGCTCCCACAGTGCAATTGAGAGCCCGATTTGAAATTCAGTGCTGCTACGTGGGTTTCCTGGGGGGCCAGGAAATACGGCGATGAAAGGGAGGTGCCAGCTGCCAGCTTTCCAAAGTAAGTGGCTCTTTCAGCACTCCTCATGGGTTAGGAGGAGCAGGAGTGCTCCCCCCCCCCACCCGCCCCAGGCCCCTCAAGGAAGCCTTTGGCCTCCCCCAGCCCTAGCCAGCATCTTCCACATTCCCCCCACCCCGCCACAAGCCCAGATCTCCAACCTCCCCCCAGCACTCCCAATTGCTTATCTCCCCCCATCCACCCCAGCCCCGATCGCAGGCCTTACCCCAACCCCCAAACGCAGGATTCTCCACCAGCCCAGTTGCCGACCTCTAACCCTACGAGCCCCTATTGCCAACCTCCCCATCACCTCCCAGCCCCAATTGGCAAGCTACCCCCTTCCCAACTGTCGGGTACCGTCCCCAAGGGTCCTCAGCTGCAGCCTCCTGCCACTGGTGTTCTCTGCCGCCCACTGGCCAGGCTGAGCATTGCAGTAGCAATTTTGCATCAAATTTATACTGGAAGCACAAAGCAGTCAAATTATACTCTGATTCAGCTGCACTGCCTCCAGTGAGACCCACCCAGTAAGTAGCTCTGCAATGGAGTGACACTGTTGACTCCAGAATGACACTACAATGGACACCATTTCTACCTCCTCCTCCATCCCAGAAACCAGTTTATATTGTACGGCCCATTGAAAGCAACCTGTCTAATTATTGGTGTTAAATTCATACAAAACAACAGATTGAACTGGAGTGTATGACCAAATACCTACAGGCTGTACTGAATGAAAAGAAAGAAAAATAAAAGACTTGCATTTCTATAGCGCCTTTCATGACCTCAGGACGTCTCAAAGTGCTTCACAGCCAATGAAGTACTTTTGAAGTGTAGTCACTGTTGTAATGTAGGAAACGTGGCAGCTAATTTGCGCACAGCAGTGTGATGATGACCGGATAATCGGTTTTAGTGATGTTGATTTGAGGGATAAATATTAGCCAGGACACTGGAGAGAACTCCCTTGCTCTTCTTCGAAATAGTGCCATGGAATCTTTTATGACCACCTGAGAGAGCAAACAGGTTCTGAGATTAACGTCTCACCCGAGAGACGGCACCTCCGACAGTGCAGCACTTCCTCAGAGTGTCAGCCTAGATTTTTGTGCTCAAGTCTCTGAAGTGGGACTCAGGGGCAAGAATGCTATCGACTGAGCCGTGGCTGGGTGTTTGAGCATCCCCTAGGCTTGGAATGCCATTGCACATCTGTAAACATATTGGGGGAAAAATTCGGTATCGCCCCATATGGGGCGCCATTATTGGTGGTGCGCAAAGTTTAGTGCCTGGCGTTAACTATCGCCTCCGACAGCAAACTTGGCTTTTATCGCCCCTGGAGTTGATTGGAGCGCTAAATCAGGTGCTACACACCTCTCTTAAGGCGCTGAGGCCGAGGAGCGAGGCGCTACCTCAGAGGGCAGGCGCAGCGCAGGTGCTGTCAGTTAGCGATTGAACACAGACACACTGGCGCTGGTCAGTTCTTAAAGGGGAGGGTCGATCTTGCTCTGCAGCCACACCCTGCTCATTACAGCCTTGAATCTCGGCCTGGGCAGACCTGTGGCTAAATCTAGCAGCCAAACACTATGGAGAGGGCCAGGGAGCGAGCACATCGCTTCTGCGAGCGGGCCTTGGAGGCTCTGGTTGGCGCGGTGGAGCGCAGAAGATCCATTCTGTACCCAGAGAGTGGCAGGAGGCCTTTACCACGCGAGTACAGAAGAGTGCGGAGGGAGGTGGCTCAGAGAGTCTCCTCAAGCAGCATGGTGCCTAGGACCCATATCCAATGTAGGAAAAAGTTCAACTACCTCACTCGGGTCGTCAGGGTGAGTGCCTTTTTTTCAAAACCTCTCCATCCCTCCATCTCAACCTCACTTTATTACCAGAGGGTCTTAAAAGCCCCAATGCCTAACACTCATTCAACACCTATGGCCCTTTCATCAAACACACACGCACATTCCACACTTTGCAACTATGGGAGGCATTTCAGACAAGACCATGGCTGCATACAGTAAGGGCTATTCAACCATGGGAGGCATTTCAGGCAAGACCATGGCTGCATATTTACTCAGACGCCGTCCTTTTTTTGCAGGCCCAGCTGTCTCATAATAGGAGACAGCAGCAACGGACCGGTGGAGGGCGGCCTCAGCTGCAACCCTTCAGCGATCTTGAGGAGCGCGTCCACAGGATTGTGGCAAGCCGGGTGATTGGTCCTGTCGCCACTGGCAACGCCGACCCCGTTCTGGACAGCAATGGTAAGGTCAACACCTTTTTGTCCTCTCTCCTTCCACTTGTTCCTCACAACAGCAGCCTTTGACACTTTCAATCCAAATCACTAAAGCGCTGCACTCATGCTTCCCTTGCTGCCGCCCTGCCCTCATACTAAAGCCACTCTTGTACCTCCCAGCTTTCAGATGGTGCTTCACCAGGTGAGGAGACGGGCCCTCAAGTTGCCAGTGGGAGTGAAGCTGAAGGCGAGGAGGAAGAGGAAGCCGGAGCATCAGCGCCACCCTCTACCGAGGCAGCCCATGCCCACACTGGGAACACGCCTTCCCTGGAGGGGAGGAGGGGGGAATGGTCTGATGAGGGTGAAGCTCCAGGACCCAGCGGGCTGCAGCAACGTGATGGGGGTAGGGAAGCTCGGAGGCCTTCTCCCCGGAGGGAGAGTATGGCTTCGAGTCCTGCTGCACTGGACGCAGAGGAGGAGCGGGTCCTCACTGAAATGAGCACCCAGGTGGAGCACAGGCACACTGAGCTCATGGCTGCAGTGGCAAGGGTGCCCGAATCCATTGAATCACTGACAAGGAGTGTGGAGCACTTCGGTGTAGCACAGGCGGCTGCCACGCAAATGCTTAGTGCTGCAATGCAGTCAGTGGCTGGTCTCATGCAAACGCAGATTGAGGCCACGCGAGCACTGACTGCTGCCACCCTCGCTGGATCAGGCACATTTCCCCAGGGCTCTCACCACGCCGCAGCAGGCCAGCAATCTGTGCTTCATCAGATTGCTCTGGATGCTGAAGTGCTGCACCGTGGGAGTGCCAGTGTGTCGGTCGAGCAGGGAGTTGCTGTCCTCTCTCAAGATGACAGCATTCCTGCGGCCACCACTGACACTTCTCCACTGCAGTTGCCACCACCTGTAGGACAGACTGCTGCCGCCCATGCAGAGTTGGTGCAGTCAGCATTTGGGCCCTCCAGGCCCAGAGCTGGTCCAGGCCGTCCTTCAAGGGCATCTGCAGTCTCAGTTTGTGGCAATCAGCAGCCTTCCCCCAGCCTTGCTCCAGCCACTGGGGTCCCATTACGGAGGAGCTGCAGGGTGGGAAGGGGGGAATTTTGCAAGGGAAGGAGATCACCCTCGAAGGGCAAAAAGTAAGAGGTGTGACAAAATGTTTTTCATTGTTTTATTGAAGGCCAAGATTCGTGGTCAAATTTTTGTAACTGTTTTGGACATTGTCTCCAGGTTGTGAGAGCCAGTTATGTTAATGACTGCTTTTTTTTGTGTTTCTTGCTATTAGTTTGTCATGCGGAAATGAGACACACAGAGTTTGTCAAATAAAGAAGTGTCTGTATTCAAAATGTACATATTTGGTCTTTGTTGCCTTGACCGGCTTAGGGGTTGTGGGATGGTTTCATTCAGGTTGTTTGAATGGCAGAAGCCATTTCCTCAGAGGGGGCCTAGAAGCGACTTGCTATGAGCCTTTGACGGACGGCCCTTCCACTTTGTACATTGTGTGCCTCCCTCCCGCCTTGGTGCTGCTGATGATCATCCTCCTCCTCTGCTGGTGCTTCAATGCCTGGTGGCATTGGCTGGGTCCTGAGGATTGCAAGGTTATGCAGCATGCAGCACACAACAACGAAGTGGGAGACTCGCTCAGGCGAGTACTGAAGGGCTCCTCCAGAATGCTCCAGACAGCGGAACCGTTGCTTGAGCACGCCGATTGTGTGCTCAACGATGTTACTGGTAGCTTGATGGCTCTCGTTGTATCGTAGCTCAGCAGGGGTGCTGGGCGTACGGAGCAGTGTCATCAGCCAGGTGCACAGAGGATATCCTTTGTCCCCGAGAAGCCAACCTCCTGGGTGATGCGGTGCCTGGAAAAGGTCTGCCACAGAAGTCTGGCGCAGGATGAAGGCATCGTGGCTGCTGCCAGGAAAGTGGGCATTGACAGCGAGTATCCGCTGTCTGTGGTCACAGACCAACTGGACATTTAAGGAATGGAAGCCGTTTCGGTTGCGGAAATCCTCAGCATTCTCTTGCGGCGCCCTGCACCATGGGGAAGCCCGCTATCATCGCAAAGCCCATTGCCCGTTCTTGCTGCTTGTCCGGGGTCATGGGGAAAGAGATGTACTCTCGTCTCCTTATAAATAGGGCATTTGTTACCTGACGGATGCAGCAATGCACCACGAACTGGGAGATATTGGCGATGTCCCCAGTAGCTGATTGAAATGAGCCGGTGGCACAAAAGTTGAGAGCCACTGTTACCTTCACTGCCACTGATAGAGACATCCTGCTCCTCAGTTGAGGCTGCAGATCTGGCTGAAGCAGGTGGCAGAGCTCAGTGACCACCTCCTTGCTGAAGCGCAGCCTTCGCAAACACTGCTCCTCAGACATAATAATGTAGGAGAACTGTTGACGAAAAACCCTGGGAGGGTAAGGTCTCCTGTACAGAGGCCTCTTGGCCCTCCTCCGTCTGGCCATGATTGCCACTCTCTCTCTGCGTCTCTGTGCCCTCCGAATGTGATGGAGAAGGACGACGTTCCCATCCATTGCAGCCCCCATAGTATCTAGGCAATCAAAGTTATGAAGGTCAAAAAGCAAAGTACCAGCAAAGTTATGGTCAGAAGCCAAATCTACCTCAGACAGCGTTGACTCAATGCAGAAGTCTCTCTTTCTCTCTTTGTCTCTCTCAAAATCTCTCTCTCTCTCAGAACGAGTGGTGCAAAAATGGCTACCACACAAAAGCCAGGAAGAGGCCCCCTTTAAATACCGCCCCCCCCCAGCCCTACAGCAACTGGGAAGCGTTCCAGTCAACCTGTCGTTGGTTGCGCCAGGTGGAAAGGAGGGGGGCGCTACTCAATTTCCGGTCCGGGGCGTCACAAGGGCGTTGCACTCTCGAATGACGTCAAGATCTGCGTGCGCAGGAGATCGGGCGGTATTGTTTAGCGCCACCGCAAAATGTCCGGTCAATTTCGCGAGAGGCGCGGATATTGCCGTGCCCGGGCGCTAGTTGCTTTGCGCCCCACTTAACGCCCTCTTAAGGCGCTAACGGGAGGCGCTACCAACTGAATTTTCCCCCCATTATGTGCAAAACATGAGACAAGAAATATGTATCTGCAGAGGTACATTCAAGTTTCAGAGGAAACTAAAACACTACTGTCCATGTTTACTTTAACTTGGGGGCAAAGTGACATTGGTGGGTATACTGGCTGAAAATTGAATGTTTGACTCCACTGTTTTCTGACTGCTTATTCTACCAGCTCTGGTACTCTTGCAATGTCTCCTTACGCCCCCATCTGAATGAATTTCGAGCTCGGCACGATGCTGAGCTCTTCTTCCGTCGCCTTCGTCTCCGTGCCCACTTCTCTGGCCAGGAGTCTTCCCCCCGCACTGCTGATCCTTTTTCCCGCTTTCTAAATTCTCGTTCTACTTGGACCCCTCCCTCTGGCCTCTTACCCTCTCTAGATCTTTTCATTGCTAACTGCCGACGTGACATCGGCCGTCTCCATTTCTCTGCTCCCCTCTCTCACTCCAACCTAACTCCTTCTGAACTTGCAGCACTCCGTTCTCTCCGATCCAACCCTAACATTATCATTAAACTTGCTGATAAGGGTGGTGCTGTTGTTGTTTGGCGAACCGACCTCTACCGTGCGGAAGCTGAACACCAACTCTCCAACACCTCCTCCTACCTCCGCCTGGACCATGACCCCACTAGCAAACATCAAGCCATTGTTTCCAAGTGTGTCACTGACCTCATCTCCTCTGGAGATCTTCCCTCCATGGCCGCCAACCTCATAGTCCCCCAACCCCACACAGCCCGCTTCTATCTCCTTCCCAAGACCCACAAACAGGACTACCCTGGTAGACCCATCGTTTCAGCCTGTTCTTGCCCCACGGAACCTATCCCTTCCTATCTCGACTCTATTTTTTCTCCCCTTGTCCAGTCTCTTCCCACCTACATTCGCGACTCTTCCGACGCCCTCCGTTACTTTAACAGTTTCCAGTTTCCTGGCCCCAACCATCTCCTTTTCACTATAGACGTCCAATCCCTCTACACCTCCATCCCCCACCAGGATGGCCTTCGGGCGCTCCGTTTCTTCCTTGAACAGAGGCCCAACCAGTCCCCATCCACCACCACCCTCCTCCACCTGGCTGAACTTGTTCTCACATTGAACAACTTCTCTTTTGACTCCACTCACTTCCTCCAAATTAAAGGTGTTGCTATGGGAACCCGCATGGGCCCTAACTATGCCTGCCTGTTCATGGGATATGTGGAACATTCTTTGTTCCAATCCTACTCAGGTCCCCTCCCTCACCTCTTTTTCCGGTACATCGATGACTGTATTGGTGCCATTTCCTGCTCTCGCCCTGAACTAGATAAGTTCATTCACTTTACTTCCAATTTCCACCCTTCCCTCACCTTCACATGGTCCATCTCCGACTCTTCCCTTCCCTCCCTTGACTTCTCCGTCTCCATTTCTGGCGATCGGCTTTCGACTAACATCCACTACAAGCCCACCGACTCCCACAGCTACCTGGACTACACTTCCTTCCACCCCGCTTCCTGTAAGGACTCTATTCCATTCTCCCAGTTTCTCCATCTCCGCCGCGTCTGTTCTGACGATGCCACCTTCCACACCAGTGCTTCTGACATGTGTTCCTTTTTCCTCAACCGAGGATTCCCCTCGACTGTGGTTGACACGGCCCTTGACCGTGTCCGTTCTATTTCCCACACTTCTGCTCTCACCCCTTCCCCTCTCTCCCAGAACCATGATAGGGTTCCCCTTGTCCTCACCTTTCACCCCACCAGCCTCCACATTCAACGGATCATCCTCCGCCATATCCGCCACCTCCAACGTGATCCCACCACCAAACACATCTTCCCCTCACCTCCCCTTTCAGCATTCTGAAGGGACCGCTCCCTCCGCGACACCCTGGTCCACTCCTCAATCACCCCAACAGCCTTTCTCCTTCACCTGGCACCTTCCCGTGCAAGCGCAGGAGATGCAACACATGCCCTTTTGCCTCCTCCCTTCCCACTGTCCGGGGCCCCGGGCGCCCCTTCCGGGTGGAGTGGCGATTTGCTTGTGCTTCTTGCAATTTGGTGTGCTGTGTTCGCTGCTCGCGATGCGGTCTCCTCTACATTGGGGAGACCGGGCGCGGATTGGGCGGCCGCTTTGCGGAGCACCTCCGTTCAGTCCGTGGGGGTGGCCCTGAGCTTCCGGTCGCCTGTCACTTTGATTCTCCACTTCACTCCCACTCTGATCTCTCTGTCCTCGGCCTAATACATTGTTCTAATGAAGCTCAACGTAAGCTCGAGGAGCAGCGCCTCATCTTTCGATTGGGCACTTTACAGCCTGCCGGACTCGACGTGGAGTTCAACAGTTTCAGATAATAATCCCTGCCCCTATTTTTCATGCAGTATGATTTTGCCATTCCCATTTGCAACATTTTCACAGCATGTTCTTTCAATTCCTTCCTCCCTTCCTAAACCCCTCCCCCCCTGTCTCGGCACCTGCTTAAAATCTGTTACATTTCCAGCTTTTTCCAGTTCTGATGAAGGGTCCCAGACCTGAAACGTTAACCCTGTTTCTCTCTCCATGGATGCTGCCTGGCCTGCTGAGTATTTCCAGCATTTTCTGTTGTTATTTCAGATTTCCAGCATCCGCAGTATTTTGCTATTGTACTCTTGCAATGTGGTCACCTGCTCCATAGCTGCCCGGTCCCCAGGTATAACTATGGCATTAATTGGTGTGGACTGAAAGTTTAGACTGGACTTCATTGGTACATTTATTCATGCCGCTAGTTTTACTGAGAAGCTCTTCTCCAGCAATAACTTTGTAATGGACTCCAACCATCAGTGCTGACTAGCAGATGGGTTGTGTAGGACATGTCAGGACCTTATCAAGCCTATGCACTCCCAGCTTTTTGGATTTCTAACAGAAGTGCAGTGGCCCGGTTTCAGAAACAGGAGAGAGTACACTGGTCTTCTTACAGCAAGCTTAGCTTATTCGCGGTTAACAACATCAGCAAGGAATTAGCTCCTCTGAGGATTTCAGTGGATAATGTTTCAAACTCTTTGATCTTCTCTAGAACTGGAATTGAAATTAGCACACACAATGTTGTCTTGTCTGCTGCTGTATGGGAAGAACTTTTTTTAGAAATGTGTTTAGAACTTTTTAAGCTTCCTCACTAATATATCAATGTATAGTGCATCTGAAAAATGTGTTTGCCAGTCCATATATTTTAATTAATTATCATTATTAATGATCATTAATAATGATTAATTGTCATTCTTAATACCGCTTTTACAAATGAGACTCTAGTTCAAAAAATTCAGATCAATTTCAACATCATTTGGTTTAATTTGTCTACATCTTTTGTTTAAGCAGTGGAACTGAATTAAGATTAGTCAAGATACGGCCATGACCTAAGGTGCCTCACCAGTATTGTGTCAGCTCTGACTAATGATTTAACTCTATGGCACTATTGGGTACAGTCATTCTGACAAGCCAGTTTTCTTAATGTTTTGGTCAGCAATTAAGGGGCCATTTTAACCTTCATCGATGGTGTAAGTTGGGCGATATTGGATTGACTGCCCATCATACAGCATGTCTGATTTTTATTTCCATTGAAGTTAGTGTAAGGTAAATCGATGGGGTGGTGGGGATGGGGTGCATAGTTAGGTGTATAATGGCTGTTCAGTATAAAGACGGTGGGGGGAATATTTCAGGGGGGTTAGCGGGCGCGATCAGTGGCGGGTCGGGTGGGAAAAAAAAATTTTGACAGTAGGTAGGGAACCTGCTGTCAACCCGCCTCCATGCTAGTCTCCCAGATGTCTGGTCTGTCAGCGCTGAACAGACCCAACAGCAAGTGGTGGGGGAGACAATTTAGATCATTAAGAGATTGCTAAGAGGCACTTAAAAAAATATTTTATGGTTACCTTTCAATTTTACGAGTTCCCCCACGAGTCATACGCTGCTCGGGGATCACGTCAGCTCAGCAGGTCGTGAGTGGCTTCAGCATTGAATTATCTGATTACTTGACAGCTGCAAAAGTGGTATAAAAGCTCCCATCTCACAGCTGTTCACTTTACAAGCTCAGAAACTGTTGCTTACTGCATTTGGAAGACAGACTAAGCTTTATGCAGTTTGCAAGTGTTTGGAGCCAACTCTCTATCCAGTGCCACCTCATCGGAACAACCTCTCTCACCATTGACAGATCACTTCTATCATCTCAACTTCACCTGCCATCTATTATATCAGCATCGGTGCCCTTGAAACTATCTCACCTTGGCCCTCAGAATCCCACCACGATCAGCCCCAACACCAGCAGCACCAACAACAGTACCAACCTTCTCCGCAATCATGCTGCACAGGACACAGGCCATCAGCACCCGACCACATTGCTGCCCTGGTTGCCAGGGATGGCCTCACCATGGCCAGATTTACTTCACTTGATGCTGTACACCCTGGCTGCCACATGATGCACTAGGTTGGCACAACACCAACACCATAAAGCATCCCTACAATGCCCAAGCCATTCCTTTCACACTCTTCACCATTGCGGGGGGTACCATTATCTCTCACCATTCACTGCAACTCACTAAGCCACTTCCAAAGGTGCACACAAATCTGTCCAAGAATGCAAAGTGTTGAAAATAAAGATTTCAATGTTTGACAGCAAATTGGCTAAGACAAATAAGTGTCTACTCTTGTGTGTTGTTAGTTGGTATGATTGGACAAGAATGAGGATGAGTGTGAGGGGTGGCTAGTGAGATGGGGATGTGATAATGTAGATAGAGAGGGATGGGTAGAGGTGCAAGGCAAGTTGGTGTGAGTAAGAATGTGCAGAAGTCGGGTAGGGAAGGCAGAGTGATGGGGATGTGATGAGAGGCACAGCAGGATGAGGTTGAGTGTGGCTTTGCAGTAACATTTCGTGATCTACTGAGATCATTGAAAGGTTTGTGCCACTTCAGCCTGGTCCTCCTGACCACATCCCTGCTTGTGTCCTCCTGTGCAATGTTCAACCAGGCTGCGTTGGTCTCCTGGGGAGGTCTCTTCCGCCCATGGGAAGGGAAAAGGACTAGCCTGCGTGCTGTGACTCCCTCCATAAGCAAATGGAGGGGGTCATGGGAGAGCCTGGGTGCAGCCCTGTGCCTTTGTGCAGTGCTTTTCAGTGTTTGCAGCCCCTCAATGCTACAGAACACTGACAGCACAACTGTCAAAATCAATTTGTGCATGGTCCCTTTAAGGAATCCGGCTGATGACACGTCATCAAATGACGTCATCCGACCCGCTTCCTTCAATTGGCCGGGAAACTTGCTGGGCGGGCTTAACAAGCCCAATCAACGTAAGATCACTCGACAGAGCGGGCTGGAGCCAGCAGCGGGGTCGCACCCCACCACCAACCCCGGCTGCACCGGATTCGCCAAGGTAGGGGAAATCGCGGCCTGTGAATGCTCAGTTGTTCAGTATATTCAAGGCTGAGATCGATAGATTTTTGGGCTCTAAGGGAATCAAGGGATATGGGGATCGGGCGAAATCGTGGAGTTGAGATCGAAGATTAGCCATGATCTTACTGAATGGCGGAGCAGGCTCGAGGGGCCGTTGTAGAGATTCATGTATCTCTGGTAAACAGGATCGAGTGCAAACCAATATGGTGGGTATATTGTGTTTAATCGGAGTTTAGGACGGAATATAACACACTAGTAATACAGCAAAAACATATGACCATGACAAGCAGCTGGTACCGGACCCGATTGGACAGACGGCTGGCATGCGTGAACAGTTCTCTGGCTTCTGGCCTCTCTCTTTCTCTCTCTCTCTCTCTAGGGCCTTCGATGGTGAGCATGGGATCACTCTCAAAAGAACATTCGACCAGCCCAACTTCTCTTTTTAACTACTGTTCGGCTCTTCCTTCCACCGTCTGTGTGCAAGCCCTTGGGATGTCACTTTTTATTCTCTTTTTAGGGGTGGGCCTGAGGCCAAGTTATTGACAAGACCATTTAACCTATAGAGGTTCCTCCAAAACTTCATCAACCAATGACAGCTCAAGTTCTTTGTCTTGGCTCTTGGATGAAAGCCCTCCCCAAAAGAGGGTCTCATTACTTCATCCAATTTATCTTTCTTGTTTTTACATTTTGATGGTTCCTCCATTGGAATCCATCTTATCTCTTTTGACTCTATCCTCCTTAACCCAGCAAGTACAAGGTCCGGCCCTGTCCTTCTTAATCATGGCCCCGACCAGAGCTGTCACACATTAACCAGTCGCTATCTCACCATTCTGACCTTCGCAAGTATGGTCTATGATTTCCTCCCTTTTTCTGCAATGAACTTTTCTCTGAACTTTTACATTCCCATGAATTATGGTTTCGCGCTGCTTTCAGTGTTCAATAGCTGTTGCTTTATACTTTTTTTTCCCTTTCAAAAATACATAGCAACTTGCAGCTGCTTGGGCTATCTCACCATCTAACAAATGGCCCATTCTAAGATGAATACCTTAGCCTCCTCAAATTCCTTTCATTCTATGTCTTTTCCTAATTAACTTTTAATTATCTTCACAAGCAGTTCTGCTAAACAAACTCCAAATTCTACCTGTGGAAATTATAATATGGTTATTAGTAATAATGGAAGAAACATAGGTTGGGCCTTCACTGGCCAAATTAAAGATACATTAACAAAGCCAAAACCCTAACTTACAAACAACAGATAAGTAGCCTGGCAGGGCCATCCGATGGGCCCCCGTGTGGAATGTTTATGTTTCACCTAAGCTAACTAATTAAAAAGACTGTCTCAAATTCTAATGCAAGCTTTCCAGGAAAACAAAACTAATCATTTAAATACAGTATTATTCGTGTAGCCATAAACATTTTTAGGCACCCCTAGTTTCTAACACCGTATGGCCTACTCCTGCTGTTATTTCTTATGTTCTTATGTTCAATCCAAAATTGCCTGTTTGACACCATTGCCAAATGTTAGAATTATCCCCTGAATGTTTTGGTCAGCACTTAATGTTTTCTTTCACTTCTTGCTTCCTCTGCTAATTTCCCCCCCACCTCTCTTTAGAGTATTGACTCCTTCCTAGGTCATCTTCTGGTACCTCATCACTCTTATTGTGAGCCAACATAGTGAAAATCAACAGGCTGCTAAACCGTGGAATGCGGACGGGGGTGCGCGGTGGAGGTGAAACGTGAGTTCAAATCCCACCATGGCAGTTTGTGAATTTGAATTCAGTTTTTTTTTAAATCTCGAAATAAAAAGCTGGGATCAGTAGAAGTGACCATGAAGCTGTCGGATTGTCATTAAAGACCCAGCTGGTTCACTCATGTGCTTTAGGGAAGGACACCTGTTGTCCTTACCCGATCTGGCCTATATGTGACTCCAGTCCCACACCAACGCAACTGCCCTCTGAAGTGGCTCAAACCGTGACAAAGGAGGCCCACCACCACCACCACCTTCTCTGGTCAACTGGGCATGGGCTATAAATGCTGCCCTTGCCAGCAACGCCCACACCCCGAGAATAAATAAATAACATTTAAAAAAATGTTCACATGGAGGCAATTCCAGCAGGGGTCACTTCTTGAATATCAATGGCCTTTCTCCATTCTCTAATTGTAGCATTTCTACTGCTGCCTAAGTGGAAAGCAGTGACCTCGGCACAGACAGTGGATTGAACCCTGCATTGGTGTTTGTCAAAGTACTCTGTCAGAAGAAAATTGGCAGAGATAGACACAAAACTAGCTTATTTTAACATTAATTGTAGTTCACTGCAATTGTTTAAATTTCTAAAATACACACATCATTGTTGAGACCGACTGTCCAACAAAAGATAAATATACGTTGTTTCTTGAACCCACGAGCAGTAAATCACAGTATCTGTTACTTCGTGCATACCATAAACATTTCGAATCATTCTTCATTGTTTTCTCCAATCCTGCGCATAAGTTGCACCTTCTAGTCTGTTGTTGGATTTTCTAAGTATAAGGACAGATTTCTACTGCAACTCGATGACTGGCGCATGGAGACTTAATACAGTACTTGGTTTTCTTTTTACTTTCTGCATCAAGCTGGCTATAATTCCACGGACATCGACTGCCTTCCGGTACCTCAAAAAAGTGTCTGTTCTTCATGCTTGAACCTGAACAGTGAGTGTTTACAGGCTGTTTGAATGTGTGGGCACAGTCGAACCCAATTCTGATCGAATCTGAAATCAAACATAGAATCCCCTCCATCACCTCATCAACAAACTAAAGACATACTGGGTATCAAACCTGAGATCTTTCTGGCTTGTACGGTTAAATTCCAGCACAGGGCAGTGCATTTGCCAATTGACCCTTTGGAGATATAATTACAGTACTATTAAAATAAATAGCAATTGAGGGCTTTAGCTTACTTTCAATCATAGGATGTTTCCTGTCACAAATACACAATGGGCACTTTTTGAAAACACAGCAACATTCGGATTCTACAATGTGTCAGTTTAGATTATGACAAGTTTTATTTTGCAGCCTTTAGTTAAAAGTGGAGACTACATTAATCACGCGAGGGAGTTGGGACTGTATCTTGCATAGAAGCTGCATACAAATAGCCTGATTAAAGCATTTAACAGACTGAGCCGTTAATCAGAAGGAAAAAGGCAACCTGTTTTTAAAGGGATTATTTAGCAGTTGGTGCACGTAATGAGATACTTTGTTTTCTCCTCCAAACTTTTCTTTTTAGAATGGTTTGGAAATTCAGTGTAGGTGGATTGCTTTATCTAGAAACTATGAAAGAAGTGTTAGAGAAACTTAAGTTTAAGATGGTGGCTGAAGTATCTAAAATGTTACGTAATATAGATAAGATAAACCAAGATTATTACTTCATCGCATGCCAAGAAAGTAGGATCAGAAGACCTTCTGTGAATCAGTGAAAAGCATATTTAGAACAGATATCAGCAAAACATCTTTACCCAGAGTGATAAATATTTGGAATAATCTACCAAGCGAGGTAATAGAGGTAAAACTATCAAAATACTATTAGATTTCATGTTGGGAGAATTAGTGTATGAGAGGAATGAGCTTCAAGAGCCAAATGGCCCTCTCTTATTCCTGATTTTCTTATGTGGTTAAGAAGCCTCCCTCAGGCTGGTGTCTGTCCGACAATTGCATCATTAAGTAGACAACCAAATCTGCATTTTGTTGGGTTAAGTCATGATTATGAGAACTGTCATATGACATTCTGGCCTGAATAGGGCATTTATCTTTATTTAATCCATACCTGTAGGGCTTCAATTCAGTGCAACCAAAATTAATAAAGTGAGCTTTATTTTCTCTTTGATATACACAAATATATTTCAGTCTTGTTTGGCCTGTCACATTTAACCTATTTACTATTTATACTTACATATCCCTGTCTCCAAGGTAGATGGAGCTCTGGCCCCCTGCCTGACATTAGTTTTTTGGTCATATCTAAATGCTTTCTGCATCCCAGTGCCAACCTGCAGCCCTGGCTAGATTCACCCCTCAACCAAAACGTTGACATGTGTCCTGCTTGGAGTCTTTCCTCCACCCTCAGCCCGCTGCCATGACCTTCCACCCGAAAACTGGCCTGTGTCCCTGGGTGGACCCCTCTTCCACCCAGATTCAAAAGTTAGCCTGTGGTTCTGGTTGGACACCTCCTGTTCTCCACTACCTGAAAAGGACAGAGAAAGGTAAGAAAAAGGGAGGGAAGCAGAAGACGATAGAGGGAGAGAGAGAGAGAAAGAAAAGCAGAAGAACAGAGAGAGTAGCAGGAGAAAGGAAAAAGCAGAAGAGGGTGAAAGAAGCAGAAAACAATAGAGGGAAGCACAAGAGAACAGAATAGAGTGAAACAGAAGAGGGGGAGTGAGAAGCAGAAAGGAGGAAGTGAGAGAAGCAAAAGAGGAGAGAAAGGGAGAAGCGCAAGAGAACAGAGAGAAACAAAAGATAAGAGGTGAAGGGAAAGTAGAGAGAAAAAGAAAGACAGTGAAAAATAGAGTGTGTGTGCTGAACAGTGAATGAGAGTGGGTAACCTGTTACAAACAGCCCCTAGATGTCAGTCCCCCACCCAAACACCTTCTACCCAAATCCCTGTGCCACGCATTCTCAGCTGTCATCCATCCCTTGCCATCCCACGACCAGCTGTCAGGGCCTCCTTCCACCCCATCTCTACCCTGTTAATGGACTATATTTAAAGTAACTGTAGATTAAGTTCTTTAAAAATGGGACCTGAGCTGATGGCTGGGCAGGCCATTATTCTGAGTCCTGCCTCATCCTCAATCCAGCCATAAGCCCGCAGTCACCTCAGTGCTTCCAGATCTCAATAATGCTCTCTCATTTTTCCCAAATTCCAGAACCCACCCCCTCTCAACCTGGGACACCCTCCCCAGTAATACCAGACTCAGAGCCTGTCCTCCGCAGTGCTTGCTGGTGCTGAGACCTTCCTGCCCATTCCCCCTCGCCGCCCCCGCCCCTTCCCCACCCCGCCACACCTTCGGTACCTACTTCTAATGCTCTCAGGAGTACTTCCCCTGGTGTTCCTAGAACATGCATCACCACTCCCCGGTGCTTCAAGGCCCTAAGAATTCCATCTAAGTGCAGCTGTTCTTCCCCTCATATTGCCAATCCTGGTAGCCTCCCCACTGGTAAAACATCCTAGCTCCTTTTCCACCAAGTGCTTACAGACCCTTGTTCCTCTGCTCACATTACTTCCACCCGCCCACTATTATCACACACCAAAAATCATCCCAGTAAACCAACTCCAAGTTCCACCCCCTCCACTCCTACCAAAATCCGCTCCCATCTGCAGTTGTGATATCCCTCAGAACCACCATCCAATACTACCAAAGCAAACCCCGTAACTGCTGCTAAACTCCATAGCTGTGCTCCCCACTACCCCTAAACCTGTCATACCTATCTCAATCTGCTATATTACTCAGCACCCTCTTGTTATCATTGCCTTTAAGAAAGCTAAAACATAAAAGTTGAGTACATGGGTATAGGAATCAAGGGGCATCATTTACACCTTTCATGCAAATCAGGTCAGAGCATTTTTGTCATTGGTTTTTGGGATATGGTAATACTGACAAGGCAGTGTTTCTTGCCCATTCCTAGTTGCTTCAAGAATGTGGTCATCCTTGTTTTCACATCCCTCCATGGCCTCGCCCCTCCCTATCTCTGTAACCTCCTCCAGTCCTACAACCCTCCGAGATCTCTGTACTCCTCCAATTCAGACTTCTTGCGCATCTCCAATTTTAATCACTCCACTATTGCCGGCCAAGCCTTCAGCTGCTGAGGCCCTAAGCTCTGCAATTCCCTCCCTAAGCCTCTCTGCCTCGCTACCTATCTAGCACGTGTCTAAGTCTAAGTCAGGATGGTGGGGAACTTGGAGCTGATGCTCTTCCCATGTTGTTACTGCTCTTTTCCTTCTTGATGGTGGAGTCCCACTGGACTGGAAGATGCTGTTGACATGATTTTCTGCAGTTGATCTTGTAGATCATACATATTGTAACCACAGTGCACCGGTGGTGGAGGGAGTGAACACTAAGTACAGTGGCAGGTGTGTCAAACGAATGGACTACTCTGTCCTGAATGATATCAAGATGCTTGAGTGTTATTGCAGATAAAGCCATCCAGGTGAGTGGGGAGCCTTGATAGAGAGGCTTTGAGGGATCTGGGCCACTTATCACAAAGTAGCCAACCTCTACTCTGCTCTTGTTGCTAAGGTGTTGATAAGGCTGATCCAGTTAAGTTTCTATAAAATTAGTGGCACACCAATAAGTTGCTGATGGTGGGGGATATTGCAATAGTGGTGGTGTTCCAGGTTGGGGAAGGTGGTTGAGCTTTGTACAGTTGAGTTTGATCCCAAAATAGGGGTAAAAATCCCAAAATGCCATGTAATGCAAATAGAATTTAACTATTACATCAGTAGCCCAGATAATAATACATTGTGTACATAGCATTAAATCTTTATTATAAAACACAACAACCTGCACCTCATCACAGAAGAGCTACTAGTACTATATACTTATAAATTCGGGGACACATCCTTCATACTCAGGCAGTGTCATAGATACAGATTTCTGTATCATACTCTATCAAAAAAGTATTACAAAATTGAAATAAAGCCAGGAAAACTTTCCCCATCAATATGGGTGAAACTAGAACTAGGGGGCATAATCTTCGAATAAGGGGCTGCTCCTTCAAAACTGAGATGAGGAGAAACTTCATCTGGTAGGTTTGTGGAATTTGCTGCCCCAGAAAGCCGTGGAAGCTACATCATTAAATAAATTTAAAACAGAAATAGATAGTTTCCTAGAAGTAAAGGGAATTAAGGGTTACGGGGAGCGGGCAGGAAATTGGACATGAGTCTAGGTTCGGAATGGTCGTGGCCCTGTGGGTAGTGGAGCGGGCCCAGGGGCCGTGTAGCCTGGTTCTGCTCCTACTCCTACTTCTTGTGTTCTAATTCTGTGTTAGATTTTAGGAGATGGTTTTATTCCTGTTCCTGGCTGGGGTGGAGATCGCCTTTACAGAAGGTAAGTACTGTAGAAAATATAGGGACAGAGTGATCTCCTGGACGAGTTTCGATCGCCTAGATGGGTCGGAGAGGAATTTCCCAGATTTTTTCTCCCAAATTGGCCATTGGGTTTTTTTATCTGTTTTTTTCGCCTCTCCCAGGAGATCACATGGGTTCGAGTGGGATGGAGAGTGATAGTAGATTTGATGTTAGGATCAGATCAGCCATGATCTTATTGAATGGTGGAGCAGGCTCGAGGGGCCGATTGGCCTACTCCTGCTCCTATTTCTTAAGTTCTTATGTTCTTATAAAATACCCTCAAATTGACCTCAGGATTTATAACGATGAGACCTCATGGTTTTAAAGAGACAAGTCAGGTTACACACAGCTTCTCTTTAGCAGTAGAATAGAGCGTTGTGTATCACATAGCACAGTATTTCAGTCCTGATAAAAAGAGTGCATCTTGTACCATGAACAACGCCACAGGAAAGCTGCTACTATATTTTAGATTTGTTTTTTTTTAATCTCTTTTGCAATTTTAGGTACCTTTCAAAAGATTTACAGCAAGTCCCATTAACACATTAGTCCCCTATGATCTGGAAGTTGTACCTTTTCAGTAATCTGTTCGTGCAGAGTAAATTCTGGAGGATGAACGACTAGCCTATTTTCAATTATGTTTCGAGTATTGAACATAGTTTTGCAACTCATAGAATACTTGCTTCAGAAAAAGCAGAGCATTAAATACAGACAAGCGTCATACAGGCTAAAACATTTATTCACTACTCAATAGAACTCTGAAGCAGAAACATACTCTGCACATAATATCAAGTAGAAATATCAAACCTAAATGTAATAGATTATTACAAAATATTAAATATCAATTATAATAGGTAAATTGTATTTGGTTACTTGCCCTTTTGAAAATGACCTTGGCTAATAATTGTTAAATTGCCAACACTGTCCTATCTTCAAACACTCGGCCACTTTCAGTCTCGGTGCAGATTGGATTTGAATTATGATGTATGCAATACACGCCCCAGCTTATGGAATCCATAAGCCCGTTTCAACTCGGTGCCAGAGTCAAGGTGGACAGCAAACTATGAAGCCTCTCGCTGCGTGAGGCCCGGGAGATTTTAGCCTAGCCTGCCTGTGGCGGGTGCCTCCAATGCCTTCCGAAAACCCGGGAGTTAAAATGGCAGCCGACGAGAGTGCTGTGTGAGCGCGGTGGTAAGGACGCTGCCCCAATTTCAAGGCCCCGCCCGCTCCATTCTCGATGAGTGCGCTGGGGTTAAAATCGGGGCTCATATGTCTGACTGTACCTCAGAATTCTGGTTGAATTGCTGAACTGCAAACCTTGCAGTTTTTAAATAATTGAGGGATCTGACCTTTCAGGTTAGGAAATTTCAAACATTTCCATTCACGTCGAGAGAAAATTATGATTTATGCGATCCAGTTAGCACATTAGATTGCATTCAGATGATGTAAATGAGTATCCAGGCACTATTATGCTTCAGAAAAATTACACTTCCAAAATACAAGCAGTCTTACAATATTCAATTAAACGGATTTGTCTCCATAGCTTCATTTCATTTCCGAGTTATCGATCAAACACAATGGATAAACCGTTATCTCGTTCAGGGTGCATGAACAATAACACAATAACAATAACACAACTGCCTGAAACTTACTTTAAGTTTACATTAATGTGAGCAAATCTATAAATTTGTGACACTTCCCACCTGCTCCTTAAACTACCAATACAAATGCACTTTCCAACTCGAGTCACTGGATAGCAATCAGGATCAAAAGCTCTTGGCTCATTTGTTCCCTCTCTAGCCCAGTGATACAGAGATGAATTGTAGCCTCCCTATTACTACTCTGGCTGTAATCAGAGAACTCAGCACAGACTAGGGATCGTTATGTTTCGGTAATGCACCATTCTTTATTATCACTCTTGCTGATGCCCACATTCATCCAAAGGCAGACAAGGGAACAGATACAGCAGTAAACTTGTCTCATCTAATCAATAAGCCACCGGGGAAATGGGACGAAGCACCCGAAAAATCATTTCATGTGCTTGCTGAGTTCCTTGATAGTGGGGCGGGCACGTGAATTTTTCATGCCATTCTTTTCTCATGAATATTTCAATTATCTGGGGGGCTAAATTCGGTTGGTTTGCACCTCCCGTTAGCGCCCTAAGAGGGCGCAAATCAACTAGCGGGAGGTTAGCGGCGACGCTAACCGTTAGCGCCATGCGGCGCTGTGCCGCTGATGACATCATCGCCGTGCGCAGCGCCCTGCTTGCGCCCCAGCTGTAATATTGGGTGGCACCCCCCGACTTACCGCTGGACGCTATGTCCGCCGGGGTCAGGGGGCCTGCCGGGGTCAGGGCACCTACCTGCAGCCAGGGCGGCTCTAGTTAAAGGGGATGTGGCGGGGGGAAATTTTGTTGCTGGCCACCTTCCAGCACCTGCCCCCATTGCTGTCTCCGGCCCCCTGAAGCCCCCGGAGTGCCGGCTGCTCTCCGTGAGCCCGGCACTCCTCTTGCGTGCCGGGCTCGTTTGCCGGCACTCCCGATCCCTGGTGGCCCAGCTGGCCGTCGGGATGCGCTGCGCCAGGCCCCTCCCCTTTAATAAGGGGAGGAAGGCCTGCAGTACCGCGGCGCGACGTGCCGTGATATTGGCTCGCAGTGCCCCAAGAGGGACGCGGGGCGCTTCCAGTAGCGCCCCTCCTCCCTCTCAAGGCGTTACCTGGGAAAATCAGCTGCGGGGGCGCTAATTTTTTCAGGGGCGCAACCCATTTTTAACCTCCAATTTTCTACCCCTCATTCTCCTCTTCCCCTGTTGCCAAAGATGCTGATTCTTTACACCTTGCCCTTTGCACCTTCTGATCACAGCAAGTAAGTGTTGGTTAGGCTATTTCACCAGGGCAGCCTCACGGACAAACTCAAGCCTGCCCTCAGGAGTCAGTGGATAGCGATCAGTGGTGCAAACACTGGCTCCTTTTCTCATCCCTAACATAAGGACACAGAGGCTAATTGTACTGTTCAACTGGGTAACACCGGCTAGTTTTGTACAGGCAGCGATTGAAACCGAGGACCTGTTGGTTTGTGTAGTTTAGTATCGCAACATGGAGTGCATTTACCCACTCAGCCACTGGGGGCTTTTCCCTTGTACAATCTTGAGCGAGGAGGCAGCGGCAATCTTTTTTTTGAAATTGAGAAACCTAGATAAAGGGCCAAGTGTAGAGGCATCCATCTTTTAAGGTGACAGTGTCTGATGAGGTTATCCATTAAGTCAAATTATTATCGCAAGCGTGTTATATTAGAAAACACAGCTCAATTTGTTAAATTATTATGATGCACTATAACTGTAAAGGGCAATAAGACACTTAGCTGACATTCATGCCAGGAACTTGCAATGCTTTTTGTTCAAAATATAACAGGGAGATGTACGGAAATAACAATTGGCTTTGCGTTTGTTGTTTACCTCTGAAAGTGAATTGACGTATTAAGTAGTGCTGTTGCTGGTGCAAATGATGTTTTTGCTTCAGCAGCTCATTAATCTGTGGTTTGCTCTTTAACAACATTTTCCATTAAACAAGCCCCTTTCTGCTAACGTGCTGTTCAATGCGACATTAGCATGCTGGTTAGATTTGCCGCGCACACATCCACTGCGGATTTCACCCCATTTAAAAACAGATCATGTTTAGTGCCTTGTTGCTAGGTAGCTAGCTGGCCAAGTATGGTTTCTAGGCACGCAATTCATGCTTTGCGCATTTAAATGTAACCCCTGTGAAATGTACAATTGATTTTTTTCCAAGCAAGCTTCGACTCTCCCTTTGCATGTTTCCATTTTTAGTAGCCAAAGATGTTAATGAGCTCTTTACGAGTGCAACATAGCCTGAAGCAGAGGCTTTCTACCGTGCACTAGTACTGTGGAGAAGATAATCAACTGTAAACATGGAAGGGCGTGAGGCTATTAATAGCCAACAAACTTCTCAGCCAATTATATATTGAAGCATAATTTTCACCTACTAGATTTTTTTTTAGAAAATATAAAAAACTCTCGTCTTTATTGTCCAATTTAGCACTTGCATTGAATTACCTATTGCAATCAGTGGAAGCATCAAGAGGGAACACAGTGCTGCCGAAAGTTGGGACTCTAGCCCACATAGAGCTATGTAGTGGGAAAACAGGAGTCACATCACTGTTCCTCATATACTGAGTTCCCCGTCCTAGCCATGTGGATGTGGGGATAGACCGAATGGAAGTCAGGCCCCTCCTCATAACAAACAGGGAGCGAGGGAAAATTCAAGGGCAAGCTACTGTCTCAGGAGCTGGCTGCAAATTGGCAGAGGTCCAAGAGCAGGTCATCTGCTGTCCCCTCTGTTCAGGTCAAATGCTGACCTCTCTGTTCAGATATGGTGCTTTGTGTGAAAAGTCGAGAGAGTGAGAAATGAATAAATACTTCACCACCAAAAACAAACATTAAAAAAAATAAAGCTCTAATTCTTTTATTTTGTAAGCAGATATGGTTTCATCTGGATGAAACATGGGATTAAGATAGCAAAATTAAATGAATACATTGGCCATATTCGGACATTTGTGGTGACATTCAGCTTCTTGGAACAGCTGAATAAAGCCTGCTTTCTTTGCTACGTGACAATATAGCCACCTTATATATTGCAATGTTTCTGTTTTGGTCTTAATTTTACCACCAGATATTTCTTTTGATATGACATTAACTCATCATTTCATTTATACAATGTGGACACAGTACTCAATGTCTGGTCCAAGCAGCGCATTACAGATGAACATGACTTCCTCCAACTTGTCCTCCACTGTTTTGGCTATATAATCCAGCATTCTATTTGCTTTATTAATTACTACTGTGCAGTGACTGGATGTATTAACTACCAAGTCTCCTAAAATCCCAACATCTCTTTTCAACTTCACCTTCAGCTATTTCAGCACGATTTGTACTTCACCCATTTTTTCTAGTATGCAATAATTTACACTTATCCATACAGAATTTTATTTCCCATTGCTCAGTCAACTGACAGAATTTATCTAATTCATTTTATGGGCCTCTGTCTGCCTCTTCAGATTTGGCAGCCTCACCCCCCCACCCCCCCCCAAACTGTTTTGATATTGGATGTATATTCAAAAACAACAACAACTTGCATTTATATAACACCTTCAACATAGCAAAATGTCCCACGGCTTGCATTAAGTTTCTGCATCCAGATTGAATCCAAGTGTTCTATGGCCTCGCCTTTCCCTACCTCCATGATCTCCTCCAGCCCTATGTCTTTGTGCACATTCTCCGTTCCTCCAACAATGGTCTACTTCTCGTTCTCTGCTTCATCCTCAACAGCTGGTCCTTCCTTATCTTTTGAGACTCCTTCCCTCAGCACCTCTGTCGTGCTACCTCCCTCTGTGCCTTCATAAACCTCCTTAAGACCCTCCTCTCTCACTATGCTTTTGCCCTTTCCTGACCCTCTTCCTTTTTTCTTTTCCCTCCTTCTCTAATTATTGGTTTCCACACTCTATCTATCATCCTGTAAAACACTCTTGAGATGCCTCTCTATATGTAATGAGCACTATTGAAATTTAAGTTGTTAGAATCCTTAAGTAGCCTTCCAATAATCCCATTATTTTACCCAAGGTCCAGTAGCCTAGTGGTTATGGCACTGAGTCTAACAACCCAGAAGTCGCATATTCAAATCCCAAATGGCAAGTTATGAAATTAAATTCAATAAATTGAGTTGCTTGTGCTCTGGAACCAGAAAAAAAATGAAAGCTGCTGGATTGGTTCAGGGAAGGGACCTGTTTTTCCATGTGACTCCAGTCCCACAATATTTGGTTGACTCTTAATGCTCTCTGGGCGATTAGGGATGGGCAATAAATATCTTGACCAGATCCCAAGAACAGATTTAAAAAGCTTGATGTAATGGGTCTGTAGTTGACTGTTTTGTCACCTTTTTTCAAAATTGGTGTTACATTAGCTTGTTTTCAATCTGCCAGAATCTTCCCAGCTTTCACAGAATCCCTCATAATGACCACCAGCACCATGCAGATGTCGGCCCTTGTATTTTTTAGGACCTTACGATAAGTGCCACCCATCCCTCAGGATCTCTTTATTTTGAGGCTTTCCAGCTTGACCATCATTTCCATCTCAATGATGCCCAAGTCATTATGCCTGCTTGGATTGTCTCTGATTATGGAGGACATTTTACTAATATATTCTCCACTGAGTGAATAATTACTGAGCATACAGTTTTGCATTCACCCTAAGTTCTGTTTGAGTTCAATTTATTTTTTATGTACTAAAAAAAGATTTCATACAAGTTGGACTATCCCTGAAGAAGGCTAGTTTTGCTTTACTGCCTGAAAAACTCAAACCATCATATACAATATGTCCAGTGTGTCACATAATTATCACCTTATAGTTTATACAGGGGATGACCTGTGACCTATGACCTGTGGGATGCAGTGAAGTAAAATCCAACATAATTTCTGTTCCAATTAAACAATCCAATTTCTGAAACCTGTTGCCTGCTGTGCCATTCATTATTGGAGAAAAAATACACAATACCAGACTAAAGCCATGTCCTTGAATGCCACCCATACATGTGGTTCTGTGCAATATAAATACTCAATCTCAGAACAACTGGCATTGTCATGATCCTGTACTGTATTGTAGTCACCTCATGACATGCTGTGTTATTGAGTGCTACATGATTGTCCTCTTTGTAACTCTCCGATCCAACTCAAGCAGTTTTCTTTTCAGCCCGTGCTGCATAACGAGCTGTGTGCTTATTCCAACCTTTTATCAGGCCAGTACTTGTTGCGTGAGGCAAAACTGAAGTACATTTTTAACAATTGTGCTGTTGTACAGATTAAGAACAACTTTCAAAGGAGTCCTGTCATTAGATAGGCGATTTAGCAGAATGTGTATGAAGAATTTAACAACTGCAACTTGCATTTACAGTGCACTTTTAAGGTAGAAAACATCCTAAGTCAGCTGACAGCGGCGTGAGGTAAAACAGGCATCAAGCCAAAGAAGGAAATATGAGGAGAGTTGACCTAAAGTTTGCTAAAAATGATGGATTGAAAAGTGGCCATGGTGAAGCATGGGTGGGGTGGGAGGGGTAGTGGGGGGGGCGCGGTAGGGGGGGGGCAGGGGCAATGCACAAGCGGCCAGAGTCAGAGCAGCAGAAAGTTTGGGAGGGTTTTATAGGGCTGGAGGAGGTTACAGTGATTGGGATCGGGTGAGGTTACGGAAGGATTTTAGTGTAAGGATGAGAATTTTAAAAGAATAAAAAAGTAGTATAATGTACAGGAGGATAATACGTAGGAATAGGAAAAAGCCATTCAGCCCCTCGTGCCTGTAAAGAAATCTGGATCAGCAGCAGTTCTTTGAGCGACTGCAGTATCTGTATTTCACACCATGGCTGTGTCAAACCTGCAGTGTAACATTTTATTAACTACGGTTCAGTAAGGTTGAACTTAAGCTCTTTTGAAGAAAAAAACAGGTTATTTTTAATGCTTAATAATTGGTTGGAATTGAAAAGTTGACATTGAAGGTTGCAGTTTTATTTATTTATGTTTTTAAATCAAAATGGTGGATGGTTTAATTGTACTCTTTTCTGTGACTAAACATAATCAGCATTTTTCAAGACTGACAAACAGCAGATTGCAGTCTGAGAAGGTCAATGTACTTTTTCTTTAAAGACGTTCTGTTGTTGCTTTGAAGGCTCTTGCAAGAGACTTTGCCGTATTTATTACTGCTTGATGAATGACATCATCAAACTCACTGTTAAATCCATTGCGTAACTATGCAAATAAATGTTGTTGCAGTATGAGCAAAAATTGTGCAGTCATACAGATTAAATCAACTTTCAAAGGAGTCCTGTAGTTAGATAGGTGATTTAGAACAATATTTATGAATAGTTCATTTATATATTACATTACATAATATTTCCAGCTCATTCCGCCCAACAGGTCCATGCCGGTGTTTATGCTCCACACGAGCCTCCTCCCAACCTTCCTCATCTAACCCCATCAACATACCCTTCTATTCCTTTCTCCCTCATGTGTTTATCTAGCTTCCCCTTGAATGCATCTATGTTAGTTGCCTCAATTACTCCTTGTGGCAGCGAGTTCCACATTCTAACCACTTTCTGGGTAAAGACGTTTCTGCTGAATTCCCTATTAGATTTATTAGTGACTGTTTTATATTTATGGCCTCTAGTTCTGGTCTCGCCCACAAGTGGAAGTCTCTACGTCTACCCTATCAAACTTTTTCGTAATCTGGTTGAAAGATCCTTGAGGAATAATCTGCATTGGAGTAGACAGAGAGGGAGAGAAATGTTTGGGGAGGGGGACATCTGGGGCAAAGTGGAACCTTTGCCTGGTTTAATGCTTATGTCACTGACCCCGCCCAAAATTCCATGGTTAGGCGAATCTGCGTATTTTTGATGGGCGAAACTGGGGCGCCAATCCCAGCGGGTTCGGGGAGCAGGGATTTTGTTGCTGCATTTGCGTCAGTGTAGGGCGAAGTAAGAACCAGTAGGGTTGAAAGGTCTAGAATTCAAATTCTCCACTTTTTCAGTGGCTGCTGCAGGGAAATAGATATTGAAAGAAGTTGCTATGCTCCACTTCCACCAAGATGTGGTCCGGCCACATACTGTACCCATGTAATGGGGCCAACTGGGGAAGACCAGCAGGATTTAGGACAGCTGACAACATCCCGCCAATCCCCCTTCTTCCTGTAACAACACCACAGAAAGGAGTGGGCACAAGAAACACCCGCCCTCTCGTCCTGCAGACTTGGCACCAACGTTGGTGGAGACCCAGCAGAAATAGGTCCCGCTCCTCCAAATTCTGCCCTCGCCGCGTCCCACCCGATCCTCTCACCCCCCTGTCCACCCACCTAATACTTCAGCAGTGCTCTCCCAGGCCCAGGAATTTCACACCAAGTGTTTACTGGGATGTGACCTGTTCCTTAGTTCCAGTGTGGTAGCCTTTACTAGGCAGGCTGGTTCTGCTGGTTAAAAAAATTAATTCTTTAAGCTGACAACAGAATACCTCTGAATACTATTGAATAAATGCCACCAGGTGGAACAGTTTAATGTATACTTTGTGTGTGCAATCAAGTGAGAATGTTCCTCATCTCTGCTCCCCACACCAATTTCCTGATTTTGGCGAGGTGATGTGCAAAGATGAAGAAATTCCTCATTTTGGGAAGGGAGATCAGAGACCAAGTTAGCTTCCACTGTTCCTGCATACCCACCAATGCCCACCTTGATAGCATCATTAGCAGAAGTCAAAGTTCCCTTACACTCGGCTAGAAACTAGCCGCATGATTGAGGGTGAGCTAAGCAGAAAGGGAAGAAAATAATTTTAGACATGGATGGAAACACACAGGCTTTGAAATGATGCTGTGTGATAATAGATACAAATGTTAACACATCTGTCTGAAATTCCTTACTCTGCTATTCTTGTGGCAAATTTAACCCTTTTTATTGAAATGGATTCATATTTCTGCTAAAATAGTGGAATGCAGTATTTCAGACGAACGCAGCAAGTGTTCATACCAATTGTCCCACTGCATAGTTTGAAGAGTTTCAGTCGGGTGCTGATCTCTGGGACCCAAAGTGCAATCTGCAATATGAATGAACTTCATAGTGAGAGGCCACGAGAACAGCAAATTTACAGACACTCTGATTTATACAAAGCGAACTTCATGTACAGTAATTGAAATAAATAGATGTGCAACATTTATCATCGGAACGTGAATTGGGGCAGCCACTTCAGTCGATTTACAAAGCCGTTCCTGCTGCTGCTTTTTTGAAATCATCTCTCTGGTGCATGACCAGCAAGATTGTTTTTGATGTGAATGATAGCTACTTCAGTTATTTTAATGCGATTCTCCTCTGTTACAGTTTGTTCGCTTTATCAGTCAGTGGGTCAGGTGGGTTGCCGAATATGTGCGCTCGCTACCAAATGCACGAGAGTCAGTGTTCAAACTGTGAATGAAACTCTTGGCACTATATGGTCCTAAATGACATTGTATTGAAGGCTCAAGAGCGTACATTTTCCCTCATTGATGGTGAATGGTGGAAAGTTCCAGCTAAACAGTTAGTGAGTGCAACGTCACTGATTACCGGGGAACAGTTGCATAGTGGTTATGTTACTTGACGAGTAATCTAGAGGCCTGGCCTAATGATCTGGAGACATGAGTTCAAATCTCACCATGGCAGCTGGGGAATTTAAATTCAGTAGAATATAAATCTAGTAATGGTGACCATGAAACTATCAGATTGTCATAAAAACCCATCTGGTTCACTAATGGTGAATATCTACCGTCCTTACCTGGCTTGGCCTATATGTTGACTCCAGACTGCCTGCCCTCTGAAATGGCCTAGCAAACCACTCAGTTGTATAAGGTGGCTCACCACCACCTTCTCAAGGACAATTAGAGATGGGCAATAAATTCTGGCGTTGCCAGCATTGCCCACATCCTGTGAATGAATAGAAAAAAAATTCAACCTTATCAGGGCCACGGCACAGGTGCATGTGTGATGAAGTCAGTTGAATCAATGAACATGATTTTCAATACAAAAGAATGATCTCGCAGCACCCCCAATTGGTTTAATAGATAAATTCACCACCTGGTGTGCACTGACCCGTACAGACCTAAATGGACCCCAGGATGCAGGTTGGGCAGAGTTAACTCCTCTCAGTAAGGTAGGAGTAGCACTATATAGTCAGTGGGCTAGTGTTTCTGTTTGCTTATCAGTAACCCCTGTTAGAAGTTACACAAGTGTAGATGTCAACAACAATCACTTGCATTAATATATTGGGCCTAAATGTGCGATCGGAGGCTTCCCGTGGGCGGATGCCTCTGATCATCAAATTTTCTACACATTTACCTGGTGGCCCAGGAGATACGGAGGCTTGCGATCTTGGGCCTCTCCTGGTAGAAATGCATAGAGGCCCACGTATCCCAGGGGCGCACGCGGTTCACTAGCGCCCCATGGATCACGCCTGCTTTTACCAGGCGTAAAAATTTCAGCGGGCGGAAGTTGGGCAAACAGCACAACTCTCCGCCCGCAGAGGCACGTCTCCCACGGAGGAGATTCTTGACAGATCGCAAGTGCCTGGTTTTAGCGCATGCGCTTCGCATGCCTAATCCCGGAACTTGTGCGACCCCTACGGGCACGTACGCACCTCGTACGTACCCGTAGGGGTCACAAAATACGGGCCAATGCCTTTAACAGTGAAAAATATTCCAGCATCAGTTGAGCGCTTAGGGACTTTTCTGATGAGCTGCTACATAAATATACCAGTTGAAAATGATTGAAATCTTTCTCAAGTAACCAGAATTATTTTTTCTATGATATCAAAACAAGATGTTCCACAGCTATCTTCAGCTAGTGCAAGAAAATAAATGACCATTATTCAAGTTTAGTAGGAAGCTCTGAATAAAAGTCCTGTATAAATGTATTTTGGTAACATTAAGTAGTGTTGCAGAGCTATATTTGATAAACAAGAGAAAAATGCAAATTAGGTGCATCAATTTTATTTTTGACCTTCACTACAAAAAACACACCCTCTAGACAAGTGGACAGAAAACTGTTCATCTTCCATTTTACAGGAGAGATTGACTTATTGATACATAAGAGCTTGATTGGCACCCCATCCACCACCTTAAACATTCACTCCCTTCCACCACCGGCGTACCGTGGCTGCAGTGTGTACCATCTACAAGATGCACTGCAGCAACTCACTAAGGCTTCTTCGGCAGCACCTCCCAAACCCGCGACCTCTTCCACCTCCGAGTTCCCCTCCAAGTCACACACCATCCTGGTGGATCAGAGACAGAGCGGGATCAAGTAGGAAAGAGATCAGGGGAGAGCGAGACAGGCAGACCAGGGAGAGGGAGATTGGGCACTGACACCTGGTCAGGGGACAGAGACAGAGACTGGATATGGGGAACAGAGATCAGGGGGACAAAGAGAGATCAGGTGTGAGAAAGAGAGATCATGGCAGACACAGAGAGGCAGTTCAGGGAGACAGAATGAGAGATAAGCCAAGATCAGCAGGGGAGAAAGAGAGAGGCAGGTCACAGGGGCAGAGTGAGAAAGGGAGAGGTTGTGTGGGTGAGAGAGAGTTCAAAACCCCCTTCCCAATGCTCCCATTATCCCCAAGCCACCTCAACTACTCTCAGATGCCATAAACCTACTGCACATCCCCCACACCCTGGCACCAATCTTCTACTCTCTTACATCACTGCCACATCTTGCCACACCCCCCCCCCAGCCCACAAATATTAGTAATTCAGAACAAATTGATAAGTTGCAGGTTCATTTAGCTAAGTTGAATCTATGGCTCCACCTGTGACAAACATTATTTCATGTCCAAGGCACTGCACTCGTCCGTATGAAGCTGGAAACTCCAGGCACTTATATACCATTCAGGGGTACCTGTTAAAGGTAATGGAGCAGGATAGAGACCTGGGGGAAGTAGTATTTCCCCCTTTAAAGGTGCACAAGCAATGTGAGTTTACTATGGGGAAAGTAAAAACATTTAGATTGTATTTCTAAGACTGTTGAGTACAAATCATAGAGCACTAAACTTAGGCTATATAAGGCTCTGATGCACCTGCAGCTGAAGTGTTGAATCACGTTTTAAAACTGGATGCTGATATATGTCAGCTGATGAAGGAATCTGTACATGGGTCAAACGTGCAGCCAACAGGGATCGGTATAAGAGTCATATATGAGTGGGCTTCACTCTATTTTGTTAGCAATTAAATTACTTTTATTGTTAAATTGTTCCAGTGCTACTTCAGGTAGTGTGTGATGTGTAAGCTAATTAATTCATAATTGAAAAGCCTATTATACATGTTCCAGGTGGAGCATAGGTTCCTGAAATGTAAAATATCATGTTAATTAATCTGTTGTCTGCAGGGAATTATTTTTCTTCTATGAAGCAATGCATTTGTGGCTTGGAACATTTCTTAAGGCCGGGGATGGTTTGGTTGAATTGGCCTGTTCTGAAAATCAAACCTACAGAACTTATTTTACAAACGGGTTTCCTCCTGAAATCCAAGACACTTAATGGCCCTGAAATTAGGATCGGGAGCTTGCCGCGCGTGCAAGCCCCCGATGTGCACTCACCCTGCGCACCGACATCTGAAGCCCGGGCCTGCTCGCATTTCCTGTCACTGGCCCGGTTCAGATGTCAGCGCGATGTGCTTACCTGATCCAGCGGCGTAGTTAGTGCGATGTGCCGGCTGGGATCAGGTGAGCACTGTGCAGCCAATCAGGGGAGGGGAAACTCATTCATGAGTTTGACAGTAAGAGCTGTCAAACTCATGAAAAGTATAGGCTGCCAAAACACTACTTCAACTTTAAATAAAATTTTAAAAAACATCCCACTGATTATATTAACTATAAATAAGTTTAAAAAAATGTTTTAAACAATTAATCAATTTTTTGTAAAAATAATTTTTTTTAAAATAGGGTCTAAAACTAAACTTACCTTACTGTAAATTCTTTAAAAATAACAAACCTGTGGAAAAAAAATTTCTACATTGTACTAAAAGCCCACTTACCTGTAAAACTAAGTACTTACGTCTGGTTTTTCCACACGTAAAAACCGGAGGCCTTTACACTCGGGCAACTTTTAAAAAAAAGGAATTTCACTGCGCACGCGCTGCCTGTGCAGTCGCGCGCGTACTGCCTCTTAACCCCTTGGGTCAGAGGACAGGAAATGCCGGTTTTCAGCGCATGCGCTGTGCATGCTGAAAACCGGCAATTCCTCCGGGCACACGTGTGAGTACCCCGTCCGTACTCACGCGTTGTGCCCGGAATTACTGGGCCAATGAGCAAGCATGCAATAAAAAAATGTAAAAGAAATCGAGTGTCCATTTTTAGGTTCATTAAACTGATAGAGCTGATCCCATCTTTGAAGAGATTATGTAGATCAAAGATCTAATATATAAGTTGACTTTTTTTAATAGTTCTTTCGAATACACTTGGATGAGGAAGAGAGGCTAGATCTTCGGGCTGTGCTATTCGGAGGTGTTAAGTGACAGGATTTAAAGATAGAGGCCTAGAAATTTGTTTCGGTCGGTGGTGCAGAGCGGGCGGTATCGGATCGCAGCACCTGATATTCAGTTTCATTGACTGCAGTGGAGCTGACTATCAGTCGCTGTGTATTACGGGCAGCCGATCTGATACGCCCGCTCTGCGCCACCGCCCGAGACAAATTTCTAGGCTAGAGTCTCGCCATCTGTATCTCTTAAAAATCCAACAGTTGAAAAGAATTGTGATCAATTGTTCCTGTTTTTTTTCTTTAGACAATTGCTATTGACGATGGCTCTAGGGAGTTGACTTGGAGGCCTGACAGTGTGAGGTTGCTGAATTAACATATGTTTTGAAATTATATTTGAAGTGTTATGGATTAATGGATATATTTCTGTTGATGTTAATTTAATGCTGCATTTACACTACAACACTGCCACTGGAGGCAACCAAGTCTTCGGAGGCAATGCTGTAATATAAATGAAGTGGTGCTCATGCTCTAGTGGCACGGAGTATCACGTGTCTTTTCCCTGTTCAGCTGGAGGGACACTAACAGTGATTGCCAAAGGCTACTGCAGACACCAAATTACAAGATAGGTAAGAATGAGGAAAGCCGTTTGATCCATCCCAGGTCATCCAACCAGAAAGAACTTGCAGATCCCCCACCTCCACCATCCATAAGATCTAAGTTTCTCTTAAATTATTCCAACATTTACATAAGAACATAAGAAATAGGATCAGAAGTAGGCCATATGGCCCCTCGAGAGCCTGCTCTGTCAGTCAGTAAGATCGTGGCTGAACTTCTACATCAACTCCACTTTCCCACCTAATCTCCACACCTCTTGATTCTCTTAGTGCCCAAAAATCAATCGATCTCAGCCTTGAATATACTCAACGACTGAGCATCCACAGCCCTCTGGGGTAGAGAATTCCAAAGATTCACAACCCTCTGAATGAAGAAGTTTATCCTCATCTCAGTCTTAAATGACCGACCCCTTTTCCTGAGACAATGACCCCTAGTTCTGGACTCTCCAGCCGGGGGAAACAGCTTCTGTTACTACTCCCCGATGTGGAAGGCCGTTTCATATGTTGAGCATTCTCTGTATCACAGACTGACAATTTCCTGGCCATGGGTCGTGTCACAGATTTCGGTAATGCACTACGTGTTATCTTGGGTTTGATATCACTCGCCATTCCTGTAAGCAGAACTGGAAAGCACCTTTTCTTCTCAATATCTAGATAAGCAACAACATGAACAGAAATTATGACAATAAGCCCTCTCATCGTGGAAACTGAATTGGCACATGTCACCATGTATGTACTCTGATCTTTCAGAAGGCCGATTGATAAACATTCTTGTGAGAGGAGGCCAATTGTGAACGAATGAACTTGTTTATTTTACATGAAGTATATGAATGAGCAGGATACAGTTTTCAGTGACTGGCATTAACCTTAGAAAATGAGATATCCATGTCTCACTCTGACTGTTTGAAGATTCACAACTGAACAAAACTGCCCTTCTCAGAGAGAGAAAGACAAAAGAAAAAGATGAAAGGTGACCTCTGACCCTTCCCTCTGCTCTCTGGGTCAAGGAATGGCTTGCTCAGCTGCCAATTAAACTTATCGCCTTAAGTGAGAACCCTCGTCCCTTGGTGTGGGAGGCACGCCAACTACATTGTCTGTTTAGTTAAACCCCCTTGCTGTGTGCCTCTGAAATGAAACTAGTGTAACATCAAATGTGTGAACATCTCTAGTGTGTGTTGGCTGACTCCCCAATGTCTCAAACTGACAGCTACTTTGTCTGGTACTCTAGCTAATGATCCTAATCAGCATCCTGTAAAACTTGCGTGTTACTGGGAGTTAACCATTTGTGAACTTAATGTAACTTCATAGCAACATCATAATATAAATTAAGCCAAAATCCCTTTCAGACCAAGTAAGTGAAAAATGTTGAAATGTTACAGATGGGCTGAATGCAGTTTTTACCTCTGTGCAGACCTTCATCAGAGAATGAAAGTCGCAATCTCAACTTGTAAGCACGAGATGCATTTCATAGAAATGCAGACTTCAACTGCTGAGTGCCCTTATGAACTCAGCTGTGATACTTGCGCCATCAAATAGCCAACGGATGCTGATTGTCTATATTCACACATGAAGAACAGCCAAGCTACCAGAGTTCAGACAGAACACATGAAACCTTACCCTACAGGAGTCTCTGCTCTCAGGAAAGGAAGGGAAAACTGGAAAGAACGCCAGCTAAAAATGGTAGAATCGCAGTACATAGAAAGTAGAAGGTGTGTGTTTAAATTATCCAAGCTATGCATTGGAACAACTCCCCACACACTGAAAATACTTCTGGTATCAGTTGTACCATTTCTTCAAAAAGAATGCCCATAGTAATACAAACTCTTTGGGGTAGATTTTGCCGAACCTGTCGGGAAGAAGGCGGGACTTCCCCTTTCGGGTTTTTGACCCGCCTACTTTGACGTCCGGCCAATCCGCGCGATTTTCCCTTGATTGACCTTGTTGAGCCCGCCCAGCGGGCTCAGCAGGCCAATTAAGGGCCACCCGGCAACAGGTGATGTCACAGACTGCAATTTCATCTGTCAAGAGTTCTTTGACAGAAGAAATATCAGTGTTTCACAGCTGTTTGAAGCTGTGAAACACTGACACTCTGAGTTCTGACATGAGTCCTTCTGCGCAGACTCAGTTAGAACTCTCACTGGCACTCAAAGCTGAAGGCTGTCACTTTTGACAGATCGCAGCCATTCAGCTTTAAGTACTGGCTGAGTGATGCGCTCCCGACGGCTACAGGAAGAAAGGCTGTTAAGGTAAGTAAAAGTTCTTTACACACTTTAGACACACCAAACACACTTACCTTTGCACTCATGCACCCATCACTCACCTGAGCACCGACATCGCGACCCCTCCAACTCCTTCAACCCGACGGCCCGCCTGCTCTAACCTGGCGTGGTTTGGAGCCGTCGGGAAACCCACACGAAACCCCTCAAAATAGGGATTAGGCTAAAAACTGCCTGTTAACTACCTGTTAACAGGCAGTTAATTGGCACTAATCCCTTCCCGCCTGGTTTTGGCGGGTCCCAGTGCGGGGCGGGTACCCGCCGCCCCTGAAACTTACGTGGGGTGGGGTTTTGGGCGGGATGGTGTCGGGACCCCCAAATTCGGGATTTCCCCCCCCCACACACCTGAAACCCCGCCTGACGGCTCCACGAAAATCTAGCCCTTTAAGTTTACTGGGAAATGGGGAATCTTGTAACCCTGTAACCCTCTGAGATCTCTGCACTCCTCCAATTCAGGCCTCTTGAGTATCCCTGATTTTAATTGCTGAACCATTAGCGGCCGTGTCTTCAGCTGCATGGACCCTAAGCTCTGGAATTTCCTCCCTAAACCTCTCCGCCTCTCTGCCTCTCTTTCCTCCTTTAAGACGCTCCTTAAAGCCTACCTCTTTGACCAAGCTTGGTCATCTGCCCTAATATCTCCTTATGTGGCTCGGTGTCAAAACCATAAAGTTGCAAATTCCATCTGCCTGAGGTCTGAAGAGCTTGTGTGGCCCCATCGAATAGTACTTTAAAATTGACTACTGATGCTGTGGCCAAGGGTTCATGCTGATATAACAAAGTGCGAACAGTTTCTGGAGAGTGCTTTCTTCTATCTGATGCTAAGGCTGTGCCAATGGAATGCATATTTTGAAACAGAGATGAAAACTGTGGTTGTGATCTGAGTTCTAATTGATGACTGACAAAAATTGGAATCAGTTTAACTGTACCACAGTACAAATCAATTATTGAAGTTCACCAATGAGGCCCTTTTGCCTAATTTTCTTTACTTTCCCCATCTCCTGAAGGTACCCCTACTGGGTCACAGTTAGGATGCTATCAGCACTTCTCTACCTAGCCAATGTGGCCATTATTCACATTAGACCTTAGCTAATGGATGTCAGAGGGCTATTTGGTTATGGTAGACTTGACAGCCAGCTTGATCCTGTCCTCACCCACATACTAACTTTCTGGCAGGGTTCACGAGGTAGTGACAGGAGTGGAACCCCTGGATTGTTTTTTCTCGGTAATGAAGTTTAAAGAGAATTGTTAACATTACCTTGTTTTCAAATCCCTCCATGGCCTCGCTGCTCCCTATCTGTATAATCTCCTCCAGCCCCTCAACCCTCCAAGATATCTGCGCTTCTTTAATTCTGGCCTCTTGAGCATCCCAATTTCAAGCGCTCCACCATTGGTGGTCGTGCCTTCAGCTGCCGAGGCCCTACGTTCTGGAATTCCCTCCCTAAACCTCTCTGCCTCTCTACTGTTCGTTCCTCCTTTAAGACGCTCCTTAAAAACTACACTGCATTAAAGGTGCTATATAAATGCAAGTTGTTGTTGTTACAGCAGAGGGAGAATTAACCAGGGCTATTTTCAATGTGATGGTGTCAGCGAGTTGCAAACTCTGGTTGAGCATATTGCTGGAGGTTCGATCACGTGACACTTTGTCACATGACACTTGCCTGCAGTTTTCAAATGTTAGCAGTGAGGATCAGAAACCTTCCTGTTTCTTCCCAAGGTCACTGAGGCTAATTGTAACACCCCAACCACCTCCCTGGCTAAGAACATCTAACTTAGAACGATTTAAGAATTGAACTGAAGCATTTTGGACTGTTTGGCTCAGTTCTGTTTGGGGAGGTGCATTTATACATTGAATACTAATGGAGCTAGCCAAGCATGCAAGTCTAATTGAAATGAACTACCTAACAATCAATAGTACAAAGAAAGAAAGACTTGCATTTATATAGCGTCTTTCACGATCTCAGGACATCGCAAAGTGCTTTACAACCAATGAAGTACTTTTGAAATGTAGTCACTGTTGTCATAAGAACGTAAGAAATAGGAGCAGGAGTAGACCATTTGGCCCTTCGAGCCTGCTCCACCATTCTACAAGATCATGACTGACATTCTACCTCAACTCCACCTTCCCACTCCATCCCCATATCCCTTAATTCCCTTAGTTCCCAAAAATTTATCGACCTCTGTCTTGAATATACTCAGCGACTGAGCATCCACAGCTCTCTGGGGTAGAGAATTCCAAAGATTCACAACCCTTTAAGCGAAGAAATTTCTCCTCATTTCAGTCCTAAATGGCCGACCCGTTATTCTGAGACTGTGACCCCGTGTTCTAGACTCCCCAGCCAGGGAAACATTTTCCCAGCATTAACCCTGACAAGCCCCTTAAGAATTTTATATGTTTCAATTAGATCATCTCTCATTCTTCTAAACTCTAGGGAATATAGGCCTAGTCTACTCAATCTCTCCTCATAGGGCAATCCTCTCATCCCAGGAACCAGTCTAGTGAACCTTCGCTGCACTCCCTCTAAGGCAAGTATGTCTTTGCTTAGGTAAGGAGACCAGAACTGTACACAGTACTCCAGGTGTGGCCTCACCAATGACCTGTATAATTGTAGTAAGACTTCTTGGGCTAGATTTTCAGTTGCTTGCACCAGCAGTTAGCGCCTTAAGAGAAGTGATTTTCGGGCGCTATGCGTGTAGCGCCCGGGCGCAGCGCAGTTTGCGCCCCGCCCCAAATTAAGTTGCCCGTTAGCGCCGGCGCAAAGTTTAGCGGCCGCCCGGATGCGCGCGCAGAAAATGACGTCACATCCTCGTGCAACGCCCTTTGGCCGCCCCGAATCCAAACTTCAGTCGGACCGCCCCATTGTGCGGCTGGCGTCCAGAGCGTTTGTAAAATGGAACGCAACACACCCTGGGGAGCGCAAATTAAAGGGCACTCCCCCTGCACTATAAACGGCAGTCTGCATGTGTTGTGTGGAAGGATCCAGTGTGTTGTTGTGAACGGTGTATTTATGTTTCCGGCCACCACCACCACCACCACCACCTCCTCCTCCTCCTCCTCCTCCTCCTCCTCCTCCTCTTTTCCCCCCCAGAGTCTGCCTTTGAAAAAAACACATGCACCCTTCCCCTTTAAGAGCTCACTGGCCCCAGAGTGTGTGCCGTGCGCTGCGCCCGAGCTCGGGTGTTGCGCTCTGCACCGCCGGCTTAGCGCCTAAAGATAGTAGTGGAACGCCTCTTTTAGCGCTCCACCACTCTCTTAGGGCGAAGCCACTGAATTTCCGGCAACGGGGCGCTACTTTGGGGCGGGCGCTAACTTCGGGCGGGCGCTAAGGTTAGCGCCCCAAAACTGTCTATACTGAAAATCCAGCCCCTTTACTCTTATACTCTAATCCCTTTGTAACAAAAGTAACATACCATTTGTTTTCCTAATTGCTTGCTGTAATGTAGGAAACGAGGCAATCAATTGTATGCACAGCAAGCTCCCACAAACAGCAATGTGATAATGACCAAATAATCTGTTCTTAAGTGTTGTTTGAGTGATAATTATTGACCAGAACACTGGGGCGAAAACTTCCCTGCTCTTCTCCAAATCTTTTACGTCCACCCGAGAGGGCAGACAGGGCCTCAGTTTAACATCTCATCCGAAAGAAGGCAGCTCCGACAGTGCAGCACTCCCTCAGTACTGTACTGGAGTGTTAGGCTAGATTTTTGTGCTCAAGTTCCTGGAATGGGACTGGAACCCACAACTTTTTCACTCAGAAACGAGAGTGCTACCCATTGAGCCACGGCTGACAGCACTGATCAGTGAGAGTATCTGGAATCTTTAACATTTTTCTATAATCTGCTGAAAAAACAGAGCCCGCCACTAAGATTAGTGTTGGATTGCTATAGCAAAGAACACAGCAGAGACATGATGGGCCAAATGGCCTCTTTCTTTGCTATACATTTCTATGGTTTTATCAGCCTCTCTATCACAGAGAAATTAGTTATTAAATGAATTGTAGTTTAAAAAAATGTATTATAGATTACACATCAGAGTTCTGGCAGTGAGTCTAAAGCATTTATTCAATCTCAAGGGCTCTGCAGCTTCACTCCTGTGGTCTGTGACATCATCAGAACTGCTCAATTGGATTAGTGCCTTGTTACTCACTGTCAGACATCTATTATCTAACAGCTATTTTGGTAGAATTACAGTTCCTGGACATAAAGCACAAATGGTAACTGAGGCTTGTTTTGATGCAAACTACTTTTGTCTGATGAAAGGTAATTGGACCTTTAAATAATTGAATGAGCAGACGGGAGCTATCAGTCCCAATACGGTTCATGTCAGAGAATTGTTACCTTGCAATCTTTATGCATCGGGATAAGCTTGTTTACTTTAATGAACTACACAATTCTTTTCTGATTCTTACATTAAGAGCTGGTGGGCATGATGTTGATGGATGGCTTTACTGTTTCTGTGCACACACAGCCATTTCATACTGTTTAAATATAGCTGTACTGAAGGTACACCAAAACATGTGTGGGTTAAAAAGCGGATTAAACTCTGCAACTGGATATTAATGTGTTGATTTATTTCCATTATTATCTTCTGGCACACTGCACAGTGCCTCCGGCGCCTACACAAGTGAGGAATATCAGAGTTTAGAGGAGACAGAAGTTGGTTTTCCATAATATTTTTGTTTCTGAAAGATTAGTTGGGGATAAAGCCTTCAGCATGTTTTTCTGGCTCAGTACGTTCTGTAAAGTTACTAGCACCTCTTGAGCATTTATTAGTACTTTTTCAGAATCAAGATAACAGCCTATTTCCAAATGTTGGTAATGTCTATGCTGAGGTTGTGCAAGGCAGAGAATGGCACTCTTGGCATTAAAGCTGTTTTGATATTGTACACGCCAGGTAGCATCGATCCATATGGAGTTAACTAAGCAATAATTTCTCATTTCCAGTGGACCATGTAAATCGATCAAGCCAATTATTATGGTGGGATCTACTTGAGTTGGTAAGTATGCCATTTTCAGCTCTTATGAAAGGCCAAAGGCCACCTGTCCTATAAATCCCATTGGGACCAGGGTTTAGTATTGCCGCTAGACCAAACTTTGACTCTGTAAAGGTTGAAATATAGGTGGTCTTAAAATAGTAGTTGTAGTCCCATTTTGTACCTTTTGGGAACAGGAGTAAAAGGAATCTATCCATGAAGAACAAGGAAGAGGAGCAGGATGGTAAGGACTAAACTTTGCCCCGAAAATAATTTAAATCAGCCATGTTTGGAATTCCCGGATGTGTCAGAGGACCAGTACACCTGGGGTTTCAGGTTCTGTAGGGAGGTCAATGTTAGACCTGTCCCTAATGCTGGCACCTGTTTTTTGAGAAGTTCTCACCAACTCCAACTGCATGGGTCATGACACCTACTTCCCTGTTGGCTGAGCTGATTAAGGCTGGGAGTAGCTAAGCCAGACTGATCTGGAAGATCCAAGCTTCAGATATTAGTCTGCGCTGAGTTACGTAATCTCAGACAAGACAGTGATGCAGGAATTACAGCAGCCCTGGATTAGGGAGAAGAAAATTGGTGGAGTCCTGCTCCTGAAAGCATTACACTGACTCCTGTAGGAAGTAGGAATGTGGGGATGTCTGGTGAAGACTCCTACCCTCCCTCTGTTTGAACTGCCTGCAGTAATAACTGTCAAAGCTCACCCATGAAGAATGGTCACTTCTGTGAGATATTGGAAGGCCACCAGGACATGTGGAACCCTTTTTCAGCAAGAAGTCACCTCCTCAAAGAGTGGAAACAAGAAAATGAGCAGAAAGAGTAGGAGGAAGAAAAGGCCACAACAACTGTCAATGGGGGAAAAATGTAGTTGATTTGTGCCTCCCGTTAGCGCCTTAAGAGGGCGCTAATGGGGCGCAAAGCAACTAGCGCCCATGCACGGCGATGTTTGCGCCGCTCATGAAATTAACTAGACATTTTGCGGCGGCGCTAAACACTACCGCCACGATCTCCTGCGCCTGCAGTTCGTGACGTCAGTCGAGTGTGCAACACCCCGGTAGTGCCCCGGACCGGATATTGAGTGGCGCCCCCTGCCTTACCACCTGCCGCTAGCAACGACAGGTTGAGGGGAGCGTTTTGCAGTCAGGAAGGGACTGGGGGAGCGCTATTTAAAGGCGACCGCTTCCTGCCTTTTTTTGTTGGTGACATTTTTGCACCCCACAATCTGAGAGAGAGAGAGAGAGAGACTTCTGGAGAGATTCAATGCTGTGTGAAGGAGTTTTGGGTACTGAGCCGCACTTTGCAGGTTCATTTTGATTTGCCCTTCCTTGTATCGATTTAGAAGAGACTGTGGGGGCTGCACTCTGAGCTCTTTCCCTGGGCCTCTCCATTGTTCTTTCCAGCAGATTTGATGTACAGATCTCTCCAGGCCGAGATTCAAGGCTGCAATGAGCAGGATGTGGATGGAGGGTAAGATCAACCCTCCCCTTTAAGAACTGGCCGGCGCCATTGTGTCTGTGTTCTTTTGCTGACTGACATCACATGAGCTTCGCCAGCGCTGTGAGGTAGCCCCTCGCTCCTCGGCCTTTGCACCTTAAGACAGGTGTGTAGCACCTGATTTAGCGCTCCAATCAACTCCAGGGGCGATAAAAACCAAGTTTGCAGTCGGAGGCGATAATTAGCGCCAGGCGCTAAACATTGCGCCCGGCCGATAATTGCGCCCCAAATGGGGCGATACTGAATTTCTCCCCCAATGAATTTTGCTGGTATTAACCAGGGTACCACGTACCTTTAATGGAATATAGACCCCATCACTGAATCCAGTGCCATAAACCAGGTGTAATGGCTTCTATTCCCTCAATGTGCAGGTGCATGTCCAGAAAATTATCCTCCCATTGACGGCCAATTATTTGGGTTCAACCAATAGCTAGTTCATCCTGAAACATTATATATTCACTGGTTATTGAGCAGGCAACCAACTGTAAGGCTGACTTTTGGGGGAATGTTTAACGTGCTTTAATGGCCAACACTCTATAAATAGGGCCCGAAACACAAGGACCCTTTGAATGGCACTGTGCATGTTGGTTAACAGTTGGATTTGACATGATCAGACTTTTGTATTCTGCAGTACAGGCTTACAATCAGTATTGCAACAGTTAGCTGTAAATATTATTTTAAAAATTGCCTTTTTAAATAAAATCTTTCAGTGGCTCCTTCCTTGGATTTTAATCAACACTGACCATGCCCTTTTGGAACAGTATCTTCTGTGTCTTCATTACCTTAACCCCGTTTCCATGGTTGCCAACTGTGCCAGAACAGAGACATTCATTTCCAGTAAGAAATAAATGGAAGATGGGAACATTCATTTAAATTGAAAAGTGCTTTGTATTTCCTTTCAACTCAGGAGATGAAATAATATCAAGGTCATTTCCTTTTTATCATTGAATCATACAGCACAGAAGGAGGCTATTCGTCCCATTGTACCTGTGCCAGCTCTTTGAAAGAGCTATCCAATTAGTCCCACTCCCCTGCTCTTTCCCCATAGCCCTGCACATGTTTCACCTTCAAATATTTATCCAGTTCCCTTTTGAAAGTTACGATTGAATCTGCTTCCACCACCCTTTCATGCAGTGCATTCTAGATCGCAACAACTTGCTGCGTAAATGCCTTTCACCTCATCTTCTCTGGTTCTTTTGTCAATTATCTTATATCTTATGATGGTCAGTTTCCATCTTTTGCTCGCTCCTTCTCTCTCACTTTCTCTTGGTTATGTACTTATGTGTGTGTGTGTGTGTGTGTGTGTGTGTGTGTATGTGTTTGCAAATTCCTGAGAACCTTGCATCAATTTCATCAAAGGAGGCACCAGAGTAGCTCTAGATAAAATCACCATATGATACGATTTCTGCCCATGATTCTTTGTAGACAAACTCGCAGGAAATACATTGCAGCATTCGTCAAAGATAATGAAATAAAGTATATTGAAAACTGAAATGTAACATCCTTACCGCGTACTTTCTTTAAATAGCAAATCTCTCTGATCTTGATTTATCTTTTTACTGTGGCATTTCTCCTCACTGCACTGCAATTGTTTTCCTCTCCCTTCTGTTACTCTTAAGGGTTTATTTTAAATGCTGGCCATCTGTCAATGATTCTGAAGCACATATTTCTCTCGATACTGCTGAGCAGTACCAGACATTGGAGTAGTGCTATTTGTGCTATAAACAAATCATTACTTGTATCACCTTTACAACTTTGGGCAAATCTTGCGACAGACAGCCATTACTATTCAACTAAACTTGTGTAAATTGTCTAGATTACCCACAGGAAGCAACAACAAAATATTATGAGAAATCTACTGACTGAAGGAATGATACTAATCACTTGAGAGGGGCGGCGGGGGGAGGGAAGGGGATAGAAGAAACAAATACCCGAGGGATTTTTGGAGGACAACCACAGAAATAATGTAAGTATTTAACACCTGGGGAAAACAAATGCCATTTCCACAGTGTTCATTTGGAAGGATAGTGATCCAGGTCTATATTACAATATACAACTGTACATTTCACAGAAGTACTTACTGTAGTTGGCTGTAAAGCGTTTTGGGACATCCGGTGGTTGTAAAAGGTGTTCTATAAATGCAAGTCTTTCTTTCGTTTTTATAATATGGACTGGAAGCAATTTTTTAAAGAGGACAAAGTGAGAACGAGCTCAGCTGGTTGGTGTGACCTGGCACAGCTGTAATCATGGCTGCTGAAAACAGGCCTCCAACCATTAATAGGAGCACGCGTTTTCTAAAAAATTAAATTTCCAGATCACTTTCAAGATCGTTTTGGCTTATATTCCTTCCCACTCCTCCAGTTTTACACAGACCTTAGGGATTTCCATCTCAAAATGGAATAAACAGTACAACCAGCCAAAAATTGGATTTTATTTAAATTGCCCATCTAAAAATAGGCCCCTCAGTTTTCACATAATCTCCGCTCTTCCTCCAGTCCATCAGGGGGACACATTCACTCAAATTAACTATTTTTCACACTATACACAGAGATGCAGCTAAACACTCAGTCAGTCGTGGTATCAGGTATTTTGTTAAAGTAAAATTTTTTTTAATTGCGAAGCCAAGGTGAAGTTTTTTTTGCTCATTCTTGGGATATGGGCATCGCTGGCAAGGGCAGCATTTATTGCCCATCCTTAGTTGCCCTTGAGAAGGTAGTGGATTGAACTGCTGCAGAGTTCAGGCAAATAGGGCAGGATGACACCAAGAAAAGAGTGGAAAAGAATATGAGGTTAAATTAAGAGGTAGGTAGTGGGCTTTAAAAGGAAAGGACTTGCATTCATATAGCGCCTTTCATGGCCTCAGGATGCCCCAAAGAGATTCACAGCTGATTCGTTACTTTTGAAGTGTAGTTACTGTTAATGTATGGAAATACAGCGACCAATTTGTGCACAGCAAGCTCCCACAAAAAGGAATGAGATAAATGACCAGATAATCTGTTTTAGTGGTGTAGGTTGAGGGCTAAATATTGGCCAGGACACGTGGGAGAACTCCCCTGCCGTAGGATCTTTTACATCCGCTTGAGAGTGTAGACCTCGGTTTAACATCTCATCCAAAAGACGGCATCTCCAACAGTGCGGCACTCCCTCAGTACTGCATTGAAGTGTCAGCCTGGATTATGTGCCTTAGTCTTTGGAGTGAGGCTGGAACCCATGATTTTCTAAGCCAGAGATGAGCGTGCTATCACTAAGCCAAGGTTGACCCCTGTAGATTGAAGGATGAAGGGTAGACTCAGGGCAGTAAGGAATTCCATGGCCCTGTGGTCCTGGGAATGAATGAATCCAGAGTAGGATACTGTTTCGAGTCTTGATTTCACCAAAGTGAGGATGCTGGAGTTTAGGAGGAGCAAGAAAATCACTGGCCATAGTGAGAGAAAGACATGAAAAAATGAGACAGAGAGGGAGTGAGATCTTTCTGCATCTGAAATGCTCCATATTTCACCTCATATTTAGTGATGCTAGATACCCCTTCCGAAAGCTCCCACCGTTAACACAAAATAAAAGTAATGACCCTGGATTGTCCAGTAACTCGAGGTATTCCATTCCATTGACCAATTGCAACTCAGAAACATGAGGATGAAAAGACAACTCAGTGCCAACTGAACAAAATTAAGAGAAGTGCTGTAACTTGTAATTTCAAACAATTAAGTAATTTGACAAATGTAAATTGTACGGTCACATTTGGAGCTTGATTTCCAGCCATCCTCTCAATGTTGTTTGCATGTGCATACCCACAGATAGCATGAACCCAACACTGATGTACTGAATACTTAAGCATTTAAAGACATGAATGAGGCCATTAAGTGAAGTATCATTGAATTATGTAAGGGGTTTGTGAATAATACAGTAATAGATACACACAGGTTTTTTTTTTCATGTGTAAAAGACAGAAAAACATGCCTTTCCAGATTCTGCTTTCCATCTCCTTTATTTACAAGAACAATTAAGAAAGATAGCAACATTAGTTGTCTTCTGTTTCTGTTTTGGCATAAGTGCATAAAAATACAAAGAAATGTCAAAAATTGTTTGAAATTATCTAGCGTACCATGCATTTTTAAAGTGACAGAGTGAGATAGGAGAATGTTAATGAAGTTAAAGGACAGATTCATCCTCGTTCAGACTGTAGAGAAGCTGAAAGGTCATTTACCATTATAATTACTTTTACTTTCTATCCGACAGAGCAAAACTGTTATTGCTGAAGATTGTATGTAGCTTGTCTGGATGTCTGGATTATATAGCGATTAAGTTGAAGCCATTATACATTGCAGTTTATTCCCTAAGATTGGCGGAACATGACTTGTAAATCTTTCTGCAATAATCAAATTTATTCATATAAATCATTTAACACATTTTTAGAAGTGGGTGTTGACGAGAAGGATTTCAGTGCTGGGGAAACTGAATATTATCTTTCACTTTTTGCACCCATTTTCGGCATCATCCAGTCACGGGCCAATTACAGCCCAGATCAAAGACAGAGGGGTTGATTTTAACCCCTCTAATGAACCTAAGAGTGGTAAAATGGCAGTGCAGTACTTACTGCCTTGTTGCACCTGCATGGTATCCAACACCATTTTGACTCTGGTTAGGACCCTGGCGGTCCAGGTGTCAGTCTACATCAGGCAATAGCATTACTTAAGCAAAACATTACTTCAGTATTTTAATAGGGTCCTATAATGCAGATAGGATTCCCGCTGTGATTTTTACAGGAAATAGCAGGACAGCCACTGAGTGCAGGACCCAGAAGTACAGAAAGCAAATTGGCCATTTGGGAAGGATTCAATTAGATCATTGTTGAACTGTATCTCAACTCCTTCTACCCACTTTGGTTCCATAACCCTTAATACCCTTGCCTAACAAAAATTTATCAATCTCTGTTTTGAAATTTTCAATTGACCCCCAGTCTCAACAGCTTTTTGGGGGCGAGAGTTCCAGATTTTCACTACCCTTATTTGTGAAGAAGTGCTTCCTGACATCATCCCTGAACAGCCTAGCTCTAATTTAAAGGTTTTGTCCCCTTTTCCTGCCACCAGAGGAAATAGTTTCTCTCTATCTATCCTATCAACTCCTTTAATCATCTTAAACACCTCAATTAGATCAACCCTTAATCTTTGATATTCAAGGGAATGCAAGCCCAGTCTGTGGAACCTATCCTCATAAATTAACCCTTTTAGCCCCGGTATCATTCTGGGGTAATGGTGGCTCAGAACTATTGTCACCATCGGGTCGTTCCGGGCTGCAGTTGGTGATGTGGCACAAATCAACCAGTTGCCCATGCACTCCTGCATCGAGCAGGTAATAAATGCCATCTTGCAAAGGGTGCAACATCAAGCTTGCATTTTACCATCCTGTAGATTGTATGAGGAATGGAAACAGGAAGGTGAGATGTTCCACATTTGGAAGTCCTGGGAATAAATGAGAGTAGGAGATGGTGCAATGATTCTTGAGTTAAACACAGTGAGGAAATAGGGAGGAGGAATAATGTGCAACATGGTGTATTCAGAGCTTGGAAGGAAGAAGAGGGGAAAGATTATGAGTAGCTCTGGCCATAGTGGTATCGATAAAATAAAGTCGAGAATGGTTGCAGTCGTAATGGAGAGAAATGTCTAAAGTCTAGAGGTGAGAGAGGGAGCATATATCAAGTGACAAGCTTTTCCTTGTATCCTGTCCAGGAGTCTGAGCGAGCTGCTAGAAGAGTCTCCCTAGATATGGGAGCAGTAGTCAAATCTTGGATAGACTTGCACCGAGAATTTCCTCAGAACTGCTCCTGCTCCACGGGCATAACCTCAGCGGAAACCCAGGGTTTCCGCCAAAGTTGCACCGACAGAGTGGAAGAAGCTCCAGGAAACTCTAGGCATTGGGTTTTACAGACATTTAAAAGTTGTTGAGGAGAAAAGAAATGTTTGGCATGAATGAGGAAACGTAAGATTCCTGAAGGCAGCTTTAGCAATAGAGATGTAGGAGTTCCATGTAAGATTAAAGGGGATAATGAGGCCAAGAATGTCAACGGAGGAAGAAGGGTTCAGGTTAGAGCCATCAAAGATAATCAGAAGCTGTTGGTTAGCATTGTGAGGGAGGGGTGGGGGTGGTGGGTTGCAGGATGTAGGATGCTACCACCAATCTGCCAGGTTTTTGACCCTGTTCAGTCCCAACAGAAATCCCAGAACCTTCTGGTGCGTACATCAGCAGGAGCCAGCATGAGCCGGCTGTTGGCTTTGCAACCATAGAAGGCTTCCCATGAATGCAGGGAGTTATGTCGCCATCAGGGCACCTTCGCGTAAGCTGGCGGCATTCTCTGAATAGGAAGGGGCTTCATTCTCTGAACGCCCAGACTGTCACTGATAATGCCACGAAAATGCGTGTGGAGGTGCCATGGTGCCACCATAATGTGGCAGACCACAGTGCTGCCACTTTTCCAACAGGACCAGCCAGTGCGTGGATGGCTGCTTGGCGACAAGGGCTACCCATTAACTACCTGGCTGATGACACCACTGCACGACCTGCACTCTCCCACAGAATGTCAATGTAACAACAGCCATGGAAGTAACTGTGTCCTCATCGAGCAGGTCACTCGGAGTCTGGAGCATTACTTTAGATGCTTGGACCAGTCAGGAGGCTTCCTGTAATACAGCCCACACAAAGTGTAGTGCAGGGTGGTGGAATGCTGCATTCTCCAGAATTTCGACAATCAGCATGGATAGACCCTTGGAGATGCAGCAGCAGGAAACCTCGCAGGACTCTGGAAAATACTGCAAGCTGGCCTGGTCGCTATCTTCTACAGCAGGGGTCAGTTCTGCAGAAGGGCCTGCAAATAGAAGAATGGAACAATGAATAGCAAGTAACTGGGCAGGTTAGAGAGGCTCAGACATGTGGAGTGGTGAGGCATCACCAGCTTGGCCAGGTCCCTGAAAGAGCTGTGCATTGAGGACAGACAAGAGATAAAGGGAGTGATCCTGATTCTCCAATCCTCCTGACTCTCCATCCCTGATGCTCTGAGGAAAGTCTGTGTCCACAATCTCCAGGGCTGCCTGCGCCATGGAATGGAGGATCTGAATGGAAGCTGTCCCTCCTCCTGTTTTCCAACACGCCCTGCAGAAAGAAGGGGAGCTTATTAATGCGTGACTCCATCAATAGGTTGTGAAATTGGGTGAAGCCTGCTGATGTGTGACACGCAGCAAGCAGTGTGCAGGATGGGGAGGCGTCACAGAGCAGGAACACGACAGGAGGGTGACACTTGCTGGCAAATACAAGAGTACATCGTGTTCCCTGTGCAACCAGTGATGTTTTGCGTTTTCTTGCTATGAGAGCAACAGCAGCTGCTAATAGTACAGCTGAAACTAGGAATGTAGACTTAGTTCCCATTACTAATTAGAGTTAAGCAGGTGGCGAGCAGGGGGCAGGGGATGGGAGTGCATGGGGTGGTGTTGGGGCAGGGCAGAGGGAAGTGCCGTGGCAAGGTGTGATGCAGAGCAGACATCACTAGTTATAACACTTACCTTGGCAAAGCGTGTCAGATCATTAAACTTTTTACGACGCGACAACCATGTCCAAGGCTCACTACATTTCCTTGCTCAGAGAACTCCCTCCAGGATTGCTGTAGTGTCTGCCTCGGGGCTATAGTCCTACTGGAGGGGAAGTTTCCTACATTACAACAGTGACTACACTTCAAAAAGTACTTTATTGGCTGTAAAGTGCTTTGGGATGTCTGGTTGGCGTGAAAGGCGCTATATAAATGTAAGTCTTTCTTTATACTCGCTCCAACAAGATGTTCATGGCAGCATCTAATGTGGATCCTAGCTGTGCCACAGTGGACCTTTAGTTTCACCTCCCAATGAGCAGAAAAAACATCCTGAGGTTGTGAAAGGGGCTATATAAATGCAAGAGGTTGCATCTCGATCTGACCTCTTGCCACTGGGCCCTCCAGAACTCTTACCCTCCTCATTTCAGAGGGGCAGGATTTCAGGCAGGCCCAACGCCAATGTAAAAGCTCGTGGACAGCTCATCCGTTATAGGTTAATGAGGTCCAACCATCAAAATGGTTTGGGCTGCTCATACATTTCATCAGGCCAGGCCTGCCCCACTCAGGATTCATTGGTCTGCGTGCGGCCTAACCATCTGTCCCTAAAGAGACCGCTGGAGGCCACCACCAAAGCGCAAGTATTTCTTTACCTTGCCTTCATTTAGTGTCTGGAGGAGATGCCAACCAGCGCTAGTCCGCCTTTGCCACCTCCAGGGCTTAACTAAGGGCCGCTGGAGGTGCAAAAGGCACCAGCAGCATTTATTAAAATGAGACCTGAGGCCCAATTTCGGGCGAGCCTCCAGCTTCTGTTGTGCACCCTACGTCCGCCAACTGTTCTTCACTCAAAAATAGGCCTAAACCAATTTCTAGGCCTATTTGTCCAGACTGTATACACTCTGGTTTCATGCATACATTCCATTTTGTCCATCCACTGGTTTTATGCCAGCTTGGGGTGGATACATTGCAGCACAAAGCTAACTTGAACATTAACCACATTTGATTGTAAACCATTTCAAGGGAGACCAAAAATCACAGCAAAGCCAACACTAAACCTCCTGCAAATCCTTCCATCTCCTGCAAAGCGGAGTGCCTGTATGTGTGTTGTGTGCTGATATGTCCACTATCAGAGCCTCTACTGTAAAACACAATAAACACTGAGCTACACAAGCTCATTGTGAATTTCATTGTGGGTTTCAAATATCAGTGTGGGATTCTGCCATACAAAAATCGTATGAAACTTCAGAAACCTAGGCAACTTGTCTTTAATAAAATCTGTGGCCTTGCTTATGATTAAGGTCACCTGTGCACAATCCCATTCCTAACCCAAGATTAATTCGTTTTCTTTTTCCAGTTTTCTCCCTCCAACTTGGCATAAAGAACAGTTAGATATAATGGTAAACTGGGCTTTGTCTTATTTATTTGTCTGAGTAATGTTTCCTGCCTATCAGTACTATTGCTTAATAAGTGATTAGTTTATGATACTTCCTTTCTATTACTGTCTATTAGATATTAGACTAAAGTTGAGCATATCTGAAGCTAAAACTGGTCAGTGACTCATACGGTCCACTACTCAAGAATGTATTGAAGTAGGAGAAATTTGAAATCCTGTAATCCCTTTGCGACACATGAGAATTGATTCATTTTATTTTCGTAGCTTTTATAGGGCTTTGAATGACCTCTTAGGCCTAAAAAGTAAAAGCGTGGTATTTGCCAATTGATGAACAAGTTTAAGAGTTTCATTTTATATCTGTGCCACAGAGGAATGCAGTATATTTATGTTCATTTCAAAATCCTGATATGTCAAAAAAAGTTCCTAGCAACTCAAAGGCTTCCTATGTAACAGTAAAATATCCTGCAATTGTTACCATTTTATGCACTTTGTAAGTAAGTTCATTGGCAAATTTTGTTTTTGCTTTTACTATCGTGACTGATGTAAGATTACTTGACCTGTTCATTTGTATATCTGTGGATAAATGCTGCATTATCTTTGAGTCTATCTCCATCAAACAGTGCATTTTAGCAAATGGCCCAATTGCTGAGCTCATGGTTGTGCTAACATGCTGTGCCATGGTTTGAAGCCACAGCTCTGTACCTTGAGTTTTAGAGCTGAGTTGTAGGGCTGGATTTTAATACTGGAGGCGTGTAGGAGACGGGACTACAACTTTCAGGGTTGTAGTCCCGCCTCCATAGAGTTGTGGCCAACCCACGCGATTTTCACTTGGTTGACCTTGTTGAGCCCGCCCAGCGGGCTCAGCAGGCCAATTAAGGGCCACCCGGCAACAGGTGATGTCACAGATTGACATTTCATCTGTCAAGAGCTTTTGACAGATGAAATATCAGCGTTTAACAGCTCTTTGAAGCTGTTAAACACTGACAATCTGTACTCCAAGTTAATTCCTTCCTCTCAGGCTGATTTAGAGATCTCTCCAGAACAGAAAGCTGAATGCTGCAACTTTTGACAGCTCGCGGCCATTCTGCTTTCTGTACCGGTGAGATGAGGGACTCCCGAGACCTGAAGGAAGGAAGGCTGTAAAGGTAAGAAAAGGTAAGTAAAATTTCCTTAAACACTTTACACACACCAAACACACTTACCTCTGCACTTATGCACCCATCACTCACCTGAACAACAGACATCTGTAACCCTCCAAGCCCTTCAGCTCGACGGTCCGCCTCGCTAACTTGGTGTGGTTTGGAGCCGTCGGGAATCCCACACTTCAGCAATAAAAATAGGGATTAGGCTAAAAACTGCCTGTTAACTACCTGTTGACAGGCAGTTAATTGGCACTGATCGCCTTCCCGCCCTGGGGAGGCGGCTCCCAGCACAGGTCAGGTATCCGCCTCCTTTGAAACTGGCATGGAGGCGGGTTGGTGACGGGATGGGTTCGTGACCCCGATTTCGAGATTTTAACCCCCGACACGCCTCCAATCCCGCCTCCATGGCCCAATGAAAATCCTGCCTGTAGTATCAGGAGAAGGTATCAGGCCTGGTCAAGGTCCTTTCCTCCTTACAGGGAAAAATAGGAGGGCAGCTCCCTTTGAACTGCTTTAGTGCAGGTTAGATGTATTAATCTGGCTGCCTACTCTCACCTGGGGAAGGGTGTTCATAAGAAATAGAAGCAGGAGTAGGCCATTTGGCCCCTCGAGCCTGTTCCGCCATTTAATGAGATCATGGCTGATCTGATCTTGGGCTCAGCTCCGGTTCCCTGCCCGCTCCCCATAACCCTTCAATCCCTTATTGTTCAAAAATCTGTCTATCTCCACCTTAAATTCCACAGATTTATGACCCTCAAAGAAGAAATTCCTCCTCATCTCAGTTTTAAATGGGCGACCCCTTATTCATGAAATCGGAGTGGGGAAAAAATGACTGAAAAATTGGGATGGAATGCAAAGTATTAATGCATTTTGAAAAGGTGCATTTTAACCTGAGATGTGGCAGTTTAAGAATGTAAGAATGCTTAAAAGAGGGCAAAGGTTACTTGGCCCATCAAGCCCTTTCCTTCCACAGATCATGTGCAATACGCTCTGTTGTGGAATCAATCCCATATATTTCATGCTCTAAGGAAAGGTTCTGTAAAGTTTATTTGTGACCCGTTAACGTTAGGCTAATGAAAATTCTGGAATACCTCTTTAACCGTTCGTCCTAAATTAGACGTTTGAGAACAGTTGCTGCCTTTCACATGACGTTTCACAGGCCCAGAACCTCAGGTATCGTCATATCACATTACATGAATACAATTTTGTGGGGTGGGGTTCCTAATTTTCTTCCCTGCCCTCCAGAAATGCCCTCCAGAAATGCTGGGATTGACTGTGATTTATGGATAAAAGAATGAAAGAACTTGCATTTATATAGCGCCTTTCACGATCTCAGGACGTCCCAAAGCGCTTTACAGCCAATTTAGCACTTTTGAAGTGTAGGGCTGGATTTTGCCAGGCCCGAGGAGGCGGGAATGGAGGCGTGTGAGGTGTTAAAATTGCAAAAAGTGGCGGGCGGGCCCGACCCCGCCTCCATCCCGCCTCAAAGCAATTTTCCCAAATGCGTGGTTTCTGATCCCGTCTTCGTCCCGCCTCCAAGAGGCAGGATAGGCCCTTAAGGCCGTTAACAACCACTAAATTGCCTCCATAATCCCATTTTGAGAGGCCTTTCCAATTTTAACACTTTCCCACGTGATTCACGTCCCCTCTGAAACACGACGGTGAAACCTGGCGAGAGCACAATTGGATTGCTGACTATCAGCTGCAGCTCCACCATTAAATAGGAGATTTGATCAGTCATCATTTGCAGGAGGCAGGACTTTGTTGTCTCAGGTCTGGGAGAACTTTTAGCAGGCATAACCACAGCTGTGGAAGTTTGGAGCCTGACACCCATCTCCAGTGTGACCTCCTGGAAACTGCTCTCGCCACCTTGACTGAACTGAGGCATCTGCCAGAAGCATGGGAACCATTTATTTCCTTTCCTCCTGGACATCAGATTCGGACGAAGACCAGCCGCGGCAGCAGCAGAACCATCAACAACAGCAGCACCAACAGCAGCGGCAACAACAGAAGCGCCAAGTTGCTGCTCACCCACCTGAAGCTGCACAGGCCAGAAGGCGCCAGCCCATGGAAGCCCGTCGGCGCAGGAGATACCCCCCAAACAGGGTCTACAGACAGAGGATCAGTTACCTCAACATGAGTGAGCAGCAGTGCCAAAGGCGGCTCCGACTTTCACAAGAGGTAGTGGGTGACATCTACACAATGGTGCAGCAAGACCTGGAGCCCAGAGGAGCAGTTGGACATCCCTTACTAGTGGCCGTCAAAGTCACCACCGCACTCAACTTTATTGCTTCAGGCTCATTCCAAGGATCAGCAGCAGACATCAGCGGCATCTCCCAGGCGGCCGCACAGACTTGCATCACGCAGGTAACCGATGCCCTCTTTGCCAACATGCACAATCACATTGATTTCTCCAAGGATCAAGCAAGTGTCACGGCGCGTGTGGTTGGATTAGCTCATCTGGCAGACTTTCCAAGGGTGCAGGGCATCGTTGACTGCACACATGTGGCCCTTAAGGCACCCCATTGTAATCCAGGTATTTTTGTCAACCGCAAGGGCTTCCACTCCCTCAACGTGCAGCTGGTGTGTGACCACAAGAAGGAAATTTTGCATGTTTGTACCAAGTACCCTGGCAGTTGCCATGACTCCTTCATACTGCACCAGTCTAGTGTGCCTCCACTATTCAGTCCACCAGACCAACTTAACGGATGGCTACTTGGAGACAAGGGCTATCCCCTGAAGACGCGGCTAATGGCGCCATTGAGGAGTCTATCCAACGAAGCTGAGGGGAGCTACAATTACAGCCACATTCCCACCAGATCCATAATCGAGCAAACCATCGGCATGCTGAAGATGCGCTTCCAATGCCTGGATAGATCAGGTGGAGCCCTGCAGTACTCAGCAGCCAGGGTCTCCAGAATCGTCGTGGTTTGCTGTGCACTTCACAACATGGCACAGCGTCGTGGCTTGCAGATTCCTGAGGACCAAGTGGCTCCTCACATATCCTCCTCAGATGAGGAGAAGGAGGAGGAGGAGAGCGAAAACGAACATCTTGCAGAGGCCCATCAACCAGCGGCAGCAGTGCGCGAGAACATTGCTGCCCGGGATGCAAGGAATGCTCTCACCTTGGCCAGATTTGCTTAGCCTAGCCAATCAAGCACTTTTGCCTCGCAGCTTCTTACCAGAGCATCGACAATGGCCAAGAACCAGCGGATTCCTAGCACTCTGACCACCATACTGACAATTGCAAGTAATCCTAAGCCCTCAATGTGGAAGTCCCATTTGCAAAATGACACACGCCACAACTGCAACAGTTGCCATCAGAATTTTTATTTACAATAACCAACTGATGGCACTTTAAAAATAAACACAACATTTCACCCAGGTGACTACCCTTGTGACTATTTGTGCAGTATCTTTCTCTTACGCGTGCTTCTACATGGTGCTTCCCCTGTGGCTTCAGCAGATGTGGAAGCCCCTTGCTCACTTTCTTGCTGCTGTCTCAACACCTTTGGCGGGCATCCTCTGGGGTTGCGAACCTGTGAGGGCTCGGCAACAGTCTACTGCTCCTGCGGCTGTGCAGGGGTTGAGACGCCGATCTCAGTTGGGTGGGGACTCTGGTGGGGCTCTGACCGAGGACTTGGCAGTGGCATGGAAGTGTGAGCGCTTGGAGAGGAGCCCCCACTTCCTTGTTCTCTGCCACCAACATCCCTCTCATGGGTCAGGTCCACCTCAGCGCTTGCAAGTGGCTTGAGAGCACCTTGCTGCACATCGGGGGGCCATGGGGATCCGTATCTGCACTGGCAGTCCTACTCAGAAGGACTTCCATGAAGGTCTGGTTTTTCTGTTCAATAGCTGACCATCGCTCCTCCAGAGATGTCAGTCTATTCTGAACGCTCACCATGTTTTCTACACTCTGGCGACTTAGCTCCTCCAAGACCGTAGCCATCCTCTCATCTACTGTAGCCATCTTTTCCACGGAAGTTGCCATCCTTTCTGTTGTGCTGCGTTCATGCGCCAATGACTCCACAAAGGCTCTGCTCATGTTCACGATGTACTCCTCCATTCGCTCCACACTCGCAGCGACCCTGGAGACAAAACCTGCCAGAGACTCCTGCACCTGTTCCTGGAGTTCCAGCACCACTGTTCTTCTGGATGGACCCAGAGGCAGAGGGTCGAGATGCAGCTGAGCCAAGCTGGGAGAGTCCTGCGCCCTCTGTCTAGGACTCTCCGCTGCTGTCCCTGTCTCCACAATCTGCTGATGCTCACTTGTGAGCTGTGATACACCAGGTGACAACATTACTCTATCTCGCGATGGTCCCACCGAGGTGTGAGTGTCTGCGCTGGTGTTGGGTTGGCTGAATTCTGCTGACGCTGCACCCTCAGAGGTTGCAGCTTCCTCTGAGGAGTCTGGAGGCTCAGGCTGTTCCTCCTGAATAGTGGGGACGGGTGCTTGCGATGGTCCTGTGGGGGAGTAAAGGAAAGCGTCAGAGATGTGAGGCCAAGGTTACATGCACATTGCATATTGCAGATGATCATAAGTCCATCTGTTAGAGCTTCAGAATCATTAGCAGCGACTTATGCAATGTCAATGAGAGAGATGAAAAACTATTCTGTCACCAGCTTGCTGTGATGCGCCCGTCTGTCCGTCCCCCACTTGCGCATCGTCCTCGAGTCCCATGGTCTCCAGGACCGCCTCCTCCCAAGGGGTGAGGTGGGCTACTGATGGTGGCCCTCCTCCTGTCCTCGCTCTTTCCCTCTTATTGTGAGCTCTCTTTTCCTGCAATGAGGGAGACAACTGGAGTTTGAGTGAGAATGAAGGAGTGAGTGTAGAGAATCCATAGCATAGATGTTTAGAAGGAGACAATGATGGAGTGAGTTGGCAAGACCAAGGGCCCTCCCTGTGTTTTGTAAGTTGTTTTCATAGCATCACAGTGATCGGAAGTGTGAGGGCTGCATAGTTGAATAGTTAGGTGAATGTGACCATAGAGAGAGAGGGAATGGGGAAGGGTGCAGGGATGTCAGTATCAAGTGGGATGTGGAGGAAAAGGTTGCTAAAGCTGAGTGCTGGTGAGGAGAGGCAATGGGGATCAGATTGAGGGTAATGGCAAAGTCATACTCACTTTTCCAGTGCACAGAAGGTCATGAAACCTCTTCCTGCACTGAAGCCAGGTTCTGCGGATCATCGACAACGAGTTGACCTCCTGGGCCACCTGGATCCACACAGCCTTCGTCTGCTGGGGAGGCTTCTTCCTCCCTGAAGAAGGGAAGAGCACCTCCTTATTTGATCTTGCTCTCTCCACCAAAGCTTGCAGGGCGACGTCATCAAATCTGGGAGCAGACTTCGGTCTCCCGCTGCTCATTCTGCCTCCAGGTCCCTCTCACTGCAAAGGCCAAAAGGTTGGCAGTCTGTAGAAGAAGCAAGGCTTCTTGCAGACCTTAAATGCAGCAGCAATGATGACGTCATCAGAGGCGAGTTTCAGACTGAAAAAACTAATTGGGCCATGGGTTCCCACACGCTGGAACTCAATTGCCCAATTATGTGAAAATCGCATCAATCTCCCACATCGATTTGGAATCGGGTGAATAATACGAAAAGCGGATGACATGACCCCAGCCCGCCCCATGACAAAATCCAGCCCGTAGTCTCTGTTGTAATATAGCAAACGCAGCAGCCAATTTACACACACAAAGCTCCCACAAACAGCAATGTGATAATGACCAGAAAATCTTTTTTTTTAGTGTTGTTGGCTGAGGGATAAATATTGACCAGGACACCAGCGATAACTCCTCTGCTCTTTTTCAAAATAGTGCCATGGAATCTTTTACGTCCACCTGAGAGAGCAGATGGGGCCTCATGCGAAAGGCAGCACCTCCAACAGTGCAGCACGCCCTCAGTACTGCACTGGGGTGTCAGCCTGGATTTTTGTGCTCAAGCCTCTGGAGTGGGACTTGAACCCACATTCTTCTGACTCAAAGGCGGCTACCCACTGAGCCACAGCTGGTGCCAAAAATTCACCTATGAGCTGCTTTAACACTCGTGCTTTTTTAAGTCAGATTCCAGGAGACTGGTATCCATGAGCCAGCTCACCATGTTGACGTGACTAAATCTTAACAACCGAGTCTATGATACTGCAGCCTGGTTAAGGGAACAGTTTAAATCCGGGGGCTCTTGGTTTCTGAGCCAAATGAGCATCAGTACAAAAGTAGTAGCGTGCAAGGTTTTCAAATAAACCATAGCAAGCAACTTTTATTGAATCTTTTTTTCAGTTCAATACTAGTACGTCCTAACTGGCTCCATTAATTAAAGTCTATGTTAAATCACCCACATTACGAATGGCAGAACTCATTAAGATGGCGAGGAATTATTGCCGCATGCAAGCAACTGACATTCAGGTTTTGCTCAATAATTCTTAAGTGGTTTGTATTGGTATTCTGCGTTCTTATGCATTGCAATCTAATCTTGCTTCTGGCCGTGTGTCACTTCAGCATGTTATCTTCAACACCTTATGGGCAAGTATTATTCAAGAGCAACAGATTGTGAAATCGCAACTTTTAACATTTGTTTACCTTCCCCTATTCCCTTTTCACAGTTTAATGATTTAATTTGACAGCATTTTTTAAATGTATGAACTCGTCATATTGCTGGTATGGGAGTGATAAGCATAATTTCTGTTGTTTACCATTTCAGTCATTCACGTGTTAAACTGTTAGCTTATGCGTTTAATGAGAATGGGGCTCAGTGATGTTTTTATGAAGAGGGTTGAAGAGACATTAACTATGCAAACATTGCACTTGTATGTCTAGGAAAACATTGAGATTGTTAATGTTTAGGCTGTCACTTTACAAATGTTGTTTTATGGTCCCAATGAAATGCTCTTTATGGTAGTGTGATATCTGATCGCGGATCGCTATTCTGATCTAGTTATTGAGTTAAAGCCAAGTACAGGAAACTTTGTGCTATCCGGCACCGACGGGACTGAGCTGTTGCCGTCCCATCAAAACTGCCGGACAAACCAGCGGTAATGTTAAAACATCTAGCAACAAACCCTGTTGCTTAGCAACAGCTTCTAAACAGTCGGCCGTAGCTTGCAAGCGTCTCTGTAGCTAAGCAACAGCTTTAGCTAGACCTTGCAGAACCTGACTGGTGAAAAAAAAGCAATGAAAAGAAAAAAAAACTTATTGAACCGACTCCTGAATTTTGCCGGTGGATCGAGCATTCCGGACAGTTAACCTCCGGATAAACCAAAGTTTCCTGTACTCTGTGTTCCCTTCTTCCCCCTGCCCATTAATGCCAAAAATGATTTCCAAACAGTTTAATAAGAAGCACCTTGTACTTTAATCTTTCCAATATTTGCTGCCATATTTAAATAGTAATATTAAGGTTGAAGTTTGTAGCTCACCTCTCAGTTGGTGGACCACCCAGTGTGACACGGAGCTAGAGAGAGAGCGGGTTCCAGTTTGCGCCGAGTTAGTTGCTTTCGGCCGGAGTTATGTGGGGATGCTACACATGGCCTCAGTAATTCTGTGATAAAAGAAGAGAAAAGTCAGCTTCGGCTCCTGCTCCTGATCATTGGGTCATGAAAGGCGTTATTGGCCCAGAAATTCGGGTCTCCACGGGTGAGTACACACGGGGTAGTCACCCGTAGGCCCAATGGAAGTGCCGGTACCCTGCATGCACTGCGCATGCGCGGGAAACCGGCACTTCTGTTCCGCTGAATGAAGGGGTTCAGAGGTCGAACGCTTGCGCAGGAGGGGCTGCGCGTGCGCATCGAACTTCGGTCTTTTTTACAGGTTTTCCCGGGAACATAAGCCTGCAGGATTTAGAAATGTAAAAAGCAGGCGTAAGGCCTGCTTTTTACAAGGTAAGTGGTGAATTAATTAAAATTAAAACATTTTTTCCACAGGTTTATTATTTTTAAATACTTTAAAAGCAAGGTAAGTTTATTTTTAGCCCCGTTGGAAGATAAAATTATTTTTTTCAAAAATTTAAATTATTGTTTAAAATAGTTATTTCATGTAATTTATAGTTTATTTAAAAATGTGATTTAAAAAAAATGTATTTGAAGATTTAGTGCTATTTTGGGGCCGTAGTATTTATAAATCTTGACAGCACTTACTGTCAGACTTATGAATGGAGCATTCCCTGCTCCGATTGGCTCCCCATGGCCCACGTGATCCCAGGGGACGCATCGAACTAACTGCACCCCTGGGATACGCAAGCACTGCGCGCCGGCAGCTGGACCAGGCCCCGGATCGGAATTCCACGGGGGCCCACAGCTCAACGGCCGGCGCGCAAGGTAAGTGCAGGTCAGGGGCTTCCACCCGCGGGAAGCCCCCGACCTGAATTTCTGGGCCATTATATAAATGCAAGCTCTTTCTATGTAAGCACCCCTGTTGCAAAGCATACTCGCGTGAATGTTGGGTAAGGGCAGGATCGGGCTCGCTTGTGATGCCTTCCACCATCACATAATCTGCTGATGCTCGCCACCCAGGTTCACCGAAAGAGTGGCCATTTGAAGTGAGGCAGAGGACGGTTGCTGCCACTGCAGCAGCTTAACACTTTAAGGAGGGGAGGGATGAAAATTGGAGGAGAATCAGAAAACAAAACCTAATGGCCTCGATATTACCCCCCACCCCTGGGGGAGAGAGGCAGGGGTTAAAAAATTAATAGCTGGGAAAGCAACCCCGACCCGTTGCGTACACACCCATTGCCGTTTTTACAGCGAGTGTCCCACCATCGAGAGACAGGACACTTTATTAACAAATCAGGCTCCCATGGTACAGTTGGAAGCCTGATTTAAATTTAACAGTTCACATGTTTCCCAGTCTCTCTCTCTCTCTCTGTCTCTCTCCTTGTCTCTCTGTTTCTCTCTCTCTGTTTTTCTCTCTGTCTCTATCTCTCTCTGTCTCTGACTCTGTCTCTCTCTCTCTCTCTGTCTTTCTCTCTCTGACTCTGTCCCGCTCTCTCAGTAACATAGCGATGTCTCACTCTCCAGTCAGGGAGGTTGAAAGGCTTCAGGCTGAAATATGTAAACATTTGGCCAGTAAGAGAAGAGATTAGTGCCAGTTAGTACAGGGACTATTTTGTTGTTTTATGGTACAAGGAGTAGTAGGAAATAAAGGTTTCTTACTGGAAAGCTGTGTTCTGTTCATTCATGTATTTTGTATAAAATAAAGTAGTTTGTTGCTTTGCAATTCGTCTCCCCTCACTCAAGTACTTTTCAGTGCACCCTCTGAACAGACAGGAGAGCACACTTGGCAGCCCATGTCAGATCATGGTATGAAGTACACACAACAGTGGACTTACTGTTACAATCCCTGAGTTGTACCATTGTTTCACCAGATGTTGGGCAGCTCTTAACTGTGTACCATCTACAAGATGCACTGCAGCAACTCGCCAAGGCTTCTTCGGCTGCACCTCCCAAACCCGCGACCTCTCCACCTAGAAGGACAAGGACAGCAGGCGCATGGGAACACCACCACCTCCAAGTTCCCCTCCAAGTCACACACCATCCTGACTTGGAAATATATCGCTGATCCTTCATCATCGCTGGGTCAAAATCCTGGACCTCCCTCCCTAACAGCACTGTGGGAGTACCTTCACCACACGGACTGCAGCGGTTCAATCCAGGGGCTCACCACCACCTTCTCAAGGGCAACGAGGGATGGGCAATAAATGCTGGTCTTGCCAGCGACGCCCACATCCCATGAACAAATTTTTAAAAAAATCATAGGGACCACGAGGTCCAGTTATGGGAGAGTCCTGGGATGCTGAACCCAAGAGAATATCTGCTGTGTACCAGTGAATTTATGATGTTCCCCTTCTACTTTCCTGCAGATTAGAGTTAGATTGCACTTTTACTGGCTTGATAATGTGTCCAAAATTCAATTATCCTAATGTACTGCAAAAAGTGAAATATAACCAAATACAAATGAAACTTAACTAACATTAACTGTGAGAGAAGGGAAACCCATTTTAATTAAGAAGTGACTGTGCAATTTATTTTACTTAATGGGCCAGGTTTTGCTGTCGCAGGGTACCTAACAGCGTCTGCCGTTAGTTAGATTTGCTCCTTCCCTCTTCAGCTCAAAAAATCTTTGCCCACCAAGTAGCTGAAAGTGTGAGCTGATAATGGCACAGCAAGGGAAACAGGGCATCTGGGAGCTAAGTGAACAGGGCAAGCAACAGGGTATCTCCTCACAGTGTGATTTAAGGATTGAGAAATAAACACAGGAAAGACTGAGAAGGAGCGTGAATTAAAGGGAATGAATTCAATGTCAAATCAGGAAGAGAAATAGAGAGAAAAAAAGATTGGATTAAGAAAGAGAGAGAAAAAAGAGACAGAAAGGAAAAGTAGGAAAACATTTTTTTTTAATGTGGCATTTTTAACATCTCCCAGAAAAATTCAAAACCTGAAAGAATGAGACTCCACATTTGTAATAGTTCATATTCGATGCAAGAGAGGTTGATTGGCAGTAATTAACACTTAACACGTCGTTAAAAGGGTACTTATGCTTATAATGACGAGACTTAACATTCTGTGTCGAGTTTAATGGGCAATTAATGGGCAAATCCAACAAGTTCCTAAAAGAAACATGGGGGAGGCTAAGAGCGAGATGCCGTCTTTGTGAAGCTAATGGCGGAGTGGCGCAACTGGGACAGATATTCACGTTCGCCTCCACTTCTCGCCTGAAGTTCTTGTCCCATTACCCAGAAACAACAGTGAACGCCAATACCCTCGCCGTTATTTTGACAGCAAATTCTGGCCCAATATGTTCAGAATATTTAGTTAATTTAGAAGAAAATGTTGCAAAAGAAAAGATTTCAGTATCTTTTGATCCAAGCACTGCTGGATGTATTGCAGATGCTGGTGAATTAGTTTTTAAATGTGTCCGCTGTGGTGTTGTCAGAATTATTATCTTATTAAATTCCCTTGATCATCTAGTTGGTGCAAAATAACAATGGTTTACAATTCTCAGACTCTTGGCTCAAGGGCTTCTTATAAGGTGTATCTGGGTTCTAAATCCAATCATTTTGTATATCAACATAAGAACATAAGAAATAGGAGCAGGAGTAGGCCATACGGTCCCTCGAGCCTGCTCCGCCATTCAATAAGATCATGGCTGATCTTCTACCTCATCTCCACTTTCCTGCACTATCCCCATATCCCTTGATTCCCTTAATACATGTATCCAAAAATCTATTGCTCTCTGTCTTGAATACACTCAATGACCGAGAATATAGTTCCTATCATGTGGGGAGCATGAATGTAATTTAATTGTATTCATAGTACAGCAGTTGGATGAATGACAATATGAAACCTTCCAGTTATATTATCTGAAAATGTATTAGCTTTGTGGAAAGTATGGTAAGGTGCAATATATTTGGTGCTTTTTCTTAGCACAAAAACCTAGGCTGTCACTTGAGTGTAGTGCTGAGTTGGAGGTGCTGTCTTCCGGATAAAAAGTTAAACCGAGGCTCCGTCTGCTCTCTCAGGTGGATGTAAAAGATCCCATGGCACTATTTTGAAGAAGAGTAGGGGAGTTATCACCGGCGTCCTGGCCAATATTTATATTTCAATCAGCATAACAAAAACAGATTATCTGATCTTCATTACATTGCTGTTTGTGGGAGCTTGCTGTGAGCAATTGGCTGCCGTGTTTCCTACATTACAACAGTGACTACATTTCAAAAGTACTTCATTGGCTGTAAAGCATTTTGGGACGTCCTGAGGTCATGAAAGGTGCTATAGAAATGCAAATCTTTCTTTCTTATTACTTCTGGTGCTTCAATGTCCATTGTCTTTCTTCTTGCTAGTACGAGAGGTGCCAACCCTCTCGGTATTCCTGAATGATCCTTAAAATTAAACATGTCCATTTATGCTCTCAATTGAATCTCACCACGATACAAAACGCCCAACATGTGCAGAAAAGCAAGATATTGGGGTGTCATTTTCAACTTACTGCCAAATAACATTGCAAGTCAGGCACTAATTATAGAAACCACATGATATTTATTTTCATTGATTGCTCTCTGAGTCATCTCTGCCTCAAATGAACCTTAAATTAAAATGCATCAGATGCACCAGGGGAACATAGAGCGACGTATGCTTGAATGGAGCACTTTAGATAAAGGGAGGGGCACTGTCTCTCTTGGTGTGTCCCTGAAGGGGAGGGTTCTCAAATTGAAAAGTCTGCTTTACAATCTATTCCTTATTTTACACCATGGTTGTGCATTCCCCACTTCCCTCATTAGTCTGATGTGGGAAGGAAGGCTTATTCACCTTGCAGATAGTAACGGTGCAGCAATTACATCATGTGATAATTGACTGTAAAATTGACACAAAGCAGTTGAGAAATCCTAACCGTCTATAATTATCAACACTTAGCAAATAGAATATGTCTGCCGGCTTCCATCCTTCAATTCCGCACTACCCCATTCATTCTGTAAAAGCGCTTTCATTGAGGTTTAATAACGCACCCAGGGGAGGAAATTAAACATTGTTGCGCCCATTTTACGCTGAAGCTCACCGCAGAAACCGTCAAGTAGGTTTTATTACACTTACCTCAGTGTGGAAGCAGGAGTCGCAAATGTGCTCCTCCTGCTTCCACATTAATACTGCGGACTGCTACCGGACCGCAATCGCCTCCCCTACTGATTGCTCCCCTCTCCCCCAATCACCCTCTCCCCCAATCACCCTCCCCCATCGATCCCTCTCCCCAATCGCCCTCCTCCCCCAGTCACCCCCTCCCCAGTTGCCCCCCTCCCCCAGTCGCCCTCCTCCCCGAATCGCCCTCCTCCCCAATCACTCCTTCCCTCAGTCGCCCCCTCCCCCAGTCGCCACCATCCCCCAATCGCCCTCCTCCCCAATCGCCCTCCACCCCCAATCGCCCTCCTCCCCAATCGCCGTCCTCCCCCAATCGCCCTCCTCCCCAATCGCCCTCCACCCCCAATCGCCCTCCTCCCCAATCGCCGTCCTCCCCCAATCGCCCTCCTCCCCAGTCGCCACCATCCCCCAATCGCCCCCTCCCCCAGTCGCCACCATCCCCCAATCGCCCTCCTCCCCAATCGCCCTCCTCCCCCAATCGCCCTCCACCCCCAATCGCCCTCCTCCCCAATCGCCGTCCTCCCCCAATCGCCCTCCTCCCCAGTCGCCCTCCTCCCCAATCGCCCTCCTCCCCAATCGCCCTCCTCCCCAATCGCCCTCCTCCCCATCGCCCTCCTCCCCCAATCGCCCTCCTCCCCAATCGCCCTCCTCCCCAATCGCCCTCCTCCCCCAATCGCCCTCCTCCCCCAATCGCCCTCCTCCCCAATCACCCTCCTCCCCCAATCGCCCTCCTCCCCCAGTCGCCCTCCTCCCCCAGTCGCCCTCCTCCCCAATCGCCCTCCTCCCCAATCGCCCTCCTCCCCAATCGCCCTCCTCCCCCAATCGCCCTCCTCCCCAATCGCCCTCCTCCCCCAATCGCCCTCCTCCCCAATCACCCTCCTCCCCCAATCGCCCTCCTCCCCCAGTCGCCCTCCTCCCCCAATCGCCCTCCTCCCCCAATCGCCCTCCTCCCCCAATCGCCCTCCTCCCCAATCGCCCTCCTCCCCCAATCGCCCTCCTCCCCCAATCGCCCTCCTCCCCAATCACCCTCCTCCCCCAATCGCCCTCCTCCCCAATCACCCTCCTCCCCCAATCGCCCTCCTCCCCAATCGCCCTCCACCCCCAATCGCCCTCCTCCCCAATCGCCCCCTCCCCCAGTCGCCCTCCTCCCCCAATCGCCCTCCTCCCCCAATCGCCCTCCTCCCCAATCGCCCTCCTCCCCAATCGCCCTCCTCCCCCAATCGCCCTCCTCCCCAATCGCCCTCCTCCCCAATCGCCCTCCTCCCCCAATCGCCTTCCTCCCCCAATCGCCCTCCTCCCCAATCACCCTCCTCCCCCAATCGCCCTCCTCCCCCAATCGCCCTCCTCCCCCAATCGCCCTCCTCCCCCAATCGCCCTTCTCCCCCAGTCGCCCTCCTCCCCCAATCGCCCTCCTCCCCAATCGCCCCCTCCCCCAGTCGCCCTCCTCCCCCAATCGCCCTCCCAGTCGCCCTCCTCCCCAATCGCCCTCCTCCCCAATCGCCCTCCTCCCCCAATCGCCCTCCTCCCCAATCGCCCTCCTCCCCAATCGCCCTCCTCCCCCAATCGCCCTCTTCCCCAATCGCCCTCCTTCCCCAATCGCCCTCCTCCCCCAGTTGCCCTCCTCCCCCAGTCGCCCTCCTCCCCCAGTCGCCCTCCTCCCCCAATCGCCCTCCTCCCCCAATCGCCCTCCTCCCCAATCACCCTCCTCCCCCAATCGCCCTCCTCCCCCAATCGCCCTCCTCCCCAATCGCCCTCCTCCCCCAATCGCCCTCCTCCCCCAATCGCCCTCCTCCCCAATCACCCTCCTCCCCCAATCGCCCTCCTCCCCAATCACCCTCCTCCCCCAATCGCCCTCCTCCCCAATCGCCCTCCACCCCCAATCGCCCTCCTCCCCAATCGCCCCCTCCCCCAGTCGCCCTCCTCCCCCAATCGCCCTCCTCCCCCAATCGCCCTCCTCCCCAATCACCCTCCTCCCCCAATCGCCCTCCTCCCCCAATCGCCCTCCTCCCCCAGTCGCCCTCCTCCCCCAGTCGCCCTCCTCCCCCAGTCGCCCTCCTCCCCCAATCGCCCTCCTTCCCCAATCGCCCTCCTCCCCCAGTTGCCCTCCTCCCCCAATCGCCCTCCTCCCCCAGTTGCCCTCCTCCCCAATCGCCCTCCTCCCCCAATCGCCCTCCTCCCCAATCGCCCTCCTCCCCCAATCGCCCTCCTCCCCCAATCGCCCTCTTCCCCAATCGCCCTCCTTCCCCAATCGCCCTCCTCCCCCAGTTGCCCTCCTCCCCCAGTCGCCCTCCTCCCCCAGTCGCCCTCCTCCCCCAATCGCCCTCCTCCCCCAATCGCCCTCCTCCCCAATCACCCTCCTCCCCCAATCGCCCTCCTCCCCAATCGCCCCCTCCCCCAGTCGCCCTCCTCCCCCAATCGCCCTCCTCCCCCAATCGCCCTCCTCCCCAATCGCCCTCCTCCCCCAATCGCCCTCCTCCCCCAATCGCCCTCCTCCCCCAATCGCCCTCCTCCCCCAATCGCCCTCCTCCCCAATCGCCCCCTCCCCCAGTCGCCCTCCTCCCCCAATCGCCCTCCCAGTCGCCCTCCTCCCCAATCGCCCTCCTCCCCAATCGCCCTCCTCCCCAATCGCCCTCCTCCCCAATCGCCCTCCTCCCCAATCGCCCTCCTCCCCCAATCGCCCTCCTCCCCAATCGCCCCCTCCCCCAGTCGCCACTATCCCCCAGTCACCCTCCTCCCCCAGTCGCCCTCCTCCCCCAATCGCCCTCCTCCCCCAGTCGCCCTCCTCCCCCAGTCGCCCTCCTCCCCCAATCGCCCTCCTCCCCCAGTCGCCCTCCTCCCCCAGTCGCCCTCCTCCCCCAGTCGCCCTCCTCCCCCAATCGCCCTCTTCCCCAATCGCCCTCCTCCCCCAGTCGGCCTCCTCCCCCAATCGCCCTCCTCCCCCAATCGCCCTCCTCCCCCAGTTGCCCTCCTCCCCCAATCGCCCTCCTCCCCCAATCGCCCTCCTCCCCAATCGCCCTCCTCCCCCAATCGCCCTCCTCCCCCAATCGCCCTCTTCCCCAATCGCCCTCCTTCCCCAATCGCCCTCCTCCCCCAGTTGCCCTCCTCCCCCAGTCGCCCTCCTCCCCCAGTCGCCCTCCTCCCCCAATCGCCCTCCTCCCCCAATCGCCCTCCTCCTCCCATAATTACTTCAACACTGCAACCGACGTCTGAGCTGGACCAAATTGGCCCGGCCCTGACTGGCCAGCCACATCCAATTAGCACCTGAGCTCGTCAGCCTGCGGACCAACTTAGGGCTGTTCTCAGGCCTGCCTCTCCTGGCACGCGATTCCTGCAGCTGGCCAGATCGCACCCAGAACAGAAAATCTATAAAACAATGTTTCTAATGGAGCATAAAATAGAATGAGAAAAGCCCACTCAGCCAATCAAACTCAATCCTTCCAACAAACTATTTACAACATTATACAGAGCTGAACTCTTTCAAATTTACTTGATCTCTCAAAGCACAAGTAACACTTTTCAGAAGAGAAAATTCTGAGAGGATGAAGTGTCCATCCATGTGCTTGCCTAATTAGGCCAGAGCGAACTGAGCATGCTCATACTAAGCCCAATGACAAACTGTATGATAATACATTACACTGCTTTCCCCTTTAAAAAAAGTTGAACCAACTTTCGGGCTGTTTTGTTTTGGTTTCAAACTCAAAAGATGATCCTGTTTCTACCTCAGACTTGTTTGAACCTGGTACTTCAGTTACTGAAGTCTGACCTGAATCAAACTCATGAATGTGTTCATGATCAAGTGGTTCAAGATCACTGTCCAATCCAGGTCAGTAAACAAAGCTTCTTGCAATTGATTTCATACTGACGATCCCTGGATGTTCAGTGTGAAGTTCGACCAGAATTCTATCTCTCAAAGAAGTAGGTACCACCACTCTGTTTTCCCACTTGATACGACCTTGCTCACAAGACAATTCAGTACGACAGTTATGGAATGATTTCAATTCTGTGTCATACACTGATCAGTCCATCCATTCAAGGTGTTTTCATACACTCTTTTCAGTACTGAGTCATTTTGAGTCTCATCTGCAATCTCAGTTGCATTCACGGGAAAGTCTTTGTCAACTGCACCTAGCGTGAAAATCTCGCCTTCACTCCCAACACATGAGTCCAAATGTGGCAACCTGGACAAGGCATCTGCGATTGCCTTTTGCTTTGAAGTGCGATATTCAATCGTGTAGTCATATTGTGACAACACTGCCCAATGTTGCATTCTTGATGCAGCCATTGCAGGGATGGCAGATTTGGTGTATGAGTACAGTCGCTTGTGTGTGTTGATGGTGAGATACTGTTGACTCTCTTTGTCAACATTCAGCTGAGCGTAAGCGTGTGACAGGTCAAGCTTAGAGAAAACCTTTGACCCAGAGGGTGCTGCATACAAACCTTGCCATGTAGGTAACGGGTACTGCTCATCGTCAACTGCTTGGTTGATAGTAACATTGTAGTCACCGCACAAGCGTACAGTTTTGCCTGCTTTGGGCACTACCATGATCAGTTTTTACTAGCACTCCGTTCTCTCTGAGCTTCACTAGCTCTTCCTCCACCTGACTTTCCAACGCATAGGGGATTGGCCTTGCCTTACAATAGACAGGCTTCACGTTGGACTTGTTGTAGATATGTTTGTCATACCCAGTGATGCCCTCAGAACTGTCTGAGAACATGCTTTTGTACTTGTTCAGCATTGTGTCGAATCACTTCTTTGAAGCATCTACACTGAAGACATTTTTCCAGTCTAGTTTTAACTTTCTCAACCAGTCTTTTCCCATGAGGTTTGGCCTGTTGTTGTAGCTCGCTACAATAATAGGCAGCTTTACTGACTGGCCATTGTGTTGAACTGTACATTCCATTTGTCCACATGTCTCTAGGATTTCTCCAGAGCAGCTTTTTAACTCTACGGTACTCTTCGTAAGTGGTATTCTTACGCTCATGTATCCTTAATCATGATAGAGCAGTCCGCCGCCATATTGATACACATATTGCTCGTTGATCAAAAGTTTTGTATGGAAATCTTTCTCACGACTGCCAGCATTGCCACTAGTGGCATAGATACTGTAGATGCCTAGTTCTTCAACATCAAGTGTGTTCACTTCAATATTGTGAACTCCTCCTATTTGTTGTTGTTGCTTTGCATTGCCATTAGAATGGTTCTTATTTCCTGACGTAAGAAAACTATTAGGCACTTGGTCTGAGTATTAAACAAGGCTTTAATCAACTGTTTTTCAACATGGAGATCTAGTTGTGTCCTTCACTAGTTCCTGTTAAAGAATGTCCTGAGCAAGCTGGGGCCATGCCCGAGTATTTATACTCTCCCTGGACAGCGCCACCAGCAGGCTGCCCAGTATCATTTCATAAGTCATTCCCACATGAATGACAAGATTCATGTCAATTCCTGCTTTAGAAGCTGTTGAAATATGGCCTTGCTTCTGGCAGTGAAAACACTTCGCATTTCTGTATTGACAGGACTGTGGTGAGTGATTTCCATTGCAGTGATAACAATTCACTGAACTGCTCTCACCGACATGTTTTTGACTCGGTCTCACAGCTTTAGGTTTGGCGGTGGCTTTGTGACTGTAGACTGCACTAGTCACTTGAGTTGGATGGAGCTCCGTAGCATTCTTATTCACCATCTCCATCGATACAGCAATTTTCCATGCTATGTCAAACGTTAGGTTTGGAGTGTTCAGTAACTTGAACTATGTGCGCTCATCTACCAGTCCACACACAAACTTAGCTCGCACCGCTCATCCAAAAACTCAGCACGCTACCTGTGTACCTGAAGTTACAATGTTTGCAGATGACACAAAGCTGGGTGGGTGTGCGTGCTGTGAGGAGGATGCCGAGAAACTCCAGGATGATTTGGACAGGTTGGGTGATTGGGCAGATGCATGGCAGATGCAGTATAATGTGGATAAATGTGAGGTTATCCACTTTGGTGGCAAAAACAGGAAGGCAGATTATTACCTGAACGGCAATAGATTGGGAGAAGGGGAAGTGCAACGAGACTTGGGTGTCCTTGTGCACCAGTCGCTGAAGGTAAGCATGCAGGTGCAGCAGGCAGTTAAGAAGGCAAATTATATGTTGGCCTTTGTAGCGAGAGGGTTCGAGTGCAGGAACAAGGATGTCTTGCTGCAGTTGTACAGGGCCTTGGTGAGACCACACCTTGAGTATTGTGTGCAATTTTGGTCGCCTTATCTGAGGAAGGATGTTCTTGCCATGGAGGGGGTGCAGCGAAAATTCATCAGACTGATACAGGAAACTTTCGTTTAACCGGAGGTTAAAAGTCCGGAAAGCTCTATCTACCGGCAAAATTCAGGAGCCGTTTTCTATAAGTTTTTTTTACTTCTCGTTGCTTTTTTTTTCCCAGTCAGGCTCTGCAAGGTCTGTAGCTAAGCAACAGCTTCAGCTAGAGACGCTTGCAGCTGCAGCTGACTGTTTTGAAGCTGTTGCTAAGCAACAGGGTTTGTTGATTCACACGGAGCTGAAAAGCTCTGTATGTTTTAACATTAACGCTGGTTTATACGGCAGTTTTGATCTAACGGCACCAGCTCGGTCCCGTCAGTGCCGGATACCAGAAAGTTTCCTGTACCTGGGATGGCAGGAATGACGTATGAGGAGAGATTGGGTCGATTGGGCTTATACTCGGTGGAGTTTAGAAGAATGAGAGGGGATCTCATTGAAACTTATAAAATTCTAACAGGACTAGACAGACTCGATGCAGGAAGGATGTTCCCGATGGCGGGGGAGTCCAGAACCAGGGGTCACAGTCTAAGGATAAGGGGTAAGCCATTTAGGACAGAGATGAGGAGGAATTTCTTCACCCAGAGAGTGGTGAACCTGTGTAATTCTCTACCACAGAAGGCAGTGGAGGCCAATTCATTAAATATATTCAAGAAGGAGTTAGATATATTTCTTAAGGCTAAAGGGATCAAGGGATATGGGGAGAAGGCAGGGACAGGGTACTGAATTTGGATGATCAGCCATGATCTCATTGAATGGCGGAGCAGGACCGAGTATAAGCCGAATGGCCTACTCCTGCTCCTATCTTCTATGTTTCTATTTTTCTAAAGACAGGTTCTTAAGAGCTACAATGTACTCACTGATGGTTTCACTTTGTTTTTGGTTTCTGGTACCAGACTTATAGCTCTCTGCTATTTCTAATGGCTTTGGGTTGAAATGGTCCTCGAGGTTCTCGACAATGTCTTTAAATGAAGCATCTTTCACTTTCCCTGGCTTGCGTTCTGTAAACATCTGGCCCGATCGCCGTTAGAAAACTTGCTTTCTTCCGTTTACGAATTACTTTATTTTGAGCTTCAACATTCTCATCTACACCTTCGTTCTCAATAATGTTATTGACCCTAAAAAACATCTCCATCCGCTCAATGTAAGAACTGAAAGGTTCGCGAGATTGTTCGTACATTCCAGGGCTTCCGATGAATCCCGTACGTGCGGCCATGATTGTCCCTGTGTACCTGTGAGAATCAATGCCGCTGTTGCTGTGTATATATACACACGAAAGCACAGATAATTCTGCACGCTCATTAATGGTAAAACATCAGAAAATTTCAGTTTAGGTGTCACAAATTCACCATACACTTGTCCACTTGAAGGTTGAACACTGTGTCCTTCCATGATCCCTAAAAATGGCTTTGGGATCCCATCCTCGTCGCCAAAATGTAATATAGGTGGGTAGAACAAATGAAGGACAGAGACACACAATGAGCAAGATATTCATTGTGTCGTGGAGTCGGGATTGGAGGCGTGGGGGGAGTTAAAATCCCAAAATCAGGGGTCCCGACCCCTTCCCGCACCCAAACCCGCCTCCATGCCAGTTTCAAAGGAGGCAGGTACCCGCCCCGCAGAGGGACCCGCCTACCCGAGGCAGGAAGGGATTAGTGCCAATTAACTGCCTGTTAACAGGTAGTTAACAGGCAGTTTTTAGCCTAATCCCTATTTTTGATGTTGAAGTGTGGGATTCCCGATGGCTCGAAACCACGCCATGTTAGAGGAGGTGGGCCATCGGGTTGAAGGACTTGGAGGGGTCAAGATGTCGGTGTTCAGGTGAGTGATGTGTGCATGAGTGCAAAGGTAAGTGTGTTTGGTGTGTCTAAAGTGATTTAATAAGTTTTACATACCTTTTCTTACCTTTTCAGCCTTCCTTCCTTTAGGTTCTGGGAGTCCCTCATCTCACCGGCACAGAAAGCAGAATGGCTGTGAACTGTCAAAAGTGACAGCCTTCAGCGTACTGTGCAGGAGAGATTTCTAACTGAGTCTGTGGAGAAGGACTCAGGTTAGAAGTAAGACGGTCAGTGTTTGACAGCTTCAAACAGCTGTGAAACACTGATATTTCATCTGTCAAAAGCTCTTGACAGATGAAATTTCAGTCTGTGATGTCACCTGTTGTCGGGTGGCCCTTAATTGGCCTGCTGAGCCCGCTGGGCGGGCTCAACAAGGTCAATCAAGTTAAAATCACGTGGTTTGGCCGCATCTCGATGGAGGCGGGACTACAACCCCGAAAGTTATAGTCCCGCCTCCAACCCGACTCCTGAGTTAAATTCCTGCCCAATGAATTTCTAGTCAAGGTGCTTGTTTACTAGGCCAGAGCGAACTGAGCATGCTCATACTAAGCCATGCGACAAACCATGTGATAATGCATTCCAAAACTCACTCACCCGAAGCACTCCGCCAACCTCCTCAAAGGAGTCAACTGCTAACCACCGAACATCAACCTAATGTTACATTAGTCAACATTGACCACTTGTATTCCACAGATGAGATTCCCAAAGCCCTAACAAATCTGATACTATAATATATTAGATTTTTTTGTGGCAATCCTCAGAACCTTTTATACTTCTCGCAACCGGATGTACATTTTACCAAGTAAAATTCCCTAATTTTCTCTCCTCTTCGGCAAGGTCCTGTGCACTGACTCATCGGGAAATCTGGTTCCACAGATGCCAGGAACTCTCTAGTCCCTTGCCTTACTGGCCACGTTTTATCTGTGTCAGGGACCCAAAGGATTGGTCCTCGGGCACTCGGTTACGTATTTAGGATTGGGATCGGGAGGGCCTCGTGGTCGGGGGATGGAATCCCAGGGAAGGGGAGGTCCAATCTTTCTCTGTGACACCTTCCTCTGCGCTCCTCCAATTGTGGCTTCCTACGCATCCCTGATTTTAATTGCTCCACCATTCACGGCCGTGCCTCCAGCTGCCCAGACCCTAAGCTCTGGAATTTCCTCCCTAACCCTCTCCGCTTCTCTACCATTCCTCCATTAAGAGGTTCCTTAAAACCTACCTCTTTGACCAAGCTTTTGATCATCTGCTCTAATATCTCCTTATGTGGATCGGTATCAAATTTTTTTTGATAACACCCCTGTGAAGCACATTGGGACGTTTTACTACGTAAAGGCGCTATATAAATGCAAGTTGTTGTTGTTTTTGTAACCTAGGCGAGGCGTACTATTGAACTGCAGAGGGCACCGCACCTGAGCCTGATCTCCCTGTGTTCCGCCAACATTCACATGTGTGCACTTGCTAATTGGAGTTAGTGGACAGCAATCAGGAATGGGAACTCCAGCTGATTTCCCCCCTCCTTTCCTACAACAGGGGTGCTTCAGCCCATCTCTGCTGGCCTTGCTGGGATAAAGCAGCACAGACCAGGGGCAAAACTGAGTCTTCCAGTTCAGTACGAGAGGATGTGATTACCAAGTAAGCCATCAGAGAAGTCGCTATATTGCTATGTATTATACTGGGTAATATACTGTGGATTGTGATCGCCAGCAAAAACATATCTTGCTAATGTATTGGACAACCCTGCTGTAGAATTTATGTAATTCTGTGTAATTCCAAGAGTACTTCTTTCCTGCTACCTGTACCATGATGGAGCTCACTACCTCCCTCTCCTGACTAACTCATGTTATGACATTTTCCTATTAATTTCATTGGTACAGTTGTTACATAGAAACAATAGAAGATAGGAGCAGGAGTAGGCCATTCAGCCCCTCGAGCCTGTTCTGCCATTTAATGAGATCATGGCTGATCATCCAAGTTCAGCACCCTGTCCCTGCTTTCTCTCCATATCCCTTGATCCCTTTAGCCTTAAGAAATATATCTAACTCCTTCTTGAATATATTTAATGAATTGGCCTCTACTGCCTTCTGTGGTAGAGAATTACACAGGTTCACCACTCACTGGGTGAAGAAATTCCTCCTCATCTCAGTCCTAAATGGCTTACCCCTTATTCTTAGACTGTGACGCCTGGTTCTGAACTCCCCCGCCATGGGGAACATCCTTCCTGCATCTAGTCTGTCTAGTCCTGTTAGAATTTTATGTTTCAATGAGATCCCCTTTCATTCTTCGAAACTCTAGCGAATATAAGCCTATTTGACCCAATCTCTCTTCATACGTCATTCCTGCCATCCCAGGTATCGGTCTGGTGAATCTTCGCTGCGCTCCCTCCATGGCAAGAACATCCTTCCTCAGATAAGGTGACCAAAACTGCACACAATACTCAAGGTGTGGTCTCACCAAGGCCCTGTACAACTGCAGCAAGACATCCTTGCCCCTGTACTCGAATCCTCTCGCTATGAAGGCCAACATACCACTTGCCTTCTTAACTGCCTGCTGCACCTGCATGCTTACCTTCAGCGACTGGTGCACAAGGACACCCAAGTCTCGTTGCACATCCCCTTTTCCCAATCTATTGCCGTTCAGATAATAATCTGCCTTCCTGTTTTTGCCACCAAAGTGGATAACCTCGCATTTATCCACATTATACTGCATCTGCCATGCATCTGCCCAATCACCCAACCTGTCCAAATCATACTGGAGTTTCTCTGCATCCTCCTCACAGCACACACGCCCACCCAGCTTTGTGTCATCTGCAAACTTGGAGATATTACATCTAGTTCCCTCGTCTAGATCATTAATATATATTGTGAATAGCTGGGATCCTAACACCGATCCCTGCGGTACCCCACTAGTCACTGCCTGCCACTCGGAAAAAGACCCGTTTATTCCAACTCTTTGCTTCCTGTCTGCCAATCAGTTCTCTATCCAAGTCAGTACCTTGCCCCCAATCCCACGTGCTTTAACTTTGCACGCCAATCTCTTATGCGGGACCTTATCGAAAGCCTTCTGAAAGTCCAAATACACCACATCCACTGGTTCTCCCTTATCTATTCTACCAGTTACATCCTCAAAAAATTCCAGTAGATTAGTCAAGCATGATACACCTTTTGTAAATCCATGTTGACTTTGTCCGATCCTGTCACTGTTTTCCAAGTGCTCTGCTATTACATCTTTTATAATGGACTCTAGCATTTTCCCCACTACCGATGTCAGGCTTACCGGTCTATAATTCCCTGTTTTCTCTCTACCACCATTTTTAAATAGTGGGGTTACATTAGCTACCCTCCAATCCATGGGAACTATTCCAGAGTCTATCGAATTTTGGAAGATGACTAGCAATGCATCTACTATTTCTGGGGCCACTTCCTTAAGTATCCTAGGATGTAGATTATCAGGCCCTGGGGATTTATCGGCCTTCAATGCTGTCAATTTCCCGAACACCATTTCCTTACAAATACTGATTTCATTCAATTCCTCCCTCTGATTAGACTCTATGTTCCCCGACATCTCTGGAAGGTTATTTGTGTCCTCCTTTGTGAAGACAGAACCAAAGTATGTATTTAATTGGTTATCCATTTCTTTGTTCCCCATTATAAATTCCCCTGATTCTGACTGCAAGGGACCTATGCTTGACTTCACCAATCTTTTTCTCTTCACATATCTATAGAAGCTTTTACAGTCAATTTTTATGTTCCCTGAAAGCTTACTCTCATACTCTATTTTCCCCCTCTTAATTAATCCCTTTGTTCTCCTTTGCTGAATCCTAAACTGCTCCCAATCCTCAGTTTTACTGCTTTTTCTGGCCAATTTATATGTCCTCTCCTTGCATCTTATGCCATCCCTAATGTCCCTTGTTAGCCACGGTTGAGTCACCTTTTTTGTTTTATTTTTATGCCAAACAGGGATGAACAAATTCTGTAGTTCATCCATGTGATCTTTAAATGTTTGCCATTGCCTATCCACCGTCAACCCTTTAAGTAACGTTCCCCAATCCATCCTAGCCAACTCGCGCCTCATACCATCGTAGTTTCCTTTATTTAAATTCAGGACCCCAATCTCTGAGTCAACTACTTCACTCTCCATTTTAATGAAGAATTCTGTCATATTATGATCGCTCCTCCCCAAGTGGCCTCGCACAACAAGATTGCTAATTAATCCTTTCACATTACATAATACCCAGTCTAAGATGGCCTGATCTCTAGTTGGTTCCTCGACATATTGGTCCAGGAAACCATCCCGTATACACTCTAGGAATTCCTTCTCCACAGTATTGTTACTAATTTGGTTAGCCCAATCTATATGTAGATTAAAGTCACCCATGATAACTGCTGTGCCCTTATTGCACGCTTCTCTAATTTCCTGTTTAATGCCATCCCCAACCTCAGCATTACTGTTTGGGGGTCTGTATACAACTCCCACTAACGTTTTCTGCCCCTTGGTATTTCTCAGCTCTACCCATACAGATTCCACATCATCAGAGCTAATATCCTTCCTTACTATTGTATTAATCTCCTCTTTAACCAGAAATGCTACCCCACCTCCTTTTCCTTTTTGCCTGTCCTTCCTGAATATTGAATACCCCTGGATGTTGAATTCCCAGCCTTGGTCACCCTGGAGCTATGTCTCCGTAATTCCAATGACATCATATCCGTTTACATCTATTTGCGCAGCTAATTCATCCACCTTATTACGAATGCTCCTCGCATTAAGACACACAGCCTTCAGGCTTGTTTTTTTAACACTCTTAGTCCTTTTAGAATTATTATTTACTGTAGCCCTGTTTGATTTACACCCTTGATTTCTCTGCCTTCCACTTTTGCTTTTCTCCTTCCTGTCTTTTGTTTCTATCATTGCTTACCTTTCCTCTGTCTCCCTGCAGAGGTTCCCAAACCCCTGCCATTTTAGTTTAAACCCTCCCCAACAGCACTAGCAAACACTTCCCCTAGGACATTGGTCCCGGTCCCGCCCAGGTGCAAACCGTCCAGTTTGTACTGGTCCCACCTCCCCCAGAACCGGTTCCAATGTCCCAGGAATTTGAATCCCTCCCCCTTGCACCATTCCTCTAGCCACGTATTCATCTGAAATATCCTTCTATTTCTACTCTGACTAGCACGTGGCACTGGTAACAATCCTGAGATTACTACCTTTGTGGTCCTATCTTTTAATTTACCTCCTAACTCGCTATATTCAGCTTTTAGGACCTCATCCCATTTTTTACCTATATCGTTGGTACCTATATGCACCACGAGAACTGGTTGTTCACCCTCCCCCTCCAGAATGCCCTGCAGCTGCCCCAAGACATCCTTGACCCTTGCCCCAGGGAGGCAACATACCATCCTGGAGACTCGTTTGCGGCCACAGAAACGCCTATCTATTCCACTTACAATAGAATCCCCTATCACTATAGCTCTCCCGCTCTTTTTCTTCCCATCCTTTGCAGCAGAACCACCCACGGTGCCAGGAAGTTGGCTGCTGCTGCCTTCCCCCGATAAGCCATCTCCCTCAACAATATGCAAAGTGGTATATCTGTTTGAGAGAGGGATGGCCATAGGGGAAACTTGCACTACCTGCCTGTGCCTACTACTCTGCCTGGTGGTCACCCATTCCCTTCCTGCCTGTGCAGCCTTTACCTGCGGTGTGACCAACTCCCTAAACGTACTATCCACGATGTCCTCAGCATCGCAAATGCTCCAGTATGTATCCATTCGCAGCTCCAGCGCTGCAATGCGGTCTGTCATTAGCTGCAGCTGGATACACTTCCCGCACACATGGTCATCAGGGACACAGGAAATGTCCCTGATTTCCCACATAGCGCAGGAGGTGCATGCCACAGGGCCGAGCTGCCCTGCCATGACTTACCCTTTAATTAATTTAAATTAAATTAAATCTAATCAATACCACTAATTACACTACAATTAAATGATATACTCAAGGGCCCTTGGTTAATAGCCCTCCCCGATACACAACAGAGACCTTAGAAAGTATAACCACAAAAATTAAGAGCTTCTAAATTTTATAAACTATTAATCTTAACTGTCAAACTATAGAGTAGTATAAATACTCACCTGGCCGTACTCACCCAGTCAGCTGCTTCCTCTTGCCCGCGTCCCTTTTTGAATCGTGATGTTGCACCGGAACGCCGCCGCCGGTCTGTGAGATTGGTAAGCCTCTGTAAAGAAGTCCGCGAAAGTGAGTTTAAATACTCACTGTACCGCCGCTCTCTGCTCCTCCCGACACTGGCCTCTGTAAAAAAGCCCCCGAAAGTGAGTTTAAATACTCACTGTACTGCCGCTCTCTGCTCCTCCCGACACTGGCCTCTGTTAAAAAGCCCCCGAAAGTGAGTTTAAGTACTCAGTGTACTGCCGCTCTCTGCTCCTCCCGACACTGGCCTCTGTAAAAAAGCCCACGAAAGTGAGTTTAAGGACTCACTGTACCGCCGCTCTCTGCTCCTCCTGACACTGGTCTCTGAAAGAAAGCCCCTGAAAGTGAGTTTAAGTACTCAGTGTACCGCCGCTCTCTGCTCCTCCCGACACTGGCCTCTGTAAAAAAGCCCGCGAAAGTGAGTTTAAGTACTCAGTGTACTGCCGCTCTCTGCTCCTCCCGACACTGGCCTCTGTTAAAAAGCCAGCGGAAGTGAATTTAAGGACTCACTGTACCGTCGCTCTCTGCTCCTCCTGACACTGGCCTCTGTAAAAAAAAAAAGCCCCCGAAAGTGAGTTTAAGGACTCAGTGTACCGCCGCTCTCTGCTCCTCCCGACACTGGTTGCTGTGTAAAAACCTCCAGCTGCACCAATGTGACATTTTCCACATCATCCATCCTCGTAGAGTCTGAGTCCCTACTCCTGACCCCTACACAACTACCCCTGTGGACACCAGGAGACAACAGGATTAGGCTCGGCAGTAATAAAAATAGGAAATGCTGGAAACACTCAGCAGGTCAGGAAGCATTTTGTGGAGAGAGAAACAGAGTTAATGGGGGGGGGAGGGGGGATTTTAACCCCCCAAAACGGGTGGGTTTGGATTAGGTGGGAAGTAAATATGTAAAAAATTGCAAACCCGAACCCAACCCATCTCGAACCCGTCCACTTCCGGTTTTAACGGGGGTGTGGGGGAACCAACCCGCTCCCAGGAGGCTTGTTGGTCATTTAAATATTATAATGAGTGCCTCAGATTTTTACTCTGTTCCTACTTTAATGCTGGCCGGCTGGTTTTCCCAGGCCTCTGGAAACCCGACAACTAAAGGGAGGTGGAGACTGCTGCATGGAAGAGGTAAGTGCCTTTCCAGCACTTCTTGGAGGCCAGGAGGAGCAGGAGTGCTTCCTTCTGGCCCCCTGAGCAGACCTCTCCAGCGACTGGACCCCCCCCACACCTTGAAAATTTCACACCTAACGATTCACTTCCAGACGTAATAAGGTCAGGTTCATGCAGCAATCCAATTTCTTTATTCCACCACCAGCCTGTGTTTTTTCACTCAGCGCCTCGGTCTGCTTCAAGGCAATTCTGGATGCCACCAAAATTCCTACTGCTCTCTTTTTCTTACCTGCAGGCCCCCTCCATATACTGTTTTCCTTCTCATGCTGGCTTTGCTGGAGCAAAGTTAAAGAATTCTGTGCACATGTGTACAGTAAGCATGAGTACGCAGATTTAAAAGAAATGTATTTAACAATATTCTTGCCAGCACAGAAGGGAATAGCATTGGTGGGGAGGAATGGAGTTTGTTCGTACGTTTAAAGGGGCAGCTCCACTGAAATAAGTTCAAAGAATCATCCCAGGTTATAACATCAGGACCCAGCATCAATTAAACAAGAGCAGGATACTTCACTCTCTCTCGGGTTTCAAACCCCAGAGGTGAAAGAAAGATATTCAAACCCATTCTGCACCTTTTTCCTAAATTAATGCTTGGGAGCGTAGGACCAGGAGCTGTAGATTCAGCCCCTTGAGCCTGCTCCACCATTCAATTAGATCATGGCTGATCTGTACCTCAACACCATTTACCCGCCTTTGCTCCAAATCCCTTGATACCCTTGCCTCGCAAAATTCTAGCGATCTCAGTCTTGAAAGCTCCAATTGTCCCAAAGCTCCAAATTTCCTGGAAAAATCCAAAGAGATTAAAGGCAGAATCACTTTGTCACTTTGTGGCTACAAAAATTAAAATTTGGAACCTCATTATGAAATATTCTCGGAGGGTGAACTTTTCTCACGATGAACAGGGGAATATCTGTTTTACTTTATGATTAGCGACCCGCTAATGAAATTGGGGGAGAACATGGCTTTGAAATGTGTAATCTCTGAGGCAGTGCTTTTGTGAACTGGCCATTAATTACGGAGAAGAACGGTCAATCTCTCTTGTAGTGAAAAGCAGGGAATTTGGATGGTTGCAACGATCAAAAGAAAGGAAATTGAAGTTAAGCCTGGGTGTAGAGCATAGGCAAAAGATGGGGCAAATGCAGGGGGATCCGTTAAATATGGTTCTGAAGATAGTGGAGGGGACAGGGCTCTCTCAATCAGCAGGCTGTAAGTGGAGTTACAGGTTCGTGCAGATAATCTTGCCATTTTATTGCTCGAAATGTATGATAATCTGCTCAACCTCAGAACTCTCAATACTATTATCAAAAGCTTTCCTGTGAATCCAAGTGGGATGATGGCTGTATCTCAGAGAAAGTTTTATTTTTGCTGCAAAGTGATTGACTAGATTGTTTATTTCTTTGGTGTGGAGATGCCGGTGTTGGACTGGGGTGGACAAATGTAAGAAGTCACACAACACCAGGTTATAGTCCAACAGTTTTATTTGAAATCACAAGCTTTCGGAGCGCTGCTCCTTCATCAGGTGAAGTGGAGAGATGCATAAAGACACAGCTTATATAGTCAGAGAATAATGCCAGATGATTACAGGTAATCTTTCTAACTGCCATTTATCACACCTCGGCAGAGAGATAATCACAGCAATCAAAGGTGTGAATGGTGTCCAAACAGGTTAGTCAGGAAAATATTACATCAAAGAACAATGAGGTGGGGTCACAAGGGGTCAAATGTTGCAGATGCTGGGGTCTGTATGAAAAACAAAAAACAGACAGAAAAACATTTTTTTTTGCTGGAAATCACAGCAGGTCCGGCCGCATCTGTGTAGAGAGAACAAGCCAACGACGACTTGAGTCTGGATGACCCTACGTCAGGTGGGGTTACATGTAGCATGACATGAACCCAAGATCCCGGTTGAGGCCGTCCTCATGAGTGCGGAACTTGGCTATCAGCTTCTGCACTACGATTTTGCATTGTCGTGTGTCTCGAAGGCCGCCTTGGAGAATGATTACCCGAAGATCAGAGGCTGAATGTCCTTGACTGCTGAAGTGTGCCCCGACTGGGAGGGAACACTCCTGCCTGGTGATTGTTGCGCAGTGTCCGTTCATCCGTTGTCGCAGTGTCTGCATGGTCTCGCCGATGTACCATGCTCCGGGGCATCCTTTCCTGCAACGTATGAGGTAGACAACGTTGGCCGAGTCACATGAGTATGTACCATGTACCTGGTGGGTGGTGTCCTCATGTGTGATGATGGTATCTGTGTTGATGATCTGGCATGTCTTGCAGAGGTTGCCGTGGCAGGGTTGTGTGGTGTCGTGGTCGCTGTTCTCCTGAAAGCTGGGTAATTTGCTGCGAACGATGGTCTGTTTGAGGTTAGGCAGCTGTTTGAAGGCGAGTAGTGGAGGCATGGGGATGGCCTTAGCGAGGTGTTCGTCGTCATCGATGACATGTTGAAGGCTGCGAAGAACATGGCGTAGTTTCTCCGCTCCGGGGAAGTACTGGACAACGATGGACGTCTCGGCACGATGGACGTCTCGGCACTACACCAGTATCCCCCACGATGACGGCATCGCTGCGACAGCCTCAGTACTCAACACCAACAACAGCCAATCTCCAGACGCCATCCTACAACTCATCCGCTTCATCCTTGACCACAATGTCTTCACCTTCGACAACCAGTTCTTTACCCAAACACACGGAACAGCCATGGGGACCACATTCGCACCCCAATACGCCAACATCTTCATGCACAAGTTCGAGCAAGACTTCTTCGCTGCACAGGACCTCCAACCAACGCTATACACCAGATACATCGACGACATTTTCTTCCTATGGACCCACGGCGAAGAATCACTGAAAAGACTACACGATAACATCAACAAGTTCCATCCCACCATCAAACTCACTATGGGCTACTCCTCAGAATCGGTTTCATTCTTGGACACACGAATCTCCATCAAAGAAGGACACCTCAGCACTTCACTCTACCGCAAGCCCACGGACAACCTCAGGATGCTCCACCTCTCCAGCTTCCACCCTAACCACATTAAAGAAGCCATCCCCTATGGACAAGCCCTGCGAATACACAGGATCTGCTCAGACGAGGAGGAACGCGATGGACACCTACAGACGCTGAAAGACGCCCTCGTAAGAACGGGATATGACGCTCGACTCGTCGATCGACAGTTCCGATGGGCCACAGCAAAAAATCGCATAGACCTCCTCAGAAGACAAACACGGGACACAACCAACAGAGTACCCTTCGTCGTCCAGTACTTCCCTGGAGCGGAGAAACTACGCCATGTTCTTCGCAGCCTTCAACATGTCATCGATGACGACGAACACCTCGCTAAGGCCATCCCCATGCCTCCACTACTCGCCTTCAAACAGCCGCCTAACCTCAAACAGACCATCGTTCGCAGCAAATTACCCAGCTTTCAGGAGAACAGCGACCACGACACCACACAACCCTGCCACGGCAACCTCTGCAAGACATGCCAGATCATCAACACAGATACCATCATCACACGTGAGGACACCACCCACCAGGTACATGGTACATACTCATGTGACTCGGCCAACGTTGTCTACCTCATACGTTGCAGGAAAGGATGCCCCGGAGCATGGTACATCGGCGAGACCATGCAGACACTGCGACAACGGATGAACGGACACCGCGCAACAATCGCCAGGCAGGAGTGTTCCCTCCCAGTCGGGGCACACTTCAGCAGTCAAGGACATTCAGCCTCTGATCTTCGGGTAATCATTCTCCAAGGTGGCCTTCGAGACACACGACAACGCAAAATCGTAGAGCAGAAACTGATAGCCAAGTTCCGCACTCATGAGGACGGCCTCAACCGGGATCTTGGGTTCATGTCACGCTACATGTAACCCCACCTGATGTAGGGTCACCCAGACTCAAGTCGTCGTTGGCTTGTTCTCTCTACACAGATGCGGCTGGACCTGCTGTGATTTCCAGCAAAAAAAAAATGTTTTTTTGTCTGTTTTTTGTTTTTCATACAGACCCCAGCATCTGCAACATTTGACCCCTTGTGACCCCACCTCATTGTTCTTTGATGTAATGTTTTCCTGACTAACCTGTTTGGACACCATTCACACCTTTGATTGCTGTGGTTATCTCTCTGCCGAGGTGTGATAAATGGCAGTTAGAAAGATTACCTGTAATCATCTGGCATTATTCTCTGACTATATAAGCTGTGTCTTTATGCATCTCTCCACTTCACCTGACGAAGGAGCAGCGCTCCGAAAGCTTGTGATTTCAAATAAAACTGTTGGACTATAACCTGGTGTTGTGTGACTTCTTACGTTTATTTCTTTGGGAGATGACTGCATAGGACTTGTAAGTTGGGGAGAATAATTTTGTACGATATGATTGGTGCTTCAATGAATTAGAAAAATAATTAATAAGAAACAAGAGAACAGGGACTTAACCAGTGAGAAGCAAGAACAGACTTAACCAATGAAGAAAAAGAAAATTGCCGCACAGAGACTCCGTGATGACAAATTAGGTAACAGGCACAAGAAATGTTATTGAAAAGGCAGTACAGGAAACTCTTTTTTATCTGGCACCAACGGGACCGGCGTGGTGCCGGTTGATCAAAAAGTCCGGATTACAGAGAGGTATACTTACTAAGGTACGAGAGCCCCGTACATGGCCACAGATCCAGGCATCCCCGTTGCATGGCAACAGGTGCAGGAACCCCGGTTACACGGCCACAGATCCAGGCGTCCCTACAGGTGCAGGAACCCCGGTTACACGGCCACAGATCCAGGAACCCCGGTTACACGGCCACTAATATGAAGTAAAACTTACCTGAACCTACTCCTGAATTTTGCCGGTTAAGATAGATTTCCGGTTATTTAGGTGCCGGTAAAAAGAGAGTTTCCTGTATCTTGGTTTGCTATCTTGTTTAACATTGAAGAAAGTTTAGTGTTCAGAATTGAAATGAATGTGACCATGAGCCTCCTGTACAGTCCCTTGTTCAGAACAGACCCTACAACAGGATGTTTTAAGAATGGAATTAGCTTTTCTCTTCTCTACACTGCTTCCTCTCACTTTTATGTTGTGGTGTCCTCCAGCTCTAACATCTGCAGTTGACTTATCTTAAGTGCATTAAAACCTTCAGTCCCCACCTGTTTACCCCTTTCTTGTTATGCAGAATTTGTTGAGTGGGGAATCTAGATTTCTTGGGTTGGCTATTTAAAATCAATATAAAAATGCCACAAATTGGGGGACGGTGAGGAAAGTGGGCTCCTTATCATGTGAGCAGGTTGTGGAGCTGTAAGAAAACCGACTGGATTTTCTTTCTTCTGCAGACTTTTTACCTTCACAAGAAAGCTACGGACAAGCAAAACCATTTGGCCCATTTTAGTTCATTCATCCAGATCGAGAAACCTGTAGTTCTCCCGTCATAAAACCAACTGGCTCTTGAAGGATCTTAAGGTTTTTGCTTCTACTAGCCTACCTGTAAATCTATTCCAAGAGTTGATTCATTTTTGTGTGAAGAAATCCTTCTATATTTACCTTGCACCAACACGAATATATGCCTCTTTGTCCTATTGCCATGGTTTACCGTGAAGTGGCCTTCAAGGTGTTAGCCTTGGCTTAGTGGTAGCACTCTCATCTCTGAGTCAGAAGGTTGTGGGTTCAAGGACCCACTTCAGGATTTAAGCACATAATTCAGACTGATACCATGGAGTGCTGCACTGTCAGAGGTGACATCTTAAACCGACGGCCAATCTTCCCCCTCAGTTGGCTGTAAAAAATCCCATGGCACTATTTGAAAAAGAACAGAGGCATTTTCACGGTCTCCTGGCCATTATTTATGCCTCACTCAGCACCGCTAAAACAGATTATCTGGTAATTTATCTCTTTTCGTGGGGCCTTGCTGTGTGCAAATTGGCTACCGCATTTTCCTATATTACAACAGTGCCTACACTTCAAAAGTAATTTGTTGGCTGTGAAGTGCTTTGGGACGTCCGGAAGTCCTGGAAGATGCTATATAAATGCAAGTTTGTTCTTTCTTTCCCAATTTACTGTTTGTGCACTTGTGCATCTCTATCAGGTCACCTCTCAGTTATTTTTTGAGGGTAAAGTTGGTTAAAGGTGCCACTGGTTGCCGGTCTATTAGTAATTGTAATTTCCCAAGTGCATCCAAGGGAGTGTGAACCACCTCGTGCCCAAACACTTTCTGAGTCTCCACACATCTGCAGGATCCAATGACACTCAAAATATTGAGCGCACAACACTGAACATCATTTTACCACAAGTCATTGTTGATTGACCAGAGTTACAAAGATAAATATTTACAGATTTCCATGACTGAAATGGACAGAGTGTAGCTGGAGAGACACATTGCAGCTGTGCCTGGATTCCCAGCGAAGGCTGTTGATTGAGTGCTGTGTATCCATTGTGTCAGCACCAACAGATGCACCACATGGCCTGGTGAGAAGCAGAGAAGAAAGGCCAAACTGTCATCATTCTGTCACCCTCTTGTTAACAGCACTGCATATGAATTATATCTTTGCAGCCTGTGATAGTTTTTGATGTTTTGTAGTAATAGAGTTGACCTTTCCAAAAGCGTAGCAGCTTAACTGACACACATAACTTCTTTACAGATGTGATTATACATATTCAGCTCATAATTGCTCAGTAACCGATAAAAATTAATAGAATTTGAATGAACAAAATATTTCACAGTCTTTCTTCAGGTATAAGTTCCAATCATGATTCGATAATTATACTTACAAAATATTATATCGCACTCACCAACTGTACCGACCCTTTGTAAACATGGTGGGGGGAAAATTCAATTGGTTTGCGCCTCCCGTTAGCGCCTTAAGAGGGTGCTAATGGGGCGCAAAGCAACTAGCGCCCGGGCACGGCGATGTTTGCGCCACTCAGGAAATTAACTAGACATTTTACGGCGGCGCTAAACACTACCGCCACGATCTCCTGCGCCGGCAGATCATGACGTCAGTCGAGTGTGCAACGCCCCGGTAGCGCCCCGGACCAGATATTGAGTGGCGCCCCCTGTCTTACCGCCTGCTGCTAGCAACGACAGGTTGAGGGTAGCGTTTTGCAGTCGGGAAGGGACTGGGGGAGCGCTATTTAAAGGCGATCGCTTCCTGTCTTTTTTTGTCGGCGAAATTTTTGCACCACGCATTCTGAGTGAGAGAGAGACTGCAGGAGAGATTCAACGCTGTGTTGAGGAGTTTTGGGTACTGAGCAGCACTTTGCAGGTTCTTTCTGATTTGATCTTCCTTGCATCGATTTAAAAGAGAATAGGGGGTCTGCACTCTGAGCTCTTTCCCTGGGCCTCTCTGTTCTTTCCAACAGATTTGATGTATAGGTCTCTCCAGTCCGAGATGCAAGGCTGCAATGAGCAGGGTGTGGATGGAGAGCAAGATCGACCCAATCCCCTTTAAGAATTGGCCGGCGCCAGTGTGTCTGTGTTTCATCGCTGACTGACATTACATGAGCTTCGCCAGCGCTCTGAGTTAGCGCCTCGCTCCTCGGCCTTTGCGCCTTAAGACAGGTGTGCAGCGCCTGATTTAGCACTCCAATCACCTCCAGGGGCGATAAAAGCCAAGTTTGCAGTTGGAGGCGATAATTAGCGCCGGGCGCTAAACTTTGCGCCCGGCCGATAATCGCGCCCCAAACGGGGCGATACTGAATTTTTCCCCCGGTGTCTTTACCTCACTCATACAAATATCAGCAAAGATCTGTCTGTCAGGGGCAGACTCAGGTGAACAATGTGTTTTTTAAATTTGACACCTGGTTCTCGTGAGAATGCTCACCTCGTCCCTTCAACAGTGCATTCGTGCTACGAGTTTAGTGTTGGTGGGAAGCTGTTTCGACTTCACCCTGATGGTAAACTTGATGGCGGCGATTTTGACTCGTTGGAAATAAAAATTGGGAGAGATGTAAAATGGGCTGGCAGTTCACGATTATTCGCTTTACACTAGTGCACAAAGACAAACTGACCCCCACCCCCTGTGGAGTGTAAATTAGGTGTGAAGGGCCAAACTTAAGTGAGACGACCTCCTTCAGTTTGGTGAAGGTGTTGTGTTGATGCAAATCAAAAGTCCCTCTGCACCAAAGCTACAGTTATAGTAGGAATGCACCCTAATGCATCAAATAGGGCAACATTTTACACGGACATGTTGGGATTTTATGAAACAGCCTTCTGCAGCACTGTTATTCTGTAAATATTCTTGATATTCCACAAACCATTAAAGTTATGGTTCACACCAGAGAAAATAAAATATTGCATTTGATACATCATATTACAGTCTATTAGAGACATGTCTGTCCCTTTCCATATTACAAGGAGGCATCAATGAAGAATACCTTATTTTCCATCTAGCTCATTCATCTAGAAATGTCTCATAGTCGCCACCCCCGCCACAACTGGCTCTTGAATAAATGCAAAGTTTTCATCTGCACCAGGCTATCCAAATGTCTATTACAGGAAACTTCGCGATATCCGGCACCGACGGGACCGGCGTGATGCCGATCTATGAAAACTTCCGGACAGACCAGCGCTAATGTTGAAGGATACGGAGGTTTTCATCTTCGTATCTGACAACAAACACTGTTGCTTAGCAACAGCTTGTAAACAGTCGGCCCGTGCCTTGGAAGCGTCTCTGTAGCTTAGCAACAGCTTCAGAGAGGCTTTCCAGAGACTGACTTTAAAAAAATGCTAGGAGAAAAACCTAACAAAACGGCTGCTGATTTCTGCCGTTAGATCGAGGTTTCCGGCCATACATCCTCCGGATAAACCAAAGTTTCCTGTACCGTGTTTGATCATTCCATATGTGGAGAAGAACTTCCTGACATCAGCCTTAAAGTTGCCTTTGAACCCATATCCCTTTTCCCTACTGTCATGGCTTACCTTGAAGTGAGATACAATCGGCACAGGCTCTTCGCCAATGGGATAATGCCAGGAGCTAGAAGTAAACTGTCATTAGAGACAAGCTGCTCAGTGAGGAAGGATGTCTTCATATAATACATAAACAAAAATGTTATCTAAAATTGCTCTATCCTACAAGTTTTATTACATGAACAAAATCTTCAACAGGGCATGTAACTTGGATTATTTTTCAATTCATAAAGGAAGTAATAGTCTGTTCCTGATTTCAGGTTTAGATTCTCTTAATTTCTTCCTCCAGCTCTTCTTTTGTGTACATGTGAAATATTTTTGAAGGTTCCATTGTTGCAAGCTCAATATTAGCATTCAGTTTTTCTTCCATTACTTGTTTCAGGATGGTGAAGCAGTGCTCTGGATTTTACTTTACGGTACCGTTTAACATCTTGTATTCTTTTGCCTGGTTGCCTCTTAGGCTTTTCAGAAGGTTGTGGGTTCAAGTCCCACTCCAGAGACTTGAACCCTCAAAAATCTAGGCTGACACTCTAGGGCAGTACTGAGGGAGTGCTGCTCTCGTGGAGGTGCCGTCTTTCGGATGAGACATTAAACCGAGGCTCCATCTGCTCTCTCAGATGGATGTAAAATATCCCATGGCACCGTTTCAAAGAAGAGCAGGGCAGTTATCCCCGGTGTCCTGGCCAATATTTATCACTCAATCAACATCACTATAAACAGATTATCTGGTCATTATCACATTGCTGTTTGTGGGAGCTTGCTGTGTGCAAATTGGCTGCTGCGTTTCCTACATTACAACACTTCAGAAGTAGTTAATTGGCTGTACAGCGCTTTGGGATGGCCTGATGTTGTGAAAGGCGCTATATAAATGCAAGTATTTCTTTCTAAACGAAAGAGTCCCAGTTTACTTTAGTCTGCCCTCATGCCTCACTTGTTATGGTCTTTTCATTCTGTCACACTCTCTCTTTATATTATCACAATAATCTAGTTTGATTATCACTGCTGCCTACTCCATAGCACTTCATTTCAATTTTTTGTCCCTCTGATGTAGTTCTGTTCTTTCATTTAGAACAAGATCTGGGCAGGAAAAAATAGCCTGGAGGTAATGAAAACAGTATTTTGTTAAACAAGTCTTAAAATAAAAATAAATGATAGCTTATGACATAATTAAATAAAAACTATTAGTCTACTTCCCTGAGGAATAGGACATTAAAGAACAACCTAAACGGTGCTAGTAAAATAAATCGAAATTTGTAGAGCCAACTCCACAAAGTTCACCTCAGAGGGAAATGGTACTTCAGCTACCTCGGCCCTTCTCAATCCCACGGGTCAACTGATAACTCCAAGCACTCTAACTAATGGCAGCCCTGAAGTGCACGAAGGAAAGTAGCTGGTTGTGTGGCATTGTAGTCAGTTGGTTGACTGTTGAGCCATCTTACAAATAGTAAATGCTATTGTGCTGCTGGTGTGAGTAGACTGCAAAGTAACATCTACATTTGCAATGCCCTGTATCCTTGGAGTTCTCCCTGTGTATGCCTTGTCTCTGGTTGGAAGATAGATCTGAGCACAGTGGTTGACATGTCAGTCCTCTTTTACTTCACTTTTTTCAGGATGTGGGCATCGCTGGCAAGGCAAGCATTTATTGCCCATCCATAATTACCCTGGAGAAGGTGGTGGTGAGCCGCCTTCTTGAACCGCTGCAGTCCATGTAGTGAAGTTAGGTGGGAGTTCCAGGATTTTGACCCAGCGACGATGAAGGAACGACAATATATTTCCAAGATAAGGTTGTACGTGACTTGGAGGGGAATTTGGATGTGGTGGTGTTCCTGTGTGCCTGCTACCCTTGTCCTTCTAGGTGGTAGAGGTCATGGGTTTAGGAGGTGCTGTCGAAGAAGCCATGGCGAGTTGCTGAAGTGCATCTTGTAGATTTTTTAAAAATTCATTCATGGGATGTGGGCGTCGCTGGCAAGGCCAGCATTTATTGCTCATCTCTAGTTGCCCTTGAGAAGGTGGGGGTGAGCCGCCTTCTTGGACCGCTGCCGTCCGTGTGGTGATGGTACTCCCACAGTGCTGTTAGGGAGGGAGATCCAGGATTTTGACCCAGCGACGATGAAGGAACGGCGATATACTTCCAAGTCAGGATGGTGTGTGACTTGGAGGGGAACTTGGAGGTGGTAGTGTTCCCATGCGCCTGCTGCCCTTGTCCTTCTAGGTGGTCGAGGTCGCGGGTTTGAGAGGTGCTGCCGAAGAAGCCTTGGTGAGTTGGTTCACACAGCAGCCACGGTACGCCGGTGGTGAAGGGAGTGAATGTTTAAGGTGGTGGATGGGGTGCCAATCAAGTGGGCTGCTTTGTCCTGGATGGCCTTGAGGTCGATCTTAACTTTGTTACGGTAGTGTCAAGTGAGTGGCAGTGAGTAAGCAGCACATTTTACATTTCTGATGATTTGTATTTCCATCGAAGTCCAGATCTAACCCCCTTGTACCTTTTCTGAGGTGCCAATGTCTTGGTTCCTGCCCAGCAGCTGTCTTCCTTCCTACCTGTCACCTAAGCTCTGGTTGTGCCGTTTTTTGGATCTTGTGAACTTTAAAGGATTGCACATTTCTCTTCAGAGCCATCTCTGCTCTCTGCATGCTCTGATACTATGGTGGGTTCATCCTCCCGACACATCCATTGTTTCGGCTGTAGATGAATCATCTATAAAGATATCGGCATGGAAAATTCTGAATTTATGACTTCTTCATCAGATTAGTATCTCTGAACAATTTTTTTAAGACAACTGGATTAGATTTGTGTGGGCAATGCATCACTATGACATTTTGTATTTGAGTTGCTAGTGGAATTTAATCATTTACATTGTGTAACACAAAAACCTCTCAACAACATGTAATTTAACTACAGCTTCACAAAATCAAAGTGTAAAATTATGCAACCCTGCAATTTTCTCCTTTTTAATTCTGAGGTACTTAAAATAGCCCTTGACTTCAAAAAGAAATAGAAGCAGCTTCCATTCCATGTACAGGAAACTTTGTGTTATCCGGAGGCGAACCGTCCGGCAAGCTCGAGCCACCGGCAAAAATCAGGAGCCGTTTTTTATTCTTTTCGTTTCTTTTCTTTGCTTTTTTTGAACAGTCAAGCTCTGCAACGTCTGTAGCTAAGCAACAGCTTCAGCTAGAGATGCTACAGAGACGCTTGCCGACTGTTTAGAGGCTGTTGCTAAGCAACAGGGTTTGTTGATTCATACGGAGATGAAAATCTCCGTATGTTTCAACATTAGCTCTGGAGTGTACAACTTGTGAATGTGGAACTGAGGCACAGACTATGCAACATCTCCTGCAATGCCCATCGTTAGAGGAACCCTGCACTGTTGCAGATCTTGCCGAATCCAACAACAAGGCGCAAAAATGTGTCCAGTTCTGGCTGGGCTATGTATAGACTGTCCGTGGACACGATAAGAAGAAGAAGCACAAAGTTTCCTGTAGTAGCGGAGTGTGGTGGAAAGACTGTTGTCGGTTATATTTGGTAGTAAGTAACATCATGTGGGTGTGACCAAGGTCCCATGCTGTTGTCCATCTGGAGCAGGCGGCTCGAGGAAAGAAAGAACTTGCATTTAAATAGCGCCTTTCACAACCTCACGACGTCCCAAAGCACTTTTGAAGTGTTGTCACTGTCGTAATGTAGGAAACGCGGCAGCCAATTTGTGCACAGCAAGGTCCCTCAAACAGCAATGTGATAATGACCAGATAATCTGTTTTTTAGTGGTGTCAGTTGAGGGATCAATATTGACCAGGTCACCAGGAAGAAGTCCGCTGCTCTTTGAATAGTTATATGGGATCTTTTACGCCCACCTGAGAGGGCAGATGTGGCGTCGGTTTAACATCTCATCTGAAAGATGGCACCTCTGACAGTGCAGCACTCTCTCAGTGCTGCACTGGAGTGTCAGCCTAGTTTATGCGTTCAAGTCTATGGAATGGGACTTGAACCCGCAGCCTTCTGACTCACGGGCAAGAGGACGACCCACTGAGCCACGACTGATGCAGGAGACTGACAGCTCTAAATCAAAGCAAAAGCAGTAAACTTTAATTCACTGTTGTCCCAACACCTCCTGCTGCACTGCACCTGGTAGAAATTGTGCTCTTTACCTCAATAACTAATAAATATCGAGTTATTTACAAATGTTCTTTAAGAGTTTTTGAGCTTGTGTATGTTTAACCTTGGAGGAAAAGCACTATCACAATGTAAATAAAGTAGAAAAGATTTCCGAAAACCTAGCTCAAAGTCAGCTGTGAAGGGTATGCATGTATGCACTTCGATTTTTCTCCCTACCGCATGTTTTTATCATTTTCACGGAGTGTATCAATAATGAACGAGCAAGCCTTCTGCCTGATAGCAATGCCAGGGACAGCGTATTGTAAGTCAGAATGCCAGGTCAGATCTCTGGCGTGCCATGACAAATGTTCTGGGGAAGCGGTAATAGAAACTGATGCGCTATCAATTACTCATAAAAGACTGAGAGTTAGAAGAGTAACCAAAGGCTTTTATTAACAACAGAATGGAGGTCTGCCTCGCGTGGTCGACCGGTCCATGATACTAAGGGCTGACTCCTCCCACAGGTCCGAGTATAAAGGTGACTGCTCCCCAGCCCTTAGTATCATGGACCGGTCGACCACGCGGCGGGGTGAAGTGTATTAAAAGTTAGTGTATTGGAGTCTCTCTGGAGGTCTTGTCTGCCGCTGTGATCTGCGTGGCGACGGCAGGGGTAGTGAAGTTTCCGGCGTCGAGTCCAGCGTAGGCTGTGGCACAGGCGTGTCGTCCTCGTAGATGTCGAGCGGGTCGCGGGGCCCAGGCCTGCCGTCTGCTGGGGCTGGATATCGGATCGTGGGGGGGGGTGGTAGTGGGTAGTGGGTTACTGCGGCCCCCGAGGGTGCAAGGTCTCTTATGGAGACTGTGTCCTCCCGCCCGTCCGGGTATGCGATGTAAGCATACTGGGGGTTGGCGTGGAGGAGGTCGACCCTCTCGACCAGGGGGTCCGTTTTATGGGTCCTCACGTGTCTTCTCAGTAGGACCGGCCCTGGGGACGTCAGCCATGGCGGTAGCGATGTCCCCGATGTGGACTTCCTTGGGAAGACAAACATTTTCTCATGAGGGGTGGCGTTAGTGGCAGTGCAGAGCAGTGACCGAATAGAGTGGAGCGCATCGGGGAGCACATCCTGCCAGCGGGAGGTTGGAAGGCCCCTAGACTTTAAGGCTAGCAGGACGGCCTTCCAAACTGTCGCATTTTCTCTTTCCACCTGTCCGTTCCCCCGGGGGTTGTAACTGGTGGTCCTGCTTGTGGCAATACCCCTAGTTAGCAGGTACTGACGGAGTTCGTCGCTCATAAACGATGAGCCCCGGTCGCTATGGATATAGCTGGGGAAGCCGAACAGGGTGAAGAGGTTGTTCAGACATTTAATGACCGTGGCACTGGTCATGTCCGGGCAGGGGAAGGCGAACGGGAAACGGGAGTACTCATCAATAATATTGAGGAAGTACACATTGCGGTCGGAGGAGGGGAGAGGCCCTTTAAAATCGACGCTCAGGCGCTCGAAGGGGCGAGTGGCTTTTATCAGGTGGGCCCTGTCTGGTCTATAAAAGTGCAGTTTGCACTCAGCGCAGACTTGGCAGTTCCTGGTCATGGTCCTGACCTCCTCAATAGAGTAAGGCAGGTTGCGGGCCTTGATGAAGTGGAAGAACCTGGTGACCCCCGGGTGGCAGAGGTCATTGTGGAGGGCCCGCAGTCTATCGATCTGCGCGCTGGCGCAGGTGCCACGTGATAGCGCATCCGGGGGTTCATTTAGCTTCCCGGGCCGGTACAAGATCTCGTAGTTGTAGGTGGAAAGTTCGATTCTCCACCTCAAGATCTTGTCATTTTTGATTTTGCCCCTCTGCTTGTTGTTAAACAAAGAAGCAACTGAACGCTGGTCAGTGAGCAGGGTAAATCGTTTTCCGGCCAGGTAGTGCCTCCAATGACGCACAGCCTCCACAATCGCCTGGGCCTCCTTCTCAACAGCGGAGTGTCTGGTCTCCGGGCCTTGGAGGGTTCGTGAAAAGAAGGCCACGGGTCTCCCCGCCTGATTGAGGGTAGCGGCCAGGGCAAAGTCAGACGCGTCGCTTTCCACCTGGAAGGGGATGGATTCGTCCACTGCGTGCATGGTGGCTTTGGCAATGTCCTCCTTGATACGGTGGAAGGCTAAGCGGGCCTCTGCCGTCAAGGGAAAAGAGGTGGACTTGATCAGCGGACGGGCCTTGTCCGCATAGTAGGGGACCCACTGGGCGTAATAGGAGAAAAACCCTAGGCACCTCTTCAGGGCCTTGAGGCAGTGGGGCAGTGGAAGTTCCATAAGGGGACGCATCCGGTCGGGGTCGGGGCCGATGACTCCGTGTTCCACAACACAGCCAAGGATGGCGAGGCGGTTTGTGCGGAATATGCACTTCTCCTTGTTATATGTCAGGTTTAGGAGTTGGGCGGTGCGGAGGAATTTTTCGAGGTTTGCGTCATGGTCCTGCAAGTCACGGCCGCAGATGGTCACATTGTCCAGATATGGGAAAGTGGCCTGCAACGCATTTTGATCTACCATCCGGTCCATCTCCCTTTGGAAGACGGAGACCCCGTTGGTGACGCCAAAGGGAACCCTAAGGAAGTGATAGAGGCGGCCGTTTGCCTCAAAGGCAGTGTACTGGCGGTCCTCAGGGCGGATGGGGAGCTGGTGGTACGCTGATTTCAGGTCAATGGTCGAGAAGACGCGGTACTGCGCGATCTGGTTGACCATATCAGCTATACGGGGGAGTGGGTAGGCGTCCAGCAGGGTGTAGCGATTTATTGTCTGGCTGTAGTCGATGACCAGGCGCTGCTTCTCGCCGGTCTTAACGACCACAACCTGGGCTCGCCAGGGGCTGGTGCTGTCCTCAATAATCCCTTCTTTCAGGAGCCGCTCCACTTCGGTTTTAATGAAAACCCTGTCCCCGGCACTGTATCGCCTGCTCTTTGTGGCGATGGGCTTACAGTCGGGGGTGAGGTTAGCAAACAGTTGCGGGGGGGTGACTCTGAGTGTGGAGAGGTTGCACCTGGTGCGCGGCGGGCAGTTTGGAAGCTGCTGGCTGCGGACTGTGAGTGGGGGTAGGGGTCCACCGTACGCCATCGTAACACTTTTAAGGTGGCACTGAAAATCTAACCCCAGCAGGACGGCAGCGCAGAGGTCAGGCAGGACCAGAAGTTTAAAATGATCGTACACGGTCCCGTCTACTACGAGTGTCACCACGCAGTAGCCGCCGATGTCCGCCGACTGGGACTCAGAGGCCATAGAAATCCGCTGTTGCGCAGGCAGGACTGGGAGAGAGCAACGCCGCACCGTGTCGGGGTGGATGAAGCTCTCCGTGCTCCCAGAGTCAAAAAGGCAGATTGTATCGTGACCATTTACCTTAATGTCCATTGTGGAACTGGCCAGTTGGTGCGGTCTCGCTTGGTCCAGTGTAACGGATGCCAGCGTAGGGGTCGGTGTGTCGCTGCGGGTATCAGATGAGGCGGTGTCGGGGGCCTGCTGCATCCCGGCTGTCGTCCAAGATGGCGGCGTCCATGATCCCCATGTGGCTGGAGGCGTCCAAAATGGCTGCTGTACCGGTGATTCGCACATGGCCGGGGAGGTCCAAGATGGCGGCCCGCATGGCCCACACGCGGCGCTGCTGGGGTTCGGGGTGGCTTTGGCCCTGCAGACGCTAGCGTAGTGTCCCTTCTTCCCGCAGCCCGAGCAGATCGCGTTTTTCGCCGGGCAGCGCGCTCTGGGGTGTTTTGCCTGGCCACAGAAGTAGCATTTCTGGCCTTGGGGCACTGCTGTCTGGCCTTGGGACACTGCTGCGGTAGTTGGGCCGTTGTTGGGGTGTGGCTGGGGTGGCACGGCGCTATGAGGCGGTCCTACCGTGTCCCAGGCTGTCATTCCCCGCGGCGTCCACGGTGCAGAGGAGTAGGCATCCATGCCCTGGTAGGCTGCATCCAACGATAGTGCGAGTTCAGAGGCCTTGTTGAGGTCGAGGTTACTCTGCTCCAACAGTCGCTGTCGGGTGTAATTGGATCTGTGGCCCGCTACAAAAGCGTCCCGGATAAGTTCCTCTGTGTACACGGCGGCCTTTACATCCTTACAACCACAGGCCCGGCCAAGCACAGACAGTGCCTGAAGGTATTCCACGGTCGATTCCCCTGGTTGTTGTTTACGACTCCCCAGGAGGTGCCTGGCGTACACTTCGTTCACTGGGCGCGTGTACTGGTCCTTGAGGAGCTTGATAGCGTCCGCGTACGAGGTCGCGTCTTGGATGACCGAGTACACTCGGTGGTTCACTTTGGAGGTCAGGACATCCAGTTTGTCCTCGTCCGATTTGATTGCTTCGGAGGCGGTCAGGAATTTTTCGAAACACTTAAGCCAGTGAGTAAACTTGGTGGATGAGTCCGCCTCCCGATGATCTAAGTCCAGGCATGCTGGTGTGAGGATCTTCTCCATTATAAAAATGTTGTTAATAAAATTGATGCGCTATCAATTACTCATAAAAGACTGAGAGTTAGAAGAGTAACCAAAGGCTTTTATTAACAACAGAATGGAGGTCTGCCTCGCGTGGTCGACCGGTCCATGATACTAAGGGCTGGGGAGCAGTCACCTTTATACTACGACCTGTGGGAGGAGTCAGCCGAGGCATGTCCAGGCATGTACACAGTGGAATACAAACAGGACAAACAGGAATACAAACAGTGGTTTACCACAGAAACAAAGGTCAGCTGTGGAGCACCATGCTATTAGTAGCTTGGGAGGAGAGGACTTGGGGCTTCATTAGCTGAGTTCAAGCTAAGCTGACCTAGAACTGCACAGAAAGGAAGGCAGGCATTCATTACTAACTTGCATGTATAACTCGATGAAATGAGGTACAACTGTGCCACAGATAACATTTTAGTCCGCCTTTCTCTGGAGTGCTGCCCAAGCAATGAAGAATGTCTCGGCAAATTCAGTATCTCGCCCTGACAACTCATTGTTGTGGGTAACACGTTGATGGACATTGCAGAGTCACACTTGCTCTTCTATGAGCTATTCTAATGCAGCTATAATATTGTCTGGCCTTAGTTTGTGTTGCCTCCTTCTTCAACTTTAGAAGCGCAGTTAGTATTTGGTGCTTTAACACAAAAGCTAAAACTTCTGGGGAATCGAGCAAAAGACAGACGGGACAGTGGGCAGCTTGGAGAGTAGGGGGCAGCAATTCAGTTGCACAATTGTGAAGATGTCATAAACCAAATGAACAAACCTTGAACGATTTATAAACCCCAACATATTGTGAGATTGAAACACTGCCTCAATCTCACTGCGGGCATCTATTATTAACATATGCTGAATATAGATTTGATATTTATTTTTAATCAGAGATGTTTATGTGGTGAGTGTGATGTTTATGTTGTGAGCGTGTTCAGTTGAAGGTTAAAGTGTAACAAAGATAATTGTTAAAGTGTGTGGTATCACACTACAGTATTAGAATGATGGTAATATCACGTTTTATCAAGCCATGAGTTGCCAGGAAATGTATTGTACGTTAAAATATTTTACCTGTTTAACTTGAAGAAAATTCAGCATTGAGAATGCTACAATTAGCATATCTATTTGTGTAAAAGACAGTTACATTTCTACTTGTCGTACACTTTGGATTATGCTTAAAATCTCCAGTCCTAAAACTCTGTTCGCACCTACCACACCTCCAGCTCTGTTCTGCTGAGTGTCCCCAGCTCCCTCCATCCTACCATCAGTAGCAGCGCCTTAAGACACCTCAGTCCTACACTCTGCAACTCTCCCCTAAACCTTTCTGTTTGCTATATCCCTTCCCACCTTTCAAAACCTCCTTAAAACAAACCTCTTTGAACATGCCTTCATCCATCTCCCCTCATCTCCCTTCCACTCCTGCTGAGTTTCCTGCGCACATAGCCTAGGCTGACACGCCAGTGCAGTACTGAGGGAGTGCTGCACTGTCGGAGGTGCCGTCTTTCAGATAAAGTTAAATAGAGGCCCTGCCTGCTCTCTCAGGTGGGTGTAAAACATCCCATGGCATTGTTCGAAGAAGAGCAGGGGAGTTCTCCCCGGTGTCCTGGCCAATATTTATCCCTCAACCAACATCGGCAAAACAGATTATCTGGTCATTACCTCATTGCTGTTTGTGGGACCTTCCTGTGCACAAATTGGCTGCCACGTTTCCTACTCTACAACAGTGGCCACACTTCAAAAGTACTTCATTGGCTGTAAAGCACTTTGGGACGTAGTGAAAGGCGCTACATTAATGCAAGTCTTTTTTTGGACATTGAACTATGAAACAGTTTGTTGAGTTCAAGGCCCTCTATAAATGTAAGTTGCTGCTGCCATTCACAGAAGGTTGGGGGCAACATGCAGCCCCTCTACTTAAACCAACCCAATTAACATTGGCAAGTTAGACAACTGAATACGAGCAGTCTGAATAATGAGTAATGAGCATTTTTATTGGAGTTGATAAGGTCAAGTAGAATGGTTCTTTTGTTAATTAGATGCTGCTTTTAGCACAAGCCAACACTGCCTTCACCATGGAAGTAATGCAGTCAGACCCTTTTCATACTCAAAGGGTATTTGAAAGTGAAGTGTGTTGCACCATATTTGGAAGAAATAAATATTCTTTGCTGTTCTGGCATTTGAACTGTTCTAAACAAGAGGATCAGTAATGCAGGCTGACACAAAGGAAACGCTGCAGTAAAATGAATTATTATTCAAGCAATAATTGTACATTATTATTGTTATACTTGTATGTATTCCTTGCGGCAGCTTGGAGTACTGATCTGTGTCCAATTTAGTACATTTAATGGATTGACTATGAAAAATCACCCAAAAGAATCACCAAGCCAGTGCTTAAAAGTCTGAATATATCACTGTAAATTGGTGCATGGCTACAAGTATTGATATGTGTGTGGAAAAAAACCAGAAGAGCAAACCATATATTTTGATGACTGTCACCTCCTTTGCAGTTGTTTCCTTGAGATTAATATTTCTGTGGTAATAACTCCATCTGCTGAGCTTTTCTTTTTTAATAAGTGAATTAACGAGAATTGAAAATCAATTCTATAATTGAACAAACTGCACTGGAACATTGTTAAAAGCTTACTTCATCGTAAGCTCATTAAAATGCACTTAAAAGCTCCTCAATGAATAAATTCAGCACACGGTGTAGTAGTGAGCCATACGTACTGGAGGTGCTGCCGAAAAAGCCTCGGCAAGTTGCTGCAGAGCATCTTGTAGTGAAAGGATATTTACTAGTCCTATCCCGGATCAGGCTTATTTCTCAGATAACAACAGAAATTGCTGGAAAAACTCAGCAGGTCAGGCAACATCCGTGGAGAGAAATTTGAGTTGACGTTTCGGGTCGAAACCCTTCTTCAAAACTGGAAAGAAAATAAAATAGATCGAAGGCAGGGCTGCGATCGAACAAAAGAAGTAAAAGAGACAATAGACAATCTCAGATGTTCACTTTCAACTAAAGGTTGAGGTAGCGGAATCCTAAAGACGCTTGACTGGGTCTAAAGGTCCGGACTATCTCTCCCTAAAGGAAAGGAACAACCCGAGAATGTTACCGTCCTCCAGATAGCGCTTTTAATAAGTTTAGCTAGACTGTAATGTCCCGGATATTATGAGGGTCCGGAGATCTCCCCTCAGAAAAATGTACCTCTTCACCAAAGAGTGTACAGAGATTGAGTTTGCGAGTTTTTGATACAGAAGACTTATGTGAGACAATTCTAAAAATATATAGAGATTTATTAAAAGAGCCGACATGCAATTTACAGTTGGTGAATCAGTCAATCGCAACTTTAACAGTTCTAAAAAGAGAAAAAATACAATCTTATTTTTAACAGAGAATCTTACTTTTAAATCTTAACTTCGCTACAGTATTACAGTTCTTAAAATTTTCTATACAGGATATCCATCAATATCAAAATATCTTTGATCCCCGAGGTACATAGAGTGGAAGACCACAGAGCCGCCGCTGTAGTCAAGAATCACTTTGCCTGATTAAAGCGACTCTGATATCCCATTTGAGACTTCAATATTTATACCTTTTTTCAGTTGTATTTCCTTTAAGGTTTCTGCTGATGCAAGTTAATTATCACTATTCATCTTTCTGCTGACCTCTACAATTCTTTACTGCCACATCAGCTTGTAATATTCCAGAATCTGTCACATCTCCAGGTGTTCTGGGTTTACCATATAAAAAGGTGTGAAAGGCAGATGTCCCTTATTTTATGTGTCATCTTTATGAGGGCAGATGTTCCTTATCTTATGTGTCATCTTTACGAAGTTTAATTTATATCACATATATCCAGGGTTGACCATTGTGTTGTTCCCAAAAGGTTAGCCACTCGGAGCTATCCCATTTTTCTGTTTCAATAACTTGTCCTGTTTCAATAGCCAGAATTCTTTCATAGCTATTTCATAGTTAGGTTTCTAAATTTCCAAACCCAGTTTGTCAGGTTTTAAAGAATTTATAAGGTAGAGTTCCTTATAAGGTACTCTTCAGGGTCAACCACTGTCTTATCTCAACAAGGCCAGAATTATTTCATAAGATAGTGTATTTTTCTAAAAAGGCTATATAGTATATTCCTTCACTAGATGTAATATCTCCAAGTTTGCAGACGACACAAAGCTGGGTGGGAGTGTGTGCTGTGAGGAGGATGCCGAGAAACTCCAGTATGATTTGGACAGGTTGGGTGATTGGGCAGATGCATGGCAAATGCAGTATAATGTGGATAAATGCAAGGTTATCCACTTTAGTGGCAAAAACAGGAAGGCAGATTATTATCTGAATGGCAATAGAGTGGGAGAAGGGGAAGTGCAACGAGACCTGGGTGTCCTTGTGCACCAGTCACTGAAGGTAAGCATGCAGGTGCAGCAGGCGGTTAAGAAGGCAAATGGTATGTTGGCCTTCGTAGCGAGAGGGTTTGAGTAAAGGAACATGGATGTCTTGCTGCAGTTGTACAGGGCCTTGGTGAGACCACACCTTGAGTATTGTGTGCAGTTTTGGTCACCTTATCTGAGGAAAGATGTTCTTGCCGTGGAGGGAGTGCGGTGAAGATTCACTAGACTGATACCTGGGATGGCAGGAATGACGTTTGAAGAGAGATTGGGTCAATTAGGCTTATATTCGCTGGAGTTTAGAAGAATGAGAGGGGATCTCATTGAAACTTATAAAATTCTAACAGGACTAGACAGACTAGATGCAGGAAGGATGTTTCTGATGGCCGGGGAGTCCAGAACCAGGGGTCACAGTGTAAGGATAAGGGGTAAGCCATTTAGGACAGAGATGAGGAGGAATTTCTTCACCCAGAGAGTGGTGAACCTGTGGAATTCTTTACCACAGAAGGCAGTTGAGGCCAACTTATTAAATATATTCAAGAAGGAGTTAGATATATTTCTTAAAGCTTAAGGGATCAAGGGATATGGGGAGAAAGCAAGGACAGGATACTGAATTTGGATGATCAGCCATGATCTCATTAAATGGCGGAACAGGCTCGAGGGGCCGAATGGCCTACTCCTGCTCTTATCTTCTATGTTTCTATGTTTCACAGTAGATGGTACACACAGCAGACACGGTACGCCGGTGGTGGAGTGAGTGAATGTTTAAGGTGGTGGATGGGGTGCCAATCAAGTGGGCTGCTTTGTGCTGGATAGTGTCAAGCTTCCTGGGTGTTGTTGGAGCTGCACTCATTCAGGCTAGTGGAGTGTATTCCATCACACCCCTGACTTGTACCTTGTAGATGGTGGAACGGCTTTAGGGAGTCAGGAGGTGAGTCACTTGCTGCAGTTTACCCAGCCTTTGACCTGCTCTTGTAGCCACAGTATTTACGTAGCTGGTCCAGTTAAGTTTTTGGTTAATGGTGACTCCCAGGATGTTGATGGTGGGGGATTTGGCGATGGTAATGCCATTGAATATCAAGGGGAGGTGGTTAGACTTTTTCTTGTTGGAGACAGTCATTGCCTGGCACTTGTATGCCGTGAATGTTACTTGCCACTTATCAGTCCAAGCCTGACTGTTGTTTAGGTCTTGCCACATGCAGGCATGGACTGCTTCATTATCTGAGGAGTTGCGAATGAAACTGAACACTGTGCGATCATCAGCGAACATCCCCACTTCTGATCTTATGATTGAGGGAAGGTCATTGATGAAGCAGCTGAAGATGGTTGGGTTTAGGACACTGCCCTGAGGAATTCTAGCCGTGATGTCCTGGGGCTGAGATGGTTGGCCAACTGGGGCCTAACCAGTGATTTATAAAGGTTTAGAGTTCTGTCATGTCCTGCTGACTATGTGTATATCTCAATAATATGAAATTGACATTTGTGCAAAGAAAATGGAAACACATATGAATTTAAGTTGCAGTATGTTGTACAGTTGAAACACTTCAGACAAGACAGATTGCACAAGGTTCAATGCATAAGTTAAGAAATAAGAATCAACGCAATCAACTCAACATGGGACTTTCTTTAATGTTTAAATGTTTTTTATCTTTCGAAAGCAGAATTGGGGGGCTTTGAAGTGGAAAAACATAAACCCACTGGTTAATTGCAGTTGAATTCAAAGTGCGGGGGCGAGAGTGGGAGCTATGTTGCAGTGCTGTCTGTCTCTCTCACTTTTGTCTGCTTCTCCATTTATAACCTCAAAAACTTGGAACACGTTAAGCCATATTGATACTGAATTTCAGAACTGACCTCATTAAAGTCTGCAGTTCTTTATTGCAGTGGATTCGCTAGGGAGGGCAATGCACTTTCCTTTCTTGTACAGCATGAGGGGATTGCAGTGGTGGGGGTGGGGGCAATGACTATATCACTGATTAACTGTCTATTAATCAGACAGTAATGCATAAGCAGCATAGCAACCCTTCCAGTTTTGTGTCTGCTTGTCAGCAGTATAGTATTCTACGATGACACCCACTCTCATTCATTGATCTTTATCTTTGCATGGAGAAATTGAATTAACCCGTGCACTTTCCTGCACAGACAGGGAATAATGTATGATTCCTTCCATCCAAATTTTGTCGCTGTCATTTTTAAGTAACTCTGTACTCAGATAAGCAGAAATTTTACTGGCTTCATTTGCGTTTGAAAATGCTTGCTGTTTGTTAAGGTGGAGCGCGGTTTTCTCTCACGTATTTCTTAAGGAGAGACTATCGTTGACAGCAGGTAATTCTTTGCACTTGCGTACTGGGCTATTTATCCTGGCATGAAGAGTGTTTGAGCCCAGGAGAATATCCTGATACCAGTCTCTAGCTTGGATTTTTGCTGAATTTGATGCCAGTTGGGGAACTGGTGGTGTACTGGGTCCTATCAGCATGGGACCTGGATTGCGAATCTACTCCAGGATGGAAGTATTCCTCTCTGTTAAGGGTAAAGGGGACTCAAACTGAAACATTTTAGGGTGGGAAATGGAAATGTCATGCCGCTGCGGCTGGGAGGGAATCAGGGGAGGGGAACAGTGATGTGAGGGTGACACTGTGGCACACTATTGTCAGGGACCAGAGAGGTTTGCAGCTAACAATGGGTGAAGCAAGTGCTCCATTCTCTTGCATTGTGACTGCCCTCACAAAAATTCCGTGCAACAATTGAAAACCTTGATATTAAATCACCTGACCTTCAATTCTCAGTTCGATTACAATCTTTCTGTGTCACCAACTGTAACTCGAATCTGTAAATGGCTTCCACCATTTCAAAGTGGATACATTAGGAACTATTCTTGCATCCAGCAAAGTATGAAGCTGCGAAATAGAGATACAACAATTTTTAACTTTTTTAAACGATCCTGAATGTTCTTTTCAAATACATCATTGAATGGCTGTCTTTTTTTCTGTTTTATTTCTACATTCTTTCCCCCTTATCATCTCAACTGTGTGCCTATCAATCCAGTTTCCCCCACATGACAACAGTGACTGCACGTCAGAAGTGCTTCAATGGCTGCAAAGCGCTTTGGGACCTTCTGGGGTTGTGAAAGGTGCTATATCAATGCAAGTTCCTTTTTGCTTTCTTTCTCAGATGAGAAGGTGGCTGGCTGAGTGGCAGTGAGCACCTCCGGCAATGACTCTCTGTGACTTTGCCAGTATGGCATGTGTGGGTATAACTCATTGATCTCAGCTGGTGCCTCTGATGGTTTCTCTGCTACCTAGGCTCATTTGCAATCAGTTTTACAACCTGGTGAACTGTTGAGGTGAAGAATGACCATCTGGGGGAAACCTGAGTGTGACTGTCAAATGAGGCTGGGAATTGGACTCTGGTCTTCTAGCTTTCTAGCTTTTGGTAGATCACTCATCACAAATATATTTAAGTGTAAAAAAAATCAAGTGAGTTAGCTTGATATTTAATCCATTTGGCAGGTGTTTGATCTTGACTTGCCTTACCTTGTGCCTGAAATTCAACCTTCAAATCCTGATCACTTTCCAATTGGGGTGGGATGGTGGGGGAGGGGGCTTGCTTCCTGATCTTTTATGTGTCATTTTTATGTTCTGGATGATTATACTGGAGTGTCTGTCTCTTGTCACACTGGCTGTTCATAAGGGTTCAACATTTGTAAACATGGCATCTGATGGCGAATATTCAGTTGTTGTTGAGGCTTTGACAAAGTCGGAGCAGAAGATCTCCACCCTCAGGATGCAGTGATGCTCCTACACTTCATACTTGGAACACAGGCCAGAAAGAATGCAGTTATAGCAGCTTTTGTACAATGGGCTCACGATGGCTCAGTTGAATGTGAGGTTTCTTTCAACCTCTGATCTACAACAGTTTCCAGCTTAAGGGACTATTTTTTTATACTTCCCGCTCTGGATTTGGATCCTGCCCTCCATTTTACTGAGGTCTATCTTAGTTTGTTGTAACACCTTGCTTAGTGAAGTGGGAAATACGTTTTCAACTCCACTTTAACAGAAGGAATAACATGCAAAGAGTGCAGTTTCCAGGACAGGTGGCTGTGAGGGGTAGGGTTGCCAGCACTGGTTAGACGTAGTCCTGGAGATTTCATCACCTCCGACCTCCCTGCCCCCACACCCCTGCCATTGACGCCCTGCTTTTCCACCCCAATTGGAAAGTGATCAGACTCCTCATTACCCAATTGGTTGATTCTTGACCGTGAGTCAAACAGTCCCTTTTTCCCCCATCTCCAATATTTTTATAACTAACAAATGAAAGTGTTCAAAGAAAATGAAAAAAACCCACAATTTTTTTAAATGCCCCAATTAATTTTCTCACAGTTTGCTTACAGCAGTGTCCTGGAGATTAATCTTTAATTCCTGGAGACTCCAGGATAAACCTGGAAGGTTGGCAACCCGAGTGAGGGGGTTAAAATGAAAAAAGAAAGTCTTGGACTTGCATAGCACCATCTCCCTATTCTCAGAAACATCTCCAAGTGCTTCACAAATTAGGGGGGAATCAATGATCCCGTGGTCCTATTTCAGCCCTGCCCGCAGGGAGTGTGGATCAAAGAATCAGAACGGCAGTGTTGTAGCTCCCTTTGAACCAAGTTCACCACTGGGATAATGAGATTGTGGAAGTATCCTTGTATTGAATTACTGCTCCTATGTAAAGTGAACATGGCTGCCATTGTATGCACAATGAGGACGTCAATGTCCAAATACTGCAATGTCCACCTGAATCCCTAGAATTGGCAGATGTGACCATGGTTTAACATTTCATCCAGTAGAAGGAACGTCTGACAATGCAGCAGTCCCTTGTCATTGCTCCAGAGTGTCAGTCCCTTGTCATTGCTCCAGAGTGTCAGTCCCTTGTCATTGCACCGGAGTGTCAGTCCCTGGTCATGACACCAGATTTTCAGTCCCTGGTCATTGCACCAGATTGTCAGTCCCTGGTCATTGCACCGGAGTGTCAGTCTCTTGTCATTTCACCAGAGTGTCAAACACTTGTCATTGCACCAGATAGTCATTCCCTTGTCATTGTACCAGGGTGTCAGTCCCTGGTCATTGCACCAGAGTGTCAGTCTCTTATCATTTCACCAGAGTGTCAGTCTCTTGTCATTTCACCAGAGTGTCAGTCTCTTGTCATTGCACCAGAGTGTCAAACACTTGTCATTGCAGCAGAGTGTCAGTCCCTTGTCATTGCACCAGAGTGTCAGTCTCTTGTCCTTGCACCAGAGTGTCAGTCTCTTGTCATTTCACCAGAGTGTCAGTCTCTTGTCATTGCACCAGAGTGTCAGTCCCTTGTCATTGCACCTGAGTGTCAGTCTCTTGTCCTTGCACCAGAGTGTCAGTCTCTTGTCCTTGCACCAAAGTGTCAGTCCCTGGTCATTGCACCGGAGTGTCAGTCTCCTGTCATTTCACCAGAGTGTCAATCACTTGTCATCGCACCAGAGTGTCAGTCTCTTGTCATTGCACCAGAGTGTCAGTCCCTGGTCATTGCACCAGAGTGTCAGTCTCTTGTCATTTCACCAGAGTGTCAATCTCTTGTCATTTCACCAGAGTGTCAATCACTTGTCATTGCACCAGAGTGTCAGTCCCTGGTCATTGCACCGGAGTGTCAGTCTCTTGTCATTGCACCAGAGTGTCAATCACTTGTCATTGCACCAGAGTGTCAGTCCCTGGTCATTGCACCAGAGTGTCAGTCCCTGGTCATTGCACCAGAGTGTCAGTCCCTGGACATTGCACCAGAGAGCCAGTCTCTTGTCATTGCACCAGAGTGTCAAACACTTGTCATTGCAGCAGAGTGTCAGTCTCTTGTCATTGCACCAGAGTGTCAGTCCCTTGTCATTGCAGCAGAGTGTCAGTCCCTTGTCATTGCACCAGAGTGTCAGTCTCTTGTCCTTGCACCAGAGTGTCAGTCTCTTGTCATTTCACCAGAGTGTCAGTCTCTTGTCATTTCACCAGAGTGTCAGTCTCTTGTCATTGCACCAGAGTGTCAAACACTTGTCATTGCAGCAGAGTGTCAGTCTCTTGTCATTGCACCAGAGTGTCAGTCCCTTGTCATTGCACCAGAGTGTCAGTCTCTTGTCCTTGCACCAGAGTGTCAGTCTCTTGTCCTTGCACCAGAGTGTCAGTCCCTGGTCATTGCACCGGAGTGTCAGTCTCCTGTCATTTCACCAGAGTGTCAATCACTTGTCATCGCACCAGAGTGTCAGTCTCTTGTCATTGCACCAGAGTGTCAGTCCCTGGTCATTGCACCAGAGTGTCAGTCTCTTGTCATTTCACCAGAGTGTCAATCTCTTGTCATTTCACCAGAGTGTCAATCACTTGTCATTGCACCAGAGTGTCAGTCCCTGGTCATTGCACCGGAGTGTCAGTCTCTTGTCATTGCACCAGAGTGTCAATCACTTGTCATTGCACCAGAGTGTCAGTCCCTGGTCATTGCACCAGAGTGTCAGTCCCTGGTCATTGCACCAGAGTGTCAGTCCCTGGTCATTGCACCAGAGTGTCAGTCCCTTGTCATTGTACAAGGGTGTCAGTCTCTGGACATTGCACCAGAGTGTCAGTCTCTTGTCATTGCACCAGAGTGTCAGTCCCTGGTCATTGCACCGGAGTGTCAGTCCCTTGTCATTGTACCAGGGTGTCAGTCCCTTGTCATTGCACCAGTGTCAGTCTCTGGTCATTGCACCAGAGTGTCAGTCCCTTGTCATTGCACCAGACTGTCAGTCCCTTGTCATTGCACCAGAGTGTCAGTCCCTTGTCATTGCACCAGAGTGTCAGTCTCTTGTCATTGCACCAGAGTGTCAGTCTCTGGACATTGCACCAGAGAGCCAGTCGCTTGTCATTGCACCAGAGTGTCAGTCTCTTGTCATTGCACCGGAGTGTCAGTCCCTGGTCATTGCACCAGAATGTCAGTCCCTTGTCATTGCACCAGAGTGTCAGTCCCTTGTCATTGCACCAGAGTGTCAGTCCCTTGTCATTGCACCAGAGTGTCAGTCTCTGGACATTGCACCAGAGTGTCAGTCTCTTGTCATTGCACCAGAATGTCAGTCTCTGGACATTGCACCAGAGAGCCAGTCGCTTGTCATTGCACCAGAGTGTCAGTCTCTTGTCATTGCACCAGAGTGTCAGTCTCTGGTCATTGCACCAGAGAGCCAGTCGCTTGTCATTGCACAAGAGTGTCAGTCTCTTGTCATTGCACCAGAGTGTTAGTCCTCTTGTCATTGCACCAGAGTGTCAGTCTCTTGTCGTTGCACCAGAGTGTCAGTCTCTTGTCATTGCACCAGAGTGTCAGTCCCTGGTCATTGCACCAGAGAGCCAGTCGCTTGTCATTGCACGAGAGTGTCAGTCTCTTGTCATTGCACCAGAGTGTTAGTCCTCTTGTCATTGCACCAGAGAGCCAGTCCCTTGTCATTCCACCAGAGTGTCAGTCTCTTGTCATTGCACCAGAGTGTCAGTCCCTTGTCATTGCACCAGAGTGTCAGTTCCTTGTCATTGCACCAGAGTGTCAGTCTCTTGTCATTGCACCAGAGTGTCAGTCCCTGGTCATTGCACCAGAGAGCCAGTTGCTTGTCATTGCACCAGAGTGTCAGTCTCTTGTCATTGCACCAGAGTGTCAGTCCCTTGTCATTGCACCAGTGTGTCAGTCCCTGGTCATTGCACCAGAGTGTCAGTCCCTTGTCATTGCACCAGAGTGTCAGTGCCTTGTCATTGCAGCAGACTGTCAGTCTCTTGTCATTGCACCAGAGTGTCAGTCTCTTGTCATTGCACCAGAGTGTCAGCCCCTGGTCATTGCAGCAGACTGTCAGTCTCTTGTCATTGCACCAGAGTGTCAGTCACTTGTCATTGCACCAGAGTGTCAGTCTCTTGTCATTGCAGCAGACTGTCAGTCTCTTGTCATTGCACCAGAGTGTCAGTCCCTGGTGATTGCACCAGAGTGTCAGTCCCTGGTCATTGCACCAGAGTGTCAGTCCCTTGTCATTGCACCAGAGTGTCAGTCTCTTGTCATTGCACCAGAGTGTCAGTCCCTTGTCATTGCAGCAGAGTGTCAGTCCCTTGTCATTGCACCAGAGTGTCAGTCTCTTGTCCTTGCACCAGAGTGTCAGTCTCTTGTCATTTCACCAGAGTGTCAGTCTCTTGTCATTTCACCAGAGTGTCAGTCTCTTGTCATTGCACCAGAGTGTCAAACACTTGTCATTGCAGCAGAGTGTCAGTCTCTTGTCATTGCACCAGAGTGTCAGTCCCTTGTCATTGCACCAGAGTGTCAGTCTCTTGTCCTTGCACCAGAGTGTCAGTCTCTTGTCCTTGCACCAGAGTGTCAGTCCCTGGTCATTGCACCGGAGTGTCAGTCTCCTGTCATTTCACCAGAGTGTCAATCACTTGTCATCGCACCAGAGTGTCAGTCTCTTGTCATTGCACCAGAGTGTCAGTCCCTGGTCATTGCACCAGAGTGTCAGTCTCTTGTCATTTCACCAGAGTGTCAATCTCTTGTCATTTCACCAGAGTGTCAATCACTTGTCATTGCACCAGAGTGTCAGTCCCTGGTCATTGCACCGGAGTGTCAGTCTCTTGTCATTGCACCAGAGTGTCAATCACTTGTCATTGCACCAGAGTGTCAGTCCCTGGTCATTGCACCAGAGTGTCAGTCCCTGGTCATTGCACCAGAGTGTCAGTCCCTGGTCATTGCACCAGAGTGTCAGTCCCTTGTCATTGTACAAGGGTGTCAGTCTCTGGACATTGCACCAGAGTGTCAGTCTCTTGTCATTGCACCAGAGTGTCAGTCCCTGGTCATTGCACCGGAGTGTCAGTCCCTTGTCATTGTACCAGGGTGTCAGTCCCTTGTCATTGCACCAGTGTCAGTCTCTGGTCATTGCACCAGAGTGTCAGTCCCTTGTCATTGCACCAGACTGTCAGTCCCTTGTCATTGCACCAGAGTGTCAGTCCCTTGTCATTGCACCAGAGTGTCAGTCTCTTGTCATTGCACCAGAGTGTCAGTCTCTGGACATTGCACCAGAGAGCCAGTCGCTTGTCATTGCACCAGAGTGTCAGTCTCTTGTCATTGCACCGGAGTGTCAGTCCCTGGTCATTGCACCAGAATGTCAGTCCCTTGTCATTGCACCAGAGTGTCAGTCCCTTGTCATTGCACCAGAGTGTCAGTCCCTTGTCATTGCACCAGAGTGTCAGTCTCTGGACATTGCACCAGAGTGTCAGTCTCTTGTCATTGCACCAGAATGTCAGTCTCTGGACATTGCACCAGAGAGCCAGTCGCTTGTCATTGCACCAGAGTGTCAGTCTCTTGTCATTGCACCAGAGTGTCAGTCTCTGGTCATTGCACCAGAGAGCCAGTCGCTTGTCATTGCACAAGAGTGTCAGTCTCTTGTCATTGCACCAGAGTGTCAGTCCCTGGTCATTGCACCAGAGAGCCAGTCGCTTGTCATTGCACGAGAGTGTCAGTCTCTTGTCATTGCACCAGAGTGTTAGTCCTCTTGTCATTGCACCAGAGAGCCAGTCCCTTGTCATTCCACCAGAGTGTCAGTCTCTTGTCATTGCACCAGAGTGTCAGTTCCTTGTCATTGCACCAGAGTGTCAGTCTCTTGTCATTGCACCAGAGTGTCAGTCCCTGGTCATTGCACCAGAGAGCCAGCTGCTTGTCATTGCACCAGAGTGTCAGTCTCTTGTCATTGCACCAGAGTGTCAGTCCCTTGTCATTGCACCAGTGTGTCAGTCCCTGGTCATTGCACCAGAGTGTCAGTCCCTTGCCATTGCACCAGAGTGTCAGTGCCTTGTCATTGCAGCAGACTGTCAGTCTCTTGTCATTGCAGCAGACTGTCAGTCTCTTGTCATTGCACCAGAGTGTCAGTCACTTGTCATTGCACCAGAGTGTCAGTCTCTTGTCATTGCAGCAGACTGTCAGTCTCTTGTCATTGCACCAGAGTGTCAGTCCCTGGTGATTGCACCAGAGTGTCAGTCCCTGGTCATTGCACCAGAGTGTCAGTCCCTTGTCATTGCACCAGAGTGTCAGTCTCTTGTCATTGCACCAGAGTGTCAGTCCCTGGTCATTGCACCTGAGTGACAGTCCCTTGTCATTGCACCAGAGTGTCAGTCTCTTGTCATTGCACCAGAGTGTCAGTCCCTGGTCATTGCACCAGAGTGTCAGTCCCTTGTCATTGCACCAGAATGTCAGTCCCTGGTCATTGCACCAGAATGTCAGTCCCTGGTCATTGCACCAGAGTGTCAGTCCCTGGTCATTGCACCAGAGTGTCAGTCCCTGGTCATTGCACCAGAGTGTCAGTCCCTGATCATTGCACCAGAGTGTCAGTCCCTTGTCATTGCACCAGACTGTCAGTCCCTTGTCATTGCACCAGAGTGTCTGTCTCTTGTCATTGCACCAGAGTGTCAGTCCCTGGTCATTGCACCAGAGTGTCAGTCCCTTGTCATTGCACCAGAATGTCAGTCCCTGGTCATTGCACCAGAGTGTCAGTCCCTGGTCATTGCACCAGAGTGTCAGTCTCTTGTCATTGCACCAGAGTGTCAGTCCCTGATCATTGCACCAGAGTGTCAGTCCCTGGTCATTGCACCAGAGTGTCAGTCTCTTGTCATTGCACCAGAGTGTCAGTCCCTGATCATTGCACCAGAGTGTCAGTCCCTGGTCATTGCATCAGAGTGTCAGTCCCTTGTCATTGCACCAGACTGTCAGTCCCTGATCTTTGCACCAGAGCGTCAGTCTCTTGTCATTGCACCAGAGTGTCAGTCTCTTGTCATTGCACCAGAGTGTCAGTCCCTTGTCATTGCACCAGAGTGTCAGTCCCTGGTCATTGCACCAGAGTGTCAGTCCCTGGTCATTGCACAAGAGTGTCAGTCCCTGGTCATTGCACCAGAGTGTCAGTCCCTGGTCATTGCACAAGAGTGTCAGTCCCTGGTCATTGCACCAGAGTTTCAGTCTCTTGTCATTGCACCAGAGTGTCAGTCCCTTGTCATTGCACCAGAGTGTCAGTTCCTTTTCATTGCACCAGAGTGTCAGTCTCTTGTCATTGCACCAGAGTGTCAGTCCCTGGTCATTGCACCAGAGTGTCAGTCTCTTGTCATTGCACCAGAGTGTCAGTCTCTTGTCGTTGCACCAGAGTGTCAGTCCCTGGTCATTGCACCAGAGTGTCAGTCCCTTGTCATTGCACCAGAGTGTCAGTCTCTTGACATTGCACCAGAGTGTCAGTCTCTGGACATTGCACCAGAGACCCAGTCCCTGGTCATTGCACCAGAGTGTCAGTCTCTTTTCATTGCACCAGAGTGTCAGTCCCTGGTCATTGCACAAGAGTGTAAGTCCCTGGTGATTGCACCAGAGTGTCAGTCCCTTGTCACTGTACCAGAGTGTCTGTCTCTGGTCATTGCACCAGAGTGTCAGTTCCTTGTCATTGCACCAGAGTGTCAGTCTCTTGTCATTGCACCAGAGTGTCAGTCCCTGGTCATTGCACCAGAGTGTCAGTCCCTTGTCATTGCACCAGAGTGTCAGTCTCTTGACATTGCACCAGAGTGTCAGTCTCTGGACATTGCACCAGAGACCCAGTCCCTGGTCATTGCACCAGAGTGTCAGTCTCTTTTCATTGCACCAGAGTGTCAGTCCCTGGTCATTGCACAAGAGTGTCAGTCCCTGGTCATTGCACCAGAGTGTCAGTCTCTTGTCATTGCACCAGAGTGTCAGTCCCTTGTCATTGCACCAGAGTGTCAGTTCCTTGTCATTGCACCAGAGTGTCAGTCTCTTGTCATTGCACCAGAGTGTCAGTCCCTGGTCATTGCACCAGAGTGTCAGTCTCTTGTCATTGCACCAGAGTGTCAGTCTCTTGTCGTTGCACCAGAGTGTCAGTCCCTGGTCATTGCACCAGAGTGTCAGTCCCTTGTCATTGCACCAGAGTGTCAGTCTCTTGACATTGCACCAGAGTGTCAGTCTCTGGACATTGCACCAGAGACCCAGTCCCTGGTCATTGCACCAGAGTGTCAGTCCCTTGTCACTGTACCAGAGTGTCTGTCTCTGGTCATTGCACGAGAGTGTCAGTCCGTGGTCATTGCACCAGGGTGTCAGTCCTTTGTCATTGCACCAGAGTGTCAGTCCCTTGTTATTGTACCAGGGTGTCAGACCTTGGTCATTGCACCAGAGTGTCAGTCCCTTGTCATTGCACCAGAGTGTCAGTCTCTTGTCATTGCACCAGAGTGTCAGTCTCTTGTCATTGCACCAGAGTGTCAGTCCCTGGTCATTGCACCAGAGTGTCAGGCTCTGGTCATTGCACCGGAGTGTCAGTCCCTGGACATTGCACCAGAGTGTCAGTCCCTTGTCTTTGCAGCAGAGTGTCAGTCCCTTGTCATTGCACCAGAGTGTCAGTCTCTTGTCATTGCACCAGAGTGTCAGTCCCTTGTCATTGCACCAGTGTGTCAGTCCCTTGTCATTGCACCAGAGTGTCAGTCCCTGGTCATTGCACCAGAGTGTCAGTACCTGGTCATTGCACCAGAGCGTCAGTCTCTTGTCATTGCATGAGAGTGGCAGTCCCTGGTCATTGCACCAGAGTGTCAGACCCTGGACATTGCAACAGAGTGTCAGTCTCTGGTCATTGCACCAGAGTGTCAGTCTCTTGTCATTGCACCAGAGTGTCAGTCCCTTGTCATTGCACCAGAGTGTCAGTCTCTTGTCATTGCACCAGAGTGTCAGTCCCTTGTAATTGCACCAGTGTGTCAGTCCCTTGTCATTGCACCAGAGTGTCAGTCTCTTGTCATTGCACCAGAGTGTCAGTCTCTTGTCATTGCACCAGAGTGTTGTCTCTTGTCATTGCACCAGTGTGTCAGTCCCTTGTCATTGCACCAGAGTGCCAGTCCCTTGTCATTGCAGCAGAGTGTCAATCACTTGTCATTGCACCAGAGTGTCAGTCTCTTGTCATTGCACCGAGCGTCAGTCTCTTCTCATTGCACCAGAGTGTCAGTCCCTTGTCATTGCACCAGAGTGTCAGTCCCTGGTCATTGCACCAGAGTGTCAGTCTCTTGTCATTGCAGCAGAGTGTCAGTCTCTTGTCATTGCACCAGAGTGTCAGTCTCTTGTCATTGCACCAGAGTGTCAGTTCCTTGTCATTGCACCAGAGTGTCAGTCCCTGGTCATTGCACCAGAGTGTCAGTCTCTTGTCATTGCACCGAGCGTCAGTCTCTTCTCATTGCACCAGAGTGTCAGTCCCTTGTCATTGCACCAGAGTGTCAGTCCCTGGTCAATGCACCAGAGTGTCAGTCTCTTGTCATTGCATCAGAGTGTCAATCCCTTGTCATTGCACCAGAGTGTCAGTCCCTGGTCATTGCACCAGAGTGTCAGTCCCTTGTCATTGCACCAGATTGTCAGTCCCTGGTCATTGCACCAGAGTGTCAGTCCCTTGTCATTGCACCAGAGTTTCAGTCCCTGGTCATTGCACCAGAGTGTCAGTACCTGGTCATTGCACCAGAGCGTCAGTCTCTTGTCATTGCATGAGAGTGTCAGTCCCTGGTCATTGCACCAGAGTGTCAGTCCCTGGACATTGCAACAGAGTGTCAGTCTCTGGACATTGCACCAGAGTGTCAGTCCCTGGTCATTGCACCAGAGTGTCAGTCTCTTGTCATTGCACCAGAGTGTCAGTCCCTGGTCATTGCACCAGAGTGTCAGTCTCTTGTCATTGCACCAGAGTGTCAGTCCCTTGTCATTGCACCAGAGTGTCAGTCCCTGGTCATTGCACCAGAGTGTCAGTACCTGGTCATTGCACCAGAGCGTCAGTCTCTTGTCATTGCATGAGTGTGTCAGTCACTGGTCATTGCACCAGAGTGTCAGTCCCTGGACATTGCAACAGAGTGTCAGTCTCTGGACATTGCACCAGAGTGTCAGTCCCTGGTCATTGCACCAGAGTGTCAGTCTCTTGTCATTGCACCGGAGTGTCAGTCCCTGGTCATTGCACCAGAGAGGCAGTCCCTGGTCATTGCACCAGAGTGTCAGTCCCTTGTCATTGCACCAGAGTGTCAGTCTCTTGTCATTGCACCAGAGTATCAGTCTCTTGTCATTGCACCAGAGTGTCAGTCTCTGGTCATTGCACCAGAGTGTCAGTCCCAGGTCATTGCACCAGAGTGTCAGTCTCTTGTCATTGCACCAGAGTGTCAGTCCCTGGTCATTGCACCAGAGTGTCAGTCTCTTGTCATTGCAGCAGAGTGTCAGTCTCTTGTCTTTCCACCGAGCGTCAGTCTCTTGTCATTGCACCAGAGTGTCAGTCCCTTGTCATTGCACCAGAGTGTCAGTCCCTGGTCATTGCACCAGAGTGTCAGTCTCTTGTCATTGCACCAGAGTGTCAGTCCCTGGTCATTGCACCAGAGAGTAAGTCCCTGGTCATTGCACCAGAGTGTCAGTCCCTGGTCATTGCACCAGAGTGTCAGTCCCTGGTCATTGCACCAGAGTGTCAGTCTCTGGACATTGCACCAGAGTGTCAGTCCCTGGTCATTGCACCAGAGAGTCAGTCCCTGGTCATTGCACCAGAGTGTCAGTTCCTTGTCATTGCACCAGAGTGTCAGTCCCTTGTCATTGCACCAGAGTGTCAGTTCCTTGTCATTGCACCAGAGTGTCAGTCCCTGGTCATTGCACCAGAGTGTCAGTCTCTTGTCATTGCACCAGAGTGTCAGTCCCTGGTCATTGCACCAGAGAGTCAGTCCCTGGTCATTGCACCAGAGTGTCAGTCCCTGGTCATTGCACCAGAGTGTCAGTCCCTGGTCATTGCACCAGAGTGTCAGTCTCTGGACATTGCACCAGAGTGTCAGTCCCTGGTCATTGCACCAGAGAGTCAGTCCCTGGTCATTGCACCAGAGTGTCAGTTCCTTGTCATTGCACCAGAGTGTCAGTCCCTTGTCATTGCACCAGAGTGTCAGTCCCTGGTCATTGCACCAGACTGTCAGTCTCTTGTCATTGCACCGGAATGTCAGTCCCTGCTCATTGCACCAGAGTGTCAGTTCCTTGTCATTGCACCAGAGTGTCAGTTCCTTGTCATTGCACCAGAGTGTCAGTCCCTTGTCAATGCACCGGAGTGTCAGTCCCTGGTCATTGCACCAGAGTGTCAGTCCCTTGTCATTGCACCAGAGTGTCAGTCCCTTGTCATTGCACCAGAGTGTCAGTCCCTTGTCATTGCACCAGAGTGTCAGTCCCTGGTCATTGCACAAGAGTGTCAGTCCCTTGTCATTGCACCAGAGTGTCAGTCTCTTGTCATTGCACCAGAGTGTCAGTCCCTTGTCATTGCACCAGAGTGTCAGTCTCTAGTCATTGCACCAGAGTGTCAGTCCCTTATCATTGCACCAGATTGTCAGTCCCTGGTCATTGCACCAGAGTGTCAGTCCCTGGTCATTGCACCAGAGTGTCAGTCTCTTGTCATTGCACCAGAGTGTCAGTCCCTTGTCATTGCACCAGAGTGTCAGTCCCTGGTCATTGCACCAGAGTGTCAGTCTCTTGTCATTGCACCAGAGTGTCAGTCCCTGGTCATTGCACCAGAGTGTCAGTCTCTTGTCATTGCACCAGAGTGTCAGTCTCTTGTCATTACACCAGAGTGTCAGTCTCTTGTCATTGCACGAGAGGGTCAGTCTCTTGTCATTGCACCAGAGAGTCAGTCCCTGGTCATTCTATCAGATTGTCAGTCCCTTGTCATTGCACCAGAGTGTCAGTCCCTTGTCATTGCACCAGAGTGTCAGTCCCTTGTCATTACACCAGAGTGTCAGTCCCTTGTCATTGCACCAGAGTGTCAGTCCCTTGTCATTGCACCAGAGTGTCAGTCTCTTGTTATTGCACCAGAGTGTCAGTCCCTTGTCATTGCAGCAGAGTGTCAGTCCCTGGTCATTGCACCAGAGTGTCAGTCCCTTGTCATTGCACCAGAGTGTCAGTCTCTGGTCATTGCACCAGAGAGGCAGTCCCTGGTCATTGCACCAGAGTGTCTGTCCCTGGTCATTGTACCAGAGTGTCAGTCCCTTGTCATTGCACCAGAGTGTCAGTCCCTTGTCATTGCACCAGAGTGTGAGTCCCTTGTCATTGCACCAGAGTGTCAGTCTCTTGTCATTGCACCAGAGTGTCAGTCCCTGGTCATTGCACCAGAGTGTCAGTACCTGGTCATTGCACCAGAGTGTGAGTCCCTTGTCATTGCACCAGAGTGTCAGTCTCTTGTCATTGCACCAGAGTGTCAGTCCCTTGTCTTTGCACCAGAGTGTGAGTCCCTTGTCATTGTACCAGAGTGTCAGTCCCTGGTCATTGCACCAGAGTGTCAGTCCCTTGTCATTGCACCAGAGTGTCAGTCTCTGGACATTGCACCAGAGAGCCAGTCGCTTGTCATTGCACCAGAGTGTCAGTCTCTTGTCATTGGACCGGAGTGTCAGTCCCTGGTCATTGCACCAGAATGTCAGTCCCTTGTCATTGCACCAGAGTGTCAGTCTCTGGACATTGCACCAGAGTGTCAGTCTCTTGTCATTGCACCAGAGTGTCAGCCGCTGGACATTGCACCAGAGTGTCAGTCCCTGGTCATTGCACCAGAGTGTCAGTCCCTTGTCATTGCACCAGAGTGTCAGTCTCTGGACATTGCACCAGAGTGTCAGTCTCTTGTCATTGCACCAGAGTGTCAGCCCCTGGTCATTGCACCAGAGAGCCAGTCGCTTCTCATTGCACGAGAGTGTTAGTCCTCTTGTCATTGCACCAGAGTGTCAGTCCCTGGTCATTGCACCAGAGTGTGAGTCCCTTGTCATTGTACCAGGGTGTCAGTCTCTGAACATTGCACCAGAGTGTCAGTCTCTTGTCATTGCACCTGAGTGTCAGTCCCTGGTCATTGCACCAGAGTGTCAGTCCCTTGTCCTTGCACCAGAGTGTCTGTCTCTTGTCATTGCACCAGAGTGTCAGTACCTTGTCATTGCAGCAGAGCGTCAGTCCCTTGTCATTGCACCAGAGTGTCAGTCTCTTGTCATTGCACCAGAGTGTCAGTCTCTGGACATTGCACCAGAGACCCAGTCGCTTGTCATTGCACCGGAGTGTCAGTCTCTTGTCATTGTACCAGAGTGTCAGTCGCTGGTCATTGCACCAGAGTGTCAGTCTCTTGTCATTGCACCAGCGTGTCAGTCCCTTGTCATTGCACTAGACTGTCAGTCTCTTGTCATTGCACCGGAGTGTCAGCCCCTTGTCATTGCACCAGAGTGTCAGTCCCTGGTCATTGCACCAGAGTGTCAGTCTCTGGTCATTGCACCAGAGTGTCAGTCTCTTGTCATTGTACCAGAGTGTCAGTCGCTGGTCATTGCACCAGAGTGTCAGTCTCTTGTCATTGCACCAGAGTGTCAGTCCCTGGTCATTGCACCAGAGTGTCAGTCCCTGGTCATTGCACCAGAGAGCCAGTCGCTTGTCATTGCACCAGAGTGTCAGTCTCTTGTCATTGCACCAGAGTGTCAGTCTCTGGTCATTGCACCAGAGTGTCAGTCTCTTGTCATTGCACCACAGTGTCAGTCTCTGGACATTGCACCAGAGAGCCAGTCGCTTGTCATTGCACCAGAGTGTCAGTCTCTTGTCATTGCACCAGAGTGTCAGTCCCTGGTCATGACACCAGATTTTCAGTCTCTTGTCATTGCACCGGAGTGTCAGTCCCTGGTCATTGCACCAGAGTGTCAGTCCCTTGTCATTGTACCAGGGTGTCAGTCTCTTGTCATTGCACGAGAGTGTCAGTCCCTTGTCATTGCACCAGAGTGTCAGTCCCTGGTCATTGCACCAGAGTGTCAGTCCCTGGTCATTGCACCAGAGTGTCAGTCTCTTGTCATTGCACCAGAGTGTCAGTCCCTTGTCATTGCACCGGAGTGTCAGTCCCTGGTCATTGCACCAGAGTGTCAGTCTCTTGTCATTGCACCAGAGTGTCAGCCCCTTGTCATTGCACCAGAGTGTCAGTCCCTTGTCGTTGCATCAGAGAGTCAGGCACTGGTCATTGCACCAGAGTGTCAGTCCCTTGTCATTGCACTAGAGTGTCAGTCCCTTGTCATTGCACCAGAGTGTCAGTCCCTGGTCATTGCACCAGAGTGTCAGTCCCTTGTCATTGCACCAGAGTGTCAGTCCCTGGTCATTGCACAAGAGTGTCAGTCTCTTGTCATTGCACCAGAGTGTCAGTCTCTTGTCATTGCACCAGACTGTCAGTCCCTTGTCATTGCACCAGAGTGTCAGTCCCTTGTCATTGCACCAGAGTGTCAGTCTCTTGTCATTGCACCAGAGTGTCAGTCCCTTGTCATTGCAGCAGAGTGTCAGTCTCTTGTCATTGCACCAGAGTGTCAGTCCCTTGTCATTGCAGCAGAGTGTCAGTCTCTTGTCATTGCACCAGAGTGTCAGTCCCTTATCATGCACCAGATTGTCAGTCCCTGGTCATTGCACCAGAGTGTCAGTCCTTTGTCTTTGCACCAGAGTGTCAGTCCCTGGTCATTGCACCAGAGGGTCAGTCTCTTGTCATTGCACCAGAGGGTCAGTCTCTTGTCATTGCATCAGAGTGTCAGTCTCTTGTCATTGCGCCAGAGTGGCTGTCCCTGGTCATTCTACCAGATTGTCAGTCCCTTGTCATTGCACCAGAGTGTCAGTCCCTTTTCATTGCAGCAGACTGTCAGTCCCTTGTCATTGCACCAGAGTGTCAGTCTCTAGTCATTGCACCAGAGTGTCAGTCCCTTATCATTGCACCAGATTGTCAGTCCCTGGTCATTGCACCAGAGTGTCAGTCCCTGGTCATTGCACCAGAGTGTCAGTCTCTTGTCATTGCACCAGAGTGTCAGTCCCTTGTCATTGCACCAGAGTGTCAGTCCCTTGTCATTGCACCAGAGTGTCAGTCCCTGGTCATTGCACCAGAGTGTCAGTCTCTTGGCATTGCACCAGAATGTCAGTCCCTGGTCATTGCACCAGAGTGTCAGTCTCTTGTCATTGCACCAGAGTGTCAGTCCCTTGTCATTGCACCAGAGTGTCAGTCCCTTGTCATTGCACCAGAGTGTCAGTCTCTTGTCATTACACCAGAGTGTCAGTCTCTTGTCATTGCACGAGAGGGTCAGTCTCTTGTCATTGCACCAGAGAGTCAGTCCCTGGTCATTCTATCAGATTGTCAGTCCCTTGTCATTGCACCAGAGTGTCAGTCCCTTGTCATTGCACCAGAGTGTCAGTCCCTTGTCATTACACCAGAGTGTCAGTCCCTTGTCATTGCGCCAGAGTGTCAGTCCCTTGTCATTGCACCAGAGTGTCAGTCTCTTGTTATTGCACCAGAGTGTCAGTCCCTTGTCATTGCAGCAGAGTGTCAGTCCCTGGTCATTGCACCAGAGTGTCAGTCCCTTGTCATTGCACCAGAGTGTCAGTCTCTTGTCATTGCACCAGAGAGGCAGTCATTGGTCATTGCACCAGAGTGTCTGTCCCTGGTCATTGCACCAGAGTGTCAGTCCCTTGTCATTGCACCAGAGTGTGAGTCCCTTGTCATTGCACCAGAGTGTCAGTCTCTTGTCATTGCACCAGAGAGCCAGTCGCTTGTCATTGCACCAGAGTGTCAGTCTCTTGTCATTGGAGCGGAGTGTCAGTCCCTGGTCATTGCACCAGAATGTCAGTCCCTTGTCATTGCACCAGAGTGTCAGTCTCTGGACATTGCACCAGAGTGTCAGTCTCTTGTCATTGCACCAGAGTGTCAGTCTCTGGACATTGCACCAGAGTGTCAGTCCCTGGTCATTGCACCAGAGTGTCAGTCCCTTGTCATTGCACCAGAGTGTCAGTCTCTGGACATTGCACCAGAGTGTCAGTCTCTTGTCATTGCACCAGAGTGTCAGCCCCTGGTCATTGCACCAGAGAGCCAGTCGCTTCTCATTGCACGAGAGTGTTAGTCCTCTTGTCATTGCACCAGAGTGTCAGTCCCTGGTCATTGCACCAGAGTGTCAGTCCCTTGTCATTGTACCAGGGTGTCAGTCTCTGGACATTGCACCAGAGTGTCAGTCTCTTGTCATTGCACCAGAGTGTCAGTCCCTGGTCATTGCACCAGAGTGTCAGTCCCTGGTCCTTGCACCAGAGTGTCTGTCTCTTGTCATTGCACCAGAGTGTCAGTCTCTGGACATTGCACCAGAGACCCAGTCGCTTGTCATTGCACCAGAGTGTCAGTCGCTGGTCATTGCACCAGAGTGTCAGTCTCTTGTCATTGCACCAGAGTGTCAGTCCCTGGTCATTGCACCAGAGTGTCAGTCCCTGGTCATTGCACCAGAGAGCCAGTCGCTTGTCATTGCACCAGAGTGTCAGTCTCTTGTCATTGCACCAGTGTGTCAGTCCCTGGTCATTGCACCAGAGTGTCAGTCTCTGGACATTGCACCAGAGTGTCAGTCTCTTGTCATTGCACCACAATGTCAGTCTCTGGACATTGCACCAGAGAGCCAGTCCCTTGTCATTGCACCAGAGTGTCAGTCCCTTGTCATTGCACCAGAGTGTCAGTCTCTTGTCATTGCACCAGAATGTCAGTCCCTTGTCATTGCACCAGAGTGTCAGTCCCTTGTCATTGCACCAGAGTGTCAGTCTCTGGACATTGCACCAGAGAGCCAGTCGCTTGTCATTGCACCAGAGTGTCAGTCCCTGGTCATTGGACCGGAGTGTCAGTCCCTGGTCATTGCACCAGAGTGTCAGTCCCTGGTCATTGCACCAGAGTGTCAGTCCCTTGTCCTTGCACCAGAGTGTCTGTCTCTTGTCATTGCACCAGAGTGTCAGTACCTTGTCATTGCACCAGAGCGTCAGTCCCTTGTCATTGCACCAGAGTGTCAGTCTCTTGTCAATGCAACAGAGTGTCAGTCTCTGGACATTGCACCAGAGACCCAGTCGCTTGTCATTGCACCAGAGTGTCAGTCTCCTGTCATTGCACCGGAGTGTCAGTCCCTGGTCATTGCACCAGAGTGTCAGTCCCTTGTCATTGCACTAGAGTGTCAGTCTCTTGTCATTGCACCAGAGTGTCAGCCCCTTGTCATTGCACCAGAGTGTCAGTCCCTGGTCATTGCACCAGAGTGTCAGTCTCTGGTCATTGCACCAGAGTGTCAGTCTCTTGTCATTGTACCAGAGTGTCAGTATCTGGTCATTGCACCAGAGTGTCAGTCTCTTGTCATTGCACCAGAGTGTCAGTCCCTTTTTAATGCAGCAGAGTGTCAGTCTCTGGTCATTGCACCAGAGAGGCAGTCCCTGGTCATTGCACCAGAGTGTCTGTCCCTGGTCATTGTACCAGAGTGTCAGTCCCTTGTCATTGCACCAGAGTGTCAGTCCCTTGTCATTGCACCAGAGTGTCAGTCCCTTGTCATTGCAGCAGAGTGTCAGTCTCTGGTCATTGCACCAGAGAGGCAGTCCCTGGTCATTGCACCAGAGTGTCTGTCCCTGGTCATTGTACCAGAGTGTCAGTCCCTTGTCATTGCACCAGAGTGTCAGTCCCTTGTCATTGCACCAGAGTGTCAGTCCCTTGTCATTGCACCAGAGTGTCAGTCCCTGGTCATTGCACAAGAGTGTCAGTCCCTTGTCATTGCACCAGAGTGTCAGTCTCTTGTCATTGCACCAGAGTGTCAGTCCCTTGTCATTGCACCAGAGTGTCAGTCTCTAGTCATTGCACCAGAGTGTCAGTCCCTGGACATTGCAACAGAGTGTCAGTCCCTTGTCATTGCACCAGAGTGTCAGTCTCTTGTCATTACACCAGAGTGTCAGTCTCTTGTCATTGCACGAGAGTGTCAGTCCCTGGTCATTGCACAAGAGTGTCAGTCCCTTGTCATTGCACCAGAGTGTCAGTCTCTTGTCATTGCACCAGAGTGTCAGTCCCTGGTCATTGCACCAGAGTGTCAGTCTCTTGTCATTGCACCAGAGTGTCAGTCCCTTGTCATTGCAACAGAGTGTCAGTCCCTTGTCATTGCACCAGAGTGTCAGTCTCTTGTCATTACAACAGAGTGTCAGTCCCTTGTCATTGCACCAGAGTGTCAGTCTCTTGTCATTGCACCAGAGTGTCAGTCCCTGGTCATGACACCAGATTTTCAGTCACTGGTCATTGCACCAGATTGTCAGTCCCTGGTCATTGCACCGGAGTGTCAGTCTCTTGTCATTTCACCAGAGTGTCAAACACTTGTCATTGCACCAGATAGTCATTCCCTTGTCATTGTACCAGGGTGTCAGTCCCTGGTCATTGCACCAGAGTGTCAGTCCCTTGTCATTGCAGCAGACTGTCAGTCTCTTGTCATTGCACCAGAGTGTCAGTCACTTGTCATTGCATCAGAGTGTCAGTCTCTTGTCCTTGCACCAGAGTGTCAGTCTCTTGTCATTTCACCAGAGTGTCAGTCTCTTGTCATTTCACCAGAGTGTCAGTCTCTTGTCATTGCACCAGAGTGTCAAACACTTGTCATTTCAGCAGAGTGTCAGTCTCTTGTCATTGCACCAGAGTGTCAGTCCCTTGTCATTGCACCAGAGTGTCAGTCTCTTGTCCTTGCACCAGAGTGTCAGTCTCTTGTCCTTGCACCAGAGTGTCAGTCCCTGGTCATTGCACCAGAGTGTCAGTCTCCTGTCATTTCACCAGAGTGTCAATCACTTGTCATTGCACCAGAGTGTCAGTCCCTGGTCATTGCACCGGAGTGTCAATCTCTTGTCATTTCACCAGAGTGTCAATCACTTGTCATTGCACCAGAGTGTCAGTCCCTGGTCATTGCACCGGAGTGTCAGTCTCTTGTCATTGCTCCAGAGTGTCAGTCCCTTGTCATTGCTCCAGAGTGTCAGTCCCTGGTCATTGCACCAGAGTGTCAGTCCCTGGACATTGCACCAGAGAGCCAGTCTCTTGTCATTGCACCAGAATCTCAGTCCCTGGTCATTGCACCAGAGTGTCAGTCCCTGGTCATTGCACCAGAGTGTCAGTCCCTTGTCATTGTACAAGGGTGTCAGTCTCTGGACATTGCACCAGAGTGTCAGTCTCTTGTCATTGCACCAGAGTGTCAGTCCCTGGTCATTGCACCGGAGTGTCAGTCCCTTGTCATTGTACCAGGGTGTCAGTCCCTTGTCATTGCACCAGAGTGTCAGTCCCTTCTCATTGCACCAGTGTCAGTCTCTGGTCATTGCACCAGAGTGTCAGTCCCTTGTCATTGCACCAGAGACCCAGTCGCTTGTCATTGCACCAGAGTGTCAGTCTCCTGTCATTGCACCGGAGTGTCAGTCCCTGGTCATTGCACCAGAGTGTCAGTCCCTTGTCATTGCACTAGAGTGTCAGTCTCTTGTCATTGCACCAGAGTGTCAGCCCCTTGTCATTGCACCAGAGTGTCAGTCCCTGGTCATTGCACCAGAGTGTCAGTCTCTGGTCAGTGCACCAGAGTGTCAGTCTCTTGTCATTGTACCAGAGTGTCAGTATCTGGTCATTGCACCAGAGTGTCAGTCTCTTGTCATTGCACCAGAGTGTCAGTCCCTGGTCATTGCACCAGAGTGTCAGTCCCTGGTCATTGCACCAGAGAGCCAGTCGCTTGTCATTGCACCAGAGTGTCAGTCTCTTGTCATTGCACCAGAGTGTCAGTCCCTGGTCATTGCACCAGAGTGTCAGTCTCTGGACATTGCACCAGAGTGTCAGTCTCTTGTCATTGCACCACAGTGTCAGTCTCTGGACATTGCACCAGAGAGCCAGTCGCTTGTCATTGCACCAGAGTGTCAGTCTCTTGTCATTGCACCAGAGTGTCAGTCCCTGGTCATGACACCAGATTTTCAGTCACTGGTCATTGCACCAGATTGTCAGTCCCTGGTCATTGCACCGGAGTGTCAGTCTCTTGTCATTGCACCAGAGTGTCAGTCCCTTGTCATTGCACCAGAGTGTCCGTCCCTTGTCATTGCACCAGAGTGTCAGTCTCTGGACATTGCACCAGAGTGTCAGTCTCTTGTCATTGCACCAGAGTGTCAGTCTCTGGACATTGCACCAGAGAGCCAGTCGCTTGTCATTGCACCAGAGTGTCAGTCTCTTGTCATTGCACCAGAGTGTTAGTCCTCTTGTCATTGCACCAGAGTGTCAGTCTCTTGTCATTGCACCAGACTGTCAGTCTCTTGGCATTGCACCAGAGTGTCAGTCCCTTGTCATTGCACCAGAGAGCCAGTCGCTTGTCATTGCACGAGAGTGTCAGTCTCTTGTCATTGCACCAGAGTGTTAGTCCTCTTGTCATTGCACCAGAGATCCAGTCCCTTGTCATTCCACCAGAGTGTCAGCCTCTGGTCATAGCAGCGGATTGTCAGTCTCTGGACATTGCACCAGAGAGCCAGTTGCTTGTCACTGCACCAGAGTGTCAGTCTCTTGTCATTGCACCAGAGTGTCAGTCCCTTGTCATTGCACCAGTGTGTCAGTCCCTGGTCATTGCACCAGAGTGTCAGTCCCTTGTCATTGCACCAGAGTGTCAGTCCCTTGTCATTGCAGCAGACTGTCAGTCTCTTGTCATTGCACCAGAGTGTCAGTCCCTGGTCATTGCAGCAGACTGTCAGTCTCTTGTCATTGCACCAGAGTGTCAGTCACTTGTCATTGCATCAGAGTGTCAGTCTCTTGTCCTTGCACCAGAGTGTCAGTCTCTTGTCATTTCACCAGAGTGTCAGTCTCTTGTCATTTCACCAGAGTGTCAGTCTCTTGTCATTGCACCAGAGTGTCAAACACTTGTCATTGCAGCAGAGTGTCAGTCTCTTGTCATTGCACCAGAGTGTCAGTCCCTTGTCATTGCACCAGAGTGTCAGTCTCTTGTCCTTGCACCAGAGTGTCAGTCTCTTGTCCTTGCACCAGAGTGTCAGTCCCTGGTCATTGCACCAGAGTGTCAATCACTTGTCATTGCACCAGAGTGTCAGTCCCTGGTCATTGCACCGGAGTGTCAATCTCTTGTCATTTCACCAGAGTGTCAATCACTTGTCATTGCACCAGAGTGTCAGTCCCTGGTCATTGCACCGGAGTGTCAGTCTCTTGTCATTGCTCCAGAGTGTCAGTCCCTTGTCATTGCTCCAGAGTGTCAGTCTCTGGTCATTGCACCAGATTGTGAATCACTTGTCATTGCACCAGAGTGTCAGTCCCTGGTCATTGCACCAGAGTGTCAGTCCCTGGTCATTGCACCAGAGTGTCAGCCCCTGGTCATTGCACCAGAGAGCCAGTCGCTTCTCATTGCACGAGAGTGTTAGTCCTCTTGTCATTGCACCAGAGTGTCAGTCCCTGGTCATTGCACCAGAGTGTCAGTCCCTTGTCATTGTACCAGGGTGTCAGTCTCTGGACATTGCACCAGAGTGTCAGTCTCTTGTCATTGCACCAGAGTGTCAGTCCCTGGTCATTGCACCAGAGTGTCAGTCCCTTGTCCTTGCACCAGAGTGTCTGTCTCTTGTCATTGCACCAGAGTGTCAGTACCTTGTCATTGCACCAGAGCGTCAGTCCCTTGTCATTGCACCAGAGTGTCAGTCTCTTGTCAATGCAACAGAGTGTCAGTCTCTGGACATTGCACCAGAGACCCAGTCGCTTGTCATTGCACCAGAGTGTCAGTCTCCTGTCATTGCACCGGAGTGTCAGTCCCTGGTCATTGCACCAGAGTGTCAGTCCCTTGTCATTGCACTAGAGTGTCAGTCTCTTGTCATTGCACCAGAGTGTCAGCCCCTTGTCATTGCACCAGAGGGTCAGTCCCTGGTCATTGCACCAGAGTGTCAGTCTCTGGTCAGTGCACCAGAGTGTCAGTCTCTTGTCATTGTACCAGAGTGTTAGTATCTGGTCATTGCACCAGAGTGTCAGTCTCTTGTCATTGCACCAGAGTGTCAGTCCCTGGTCATTGCACCAGAGTGTCAGTCCCTGGTCATTGCACCAGAGAGCCAGTCGCTTGTCATTGCACCAGAGTGTCAGTCTCTTGTCATTGCACCAGAGTGTCAGTCCCTGGTCATTGCACCAGAGTGTCAGTCTCTGGACATTGCACCAGAGTGTCAGTCTCTTGTCATTGCACCACAGTGTCAGTCTCTGGACATTGCATCAGAGAGCCAGTCGCTTGTCATTGCACCAGAGTGTCAGTCTCTTGTCATTGCACCAGAGTGTCAGTCCCTGGTCATGACACCAGATTTTCAGTCACTGGTCATTGCACCAGATTGTCAGTCCCTGGTCATTGCACCGGAGTGTCAGTCTCTTGTCATTTCACCAGAGTGTCAAACACTTGTCATTGCACCAGATAGTCATTCCCTTGTCATTGTACCAGGGTGTCAGTCCCTGGTCATTGCACCAGAGTGTCAGTCTCTTGTCATTTCACCAGAGTGTCAGTCTCTTGTCATTTCACCAGAGTGTCAGTCTCTTGTCATTTCACCAGAGTGTCAGTCTCTTGTCATTTCACCAGAGTGTCAGTCTCTTGTCATTGCACCAAAGTGTCAGTCCCTTGTCATTGCACCAGTGTCAGTCTCTGGTCATTGCACCAGAGTGCCAGTCCCTTGTCATTGCACCAGACTGTCAGTCCCTTGTCATTGCACCAGAGTGTCAGTCCCTTGTCATTGCACCAGAGTGTCAGTCTCTTGTCATTGCACCAGAGTGTCAGTCTCTGGACATTGCACCAGAGAGCCAGTCGCTTGCCATTGCACCAGAGTGTCAGTCTCTTGTTATTGCACCAGAGTGTCAGTCTCTGGACATTGCACCAGAGTGTCAGTCTCTTGTCATTGCACCAGAGTGTCAGTCTCTGGACATTGCACCAGAGTGTCAGTCTCTTGTCATTGCACCAGAGTGTCAGTCTCTGGACATTGCACCAGAGAGCCAGTCGCTTGTCATTGCACCAGAGTGTCAGTCTCTTGTCATTGCACCAGAGTGTTAGTCCTCTTGTCATTGCACCAGAGTGTCAGTCCCTTGTCGTTGCACCAGAGTGTCAGTCTCTTGTCATTGCACCAGAGTGTCAGTCCCTGGTCATTGCACCAGAGAGCCAGTCGCTTGTCATTGCACGAGAGTGTCAGTCTCTTGTCATTGCACCAGAGTGTTAGTCCTCTTGTCATTGCACCAGAGAGCCAGTCCCTTGTCATTCCACCAGAGTGTCAGCCTCTGGTCATAGCTGCGGATTGTCAGACTCTGGACATTGCACCAGAGAGCCAGTTGCTTGTCATTGCACCAGAGTGTCAGTCTCTTGTCATTGCACCAGAGTGTCAGTCCCTTGTCATTGCACCAGTGTGTCAGTCCCTGGTCATTGCACCAGAGTGTCAGTCCCTTGTCATTGCACCAGAGTGTCAGTCCCTTGTCATTGCAGCAGACTGTCAGTCTCTTGTCATTGCACCAGAGTGTCAGTCTCTTGTCATTGCACCAGAGTGTCAGTCCCTGGTCATTGCAGCAGACTGTCAGTCTCTTGTCATTGCACCAGAGTGTCAGTCACTTGTCATTGCACCAGAGTGTCAGTCTCTTGTCATTGCAGCAGACTGTCAGTCTCTTGTCATTGCACCAGAGTGTCAGTCTCTTGTCATTGCACCGGAGTGTCAGTCCCTGGTCATTGCACCAGAGTTTCAGTCCCTGGTCATTGCACCAGAGTGTCAGTCCCTGGACATTGCACCTGAGTGTCAGTCCCTGGACATTGCACCTGAGTGTCAGTCTCTTGTCATTGCAGCAGAGTGTCAGTCTCTTGTCATTGCACCAGAGTGTCAGTCCCTGGTCATTGCACCAGAGTGTCAGTCTCTTGTCATTGCACCAGAGTGTCAGTCTCTTGTCATTGCACCAGAGTGTCAGTCCCTTGTCATTGCACCAGACTGTCAGTCCCTTGTCATTGCACCAGAGTGTCAGTCCCTTGTCATTGCACCAGAGTGTCAGTCTCTTGTCATTGCACCAGAGTGTCAGTCTCTGGACATTGCACCAGAGAGCCAGTCGCTTGTCATTGCACCAGAGTGTCAGTCTCTTGTCATTGCACCGGAGTGTCAGTCCCTGGTCATTGCACCAGAATGTCAGTCCCTTGTCATTGCACCAGAGTGTCAGTCCCTTGTCATTGCACCAGAGTGTCCGTCCCTTGTCATTGCACCAGAGTGTCAGTCTCTGGACATTGCACCAGAGTGTCAGTCTCTGGACATTGCACCAGAGTGTCAGTCCCTTGTCATTGCACCAGAGTGTCAGTCTCTTGTCCTTGCACCAGAGTGTCAGTCTCTTGTCCTTGCACCAGAGTGTCAGTCCCTGGTCATTGCACCAGAGTGTCAGTCTCCTGTCATTTCACCAGAGTGTCAATCACTTGTCATTGCACCAGAGTGTCAGTCCCTGGTCATTGCACCGGAGTGTCAATCTCTTGTCATTTCACCAGAGTGTCAATCACTTGTCATTGCACCAGAGTGTCAGTCCCTGGTCATTGCACCGGAGTGTCAGTCTCTTGTCATTGCTCCAGAGTGTCAGTCCCTTGTCATTGCTCCAGAGTGTCAGTCTCTGGTCATTGCACCAGAGTGTGAATCACTTGTCATTGCACCAGAGTGTCAGTCCCTGGTCATTGCACCAGAGTGTCAGTCCCTGGTCATTGCACAAGAGTGTCAGTCCCTGGACATTGCACCAGAGAGCCAGTCTCTTGTCATTGCACCAGAATCTCAGTCCCTGGTCATTGCACCAGAGTGTCAGTCCCTGGTCATTGCACCAGAGTGTCAGTCCCTTGTCATTGTACAAGGGTGTCAGTCTCTGGACATTGCACCAGAGTGTCAGTCTCTTGTCATTGCACCAGAGTGTCAGTCCCTGGTCATTGCACCGGAGTGTCAGTCCCTTGTCATTGTACCAGGGTGTCAGTCCCTTGTCATTGCACCAGAGTGTCAGTCCCTTCTCATTGCACCAGTGTCAGTCTCTGGTCATTGCACCAGAGTGTCAGTCCCTTGTCATTGCACCAGAGACCCAGTCGCTTGTCATTGCACCAGAGTGTCAGTCTCCTGTCATTGCACCGGAGTGTCAGTCCCTGGTCATTGCACCAGAGTGTCAGTCCCTTGTCATTGCACTAGAGTGTCAGTCTCTTGTCATTGCACCAGAGTGTCAGCCCCTTGTCATTGCACCAGAGTGTCAGTCCCTGGTCATTGCACCAGAGTGTCAGTCTCTGGTCAGTGCACCAGAGTGTCAGTCTCTTGTCATTGTACCAGAGTGTCAGTATCTGGTCATTGCACCAGAGTGTCAGTCTCTTGTCATTGCACCAGAGTGTCAGTCCCTGGTCATTGCACCAGAGTGTCAGTCCCTGGTCATTGCACCAGAGAGCCAGTCGCTTGTCATTGCACCAGAGTGTCAGTCTCTTGTCATTGCACCAGAGTGTCAGTCCCTGGTCATTGCACCAGAGTGTCAGTCTCTGGACATTGCACCAGAGTGTCAGTCTCTTGTCATTGCACCACAGTGTCAGTCTCTGGACATTGCACCAGAGAGCCAGTCGCTTGTCATTGCACCAGAGTGTCAGTCTCTTGTCATTGCACCAGAGTGTCAGTCCCTGGTCATGACACCAGATTTTCAGTCACTGGTCATTGCACCAGATTGTCAGTCCCTGGTCATTGCACCGGAGTGTCAGTCTCTTGTCATTGCACCAGAGTGTCAGTCCCTTGTCATTGCACCAGAGTGTCCGTCCCTTGTCATTGCACCAGAGTGTCAGTCTCTGGACATTGCACCAGAGTGTCAGTCTCTTGTCATTGCACCAGAGTGTCAGTCTCTGGACATTGCACCAGAGAGCCAGTCGCTTGTCATTGCACCAGAGTGTCAGTCTCTTGTCATTGCACCAGAGTGTCAGTCTCTTGGCATTGCACCAGAGTGTCAGTCCCTTGTCATTGCACCAGAGAGCCAGTCGCTTGTCATTGCACGAGAGTGTCAGTCTCTTGTCATTGCACCAGAGTGTTAGTCCTCTTGTCATTGCACCAGAGATCCAGTCCCTTGTCATTCCACCAGAGTGTCAGCCTCTGGTCATAGCAGCGGATTGTCAGTCTCTGGACATTGCACCAGAGAGCCAGTTGCTTGTCACTGCACCAGAGTGTCAGTCTCTTGTCATTGCACCAGAGTGTCAGTCCCTTGTCATTGCACCAGTGTGTCAGTCCCTGGTCATTGCACCAGAGTGTCAGTCCCTTGTCATTGCACCAGAGTGTCAGTCCCTTGTCATTGCAGCAGACTGTCAGTCTCTTGTCATTGCACCAGAGTGTCAGTCTCTTGTCATTGCACCAGAGTGTCAGTCCCTGGTCATTGCAGCAGACTGTCAGTCTCTTGTCATTGCACCAGAGTGTCAGTCACTTGTCATTGCATCAGAGTGTCAGTCTCTTGTCCTTGCACCAGAGTGTCAGTCTCTTGTCATTTCACCAGAGTGTCAGTCTCTTGTCATTTCACCAGAGTGTCAGTCTCTTGTCATTGCACCAGAGTGTCAAACACTTGTCATTGCAGCAGAGTGTCAGTCTCTTGTCATTGCACCAGAGTGTCAGTCCCTTGTCATTGCACCAGAGTGTCAGTCTCTTGTCCTTGCACCAGAGTGTCAGTCTCTTGTCCTTGCACCAGAGTGTCAGTCCCTGGTCATTGCACCAGAGTGTCAATCACTTGTCATTGCACCAGAGTGTCAGTCCCTGGTCATTGCACCGGAGTGTCAATCTCTTGTCATTTCACCAGAGTGTCAATCACTTGTCATTGCACCAGAGTGTCAGTCCCTGGTCATTGCACCGGAGTGTCAGTCTCTTGTCATTGCTCCAGAGTGTCAGTCCCTTGTCATTGCTCCAGAGTGTCAGTCTCTGGTCATTGCACCAGATTGTGAATCACTTGTCATTGCACCAGAGTGTCAGTCCCTGGTCATTGCACCAGAGTGTCAGTCCCTGGTCATTGCACCAGAGTGTCAGCCCCTGGTCATTGCACCAGAGAGCCAGTCGCTTCTCATTGCACGAGAGTGTTAGTCCTCTTGTCATTGCACCAGAGTGTCAGTCCCTGGTCATTGCACCAGAGTGTCAGTCCCTTGTCATTGTACCAGGGTGTCAGTCTCTGGACATTGCACCAGAGTGTCAGTCTCTTGTCATTGCACCAGAGTGTCAGTCCCTGGTCATTGCACCAGAGTGTCAGTCCCTTGTCCTTGCACCAGAGTGTCTGTCTCTTGTCATTGCACCAGAGTGTCAGTACCTTGTCATTGCACCAGAGCGTCAGTCCCTTGTCATTGCACCAGAGTGTCAGTCTCTTGTCAATGCAACAGAGTGTCAGTCTCTGGACATTGCACCAGAGACCCAGTCGCTTGTCATTGCACCAGAGTGTCAGTCTCCTGTCATTGCACCGGAGTGTCAGTCCCTGGTCATTGCACCAGAGTGTCAGTCCCTTCTCATTGCACTAGAGTGTCAGTCTCTTGTCATTGCACCAGAGTGTCAGCCCCTTGTCATTGCACCAGAGGGTCAGTCCCTGGTCATTGCACCAGAGTGTCAGTCTCTGGTCAGTGCACCAGAGTGTCAGTCTCTTGTCATTGTACCAGAGTGTTAGTATCTGGTCATTGCACCAGAGTGTCAGTCTCTTGTCATTGCACCAGAGTGTCAGTCCCTGGTCATTGCACCAGAGTGTCAGTCCCTGGTCATTGCACCAGAGAGCCAGTCGCTTGTCATTGCACCAGAGTGTCAGTCTCTTGTCATTGCACCAGAGTGTCAGTCCCTGGTCATTGCACCAGAGTGTCAGTCTCTGGACATTGCACCAGAGTGTCAGTCTCTTGTCATTGCACCACAGTGTCAGTCTCTGGACATTGCATCAGAGAGCCAGTCGCTTGTCATTGCACCAGAGTGTCAGTCTCTTGTCATTGCACCAGAGTGTCAGTCCCTGGTCATGACACCAGATTTTCAGTCACTGGTCATTGCACCAGATTGTCAGTCCCTGGTCATTGCACCGGAGTGTCAGTCTCTTGTCATTTCACCAGAGTGTCAAACACTTGTCATTGCACCAGATAGTCATTCCCTTGTCATTGTACCAGGGTGTCAGTCCCTGGTCATTGCACCAGAGTGTCAGTCTCTTGTCATTTCACCAGAGTGTCAGTCTCTTGTCATTTCACCAGAGTGTCAGTCTCTTGTCATTTCACCAGAGTGTCAGTCTCTTGTCATTTCACCAGAGTGTCAGTCTCTTGTCATTGCACCAAAGTGTCAGTCCCTTGTCATTGCACCAGTGTCAGTCTCTGGTCATTGCACCAGAGTGTCAGTCCCTTGTCATTGCACCAGAGTGTCCGTCCCTTGTCATTGCACCAGAGTGTCAGTCTCTGGACATTGCACCAGAGTGTCAGTCTCTTGTCATTGCACCAGAGTGTCAGTCTCTGGACATTGCACCAGAGAGCCAGTCGCTTGTCATTGCACCAGAGTGTCAGTCTCTTGTCATTGCACCAGAGTGTCAGTCTCTTGGCATTGCACCAGAGTGTCAGTCCCTTGTCATTGCACCAGAGAGCCAGTCGCTTGTCATTGCACGAGAGTGTCAGTCTCTTGTCATTGCACCAGAGTGTTAGTCCTCTTGTCATTGCACCAGAGATCCAGTCCCTTGTCATTCCACCAGAGTGTCAGCCTCTGGTCATAGCAGCGGATTGTCAGTCTCTGGACATTGCACCAGAGAGCCAGTTGCTTGTCACTGCACCAGAGTGTCAGTCTCTTGTCATTGCACCAGAGTGTCAGTCCCTTGTCATTGCACCAGTGTGTCAGTCCCTGGTCATTGCACCAGAGTGTCAGTCCCTTGTCATTGCACCAGAGTGTCAGTCCCTTGTCATTGCAGCAGACTGTCAGTCTCTTGTCATTGCACCAGAGTGTCAGTCTCTTGTCATTGCACCAGAGTGTCAGTCCCTGGTCATTGCAGCAGACTGTCAGTCTCTTGTCATTGCACCAGAGTGTCAGTCACTTGTCATTGCATCAGAGTGTCAGTCTCTTGTCCTTGCACCAGAGTGTCAGTCTCTTGTCATTTCACCAGAGTGTCAGTCTCTTGTCATTTCACCAGAGTGTCAGTCTCTTGTCATTGCACCAGAGTGTCAAACACTTGTCATTGCAGCAGAGTGTCAGTCTCTTGTCATTGCACCAGAGTGTCAGTCCCTTGTCATTGCACCAGAGTGTCAGTCTCTTGTCCTTGCACCAGAGTGTCAGTCTCTTGTCCTTGCACCAGAGTGTCAGTCCCTGGTCATTGCACCAGAGTGTCAATCACTTGTCATTGCACCAGAGTGTCAGTCCCTGGTCATTGCACCGGAGTGTCAATCTCTTGTCATTTCACCAGAGTGTCAATCACTTGTCATTGCACCAGAGTGTCAGTCCCTGGTCATTGCACCGGAGTGTCAGTCTCTTGTCATTGCTCCAGAGTGTCAGTCCCTTGTCATTGCTCCAGAGTGTCAGTCTCTGGTCATTGCACCAGATTGTGAATCACTTGTCATTGCACCAGAGTGTCAGTCCCTGGTCATTGCACCAGAGTGTCAGTCCCTGGTCATTGCACCAGAGTGTCAGCCCCTGGTCATTGCACCAGAGAGCCAGTCGCTTCTCATTGCACGAGAGTGTTAGTCCTCTTGTCATTGCACCAGAGTGTCAGTCCCTGGTCATTGCACCAGAGTGTCAGTCCCTTGTCATTGTACCAGGGTGTCAGTCTCTGGACATTGCACCAGAGTGTCAGTCTCTTGTCATTGCACCAGAGTGTCAGTCCCTGGTCATTGCACCAGAGTGTCAGTCCCTTGTCCTTGCACCAGAGTGTCTGTCTCTTGTCATTGCACCAGAGTGTCAGTACCTTGTCATTGCACCAGAGCGTCAGTCCCTTGTCATTGCACCAGAGTGTCAGTCTCTTGTCAATGCAACAGAGTGTCAGTCTCTGGACATTGCACCAGAGACCCAGTCGCTTGTCATTGCACCAGAGTGTCAGTCTCCTGTCATTGCACCGGAGTGTCAGTCCCTGGTCATTGCACCAGAGTGTCAGTCCCTTGTCATTGCACTAGAGTGTCAGTCTCTTGTCATTGCACCAGAGTGTCAGCCCCTTGTCATTGCACCAGAGGGTCAGTCCCTGGTCATTGCACCAGAGTGTCAGTCTCTGGTCAGTGCACCAGAGTGTCAGTCTCTTGTCATTGTACCAGAGTGTTAGTATCTGGTCATTGCACCAGAGTGTCAGTCTCTTGTCATTGCACCAGAGTGTCAGTCCCTGGTCATTGCACCAGAGTGTCAGTCCCTGGTCATTGCACCAGAGAGCCAGTCGCTTGTCATTGCACCAGAGTGTCAGTCTCTTGTCATTGCACCAGAGTGTCAGTCCCTGGTCATTGCACCAGAGTGTCAGTCTCTGGACATTGCACCAGAGTGTCAGTCTCTTGTCATTGCACCACAGTGTCAGTCTCTGGACATTGCATCAGAGAGCCAGTCGCTTGTCATTGCACCAGAGTGTCAGTCTCTTGTCATTGCACCAGAGTGTCAGTCCCTGGTCATGACACCAGATTTTCAGTCACTGGTCATTGCACCAGATTGTCAGTCCCTGGTCATTGCACCGGAGTGTCAGTCTCTTGTCATTTCACCAGAGTGTCAAACACTTGTCATTGCACCAGATAGTCATTCCCTTGTCATTGTACCAGGGTGTCAGTCCCTGGTCATTGCACCAGAGTGTCAGTCTCTTGTCATTTCACCAGAGTGTCAGTCTCTTGTCATTTCACCAGAGTGTCAGTCTCTTGTCATTTCACCAGAGTGTCAGTCTCTTGTCATTTCACCAGAGTGTCAGTCTCTTGTCATTGCACCAAAGTGTCAGTCCCTTGTCATTGCACCAGTGTCAGTCTCTGGTCATTGCACCAGAGTGCCAGTCCCTTGTCATTGCACCAGACTGTCAGTCCCTTGTCATTGCACCAGAGTGTCAGTCCCTTGTCATTGCACCAGAGTGTCAGTCTCTTGTCATTGCACCAGAGTGTCAGTCTCTGGACATTGCACCAGAGTGTCAGTCTCTTGTCATTGCACCACAGTGTCAGTCTCTGGACATTGCATCAGAGAGCCAGTCGCTTGTCATTGCACCAGAGTGTCAGTCTCTTGTCATTGCACCAGAGTGTCAGTCCCTGGTCATGACACCAGATTTTCAGTCACTGGTCATTGCACCAGATTGTCAGTCCCTGGTCATTGCACCGGAGTGTCAGTCTCTTGTCATTTCACCAGAGTGTCAAACACTTGTCATTGCACCAGATAGTCATTCCCTTGTCATTGTACCAGGGTGTCAGTCCCTGGTCATTGCACCAGAGTGTCAGTCTCTTGTCATTTCACCAGAGTGTCAGTCTCTTGTCATTTCACCAGAGTGTCAGTCTCTTGTCATTTCACCAGAGTGTCAGTCTCTTGTCATTTCACCAGAGTGTCAGTCTCTTGTCATTGCACCAAAGTGTCAGTCCCTTGTCATTGCACCAGTGTCAGTCTCTGGTCATTGCACCAGAGTGCCAGTCCCTTGTCATTGCACCAGACTGTCAGTCCCTTGTCATTGCACCAGAGTGTCAGTCCCTTGTCATTGCACCAGAGTGTCAGTCTCTTGTCATTGCACCAGAGTGTCAGTCTCTGGACATTGCACCAGAGAGCCAGTCGCTTGCCATTGCACCAGAGTGTCAGTCTCTTGTCATTGCACCAGAGTGTCAGTCTCTGGACATTGCACCAGAGTGTCAGTCTCTTGTCATTGCACCAGAGTGTCAGTCTCTGGACATTGCACCAGAGTGTCAGTCTCTTGTCATTGCACCAGAGTGTCAGTCTCTGGACATTGCACCAGAGAGCCAGTCGCTTGTCATTGCACCAGAGTGTCAGTCTCTTGTCATTGCACCAGAGTGTTAGTCCTCTTGTCATTGCACCAGAGTGTCAGTCCCTTGTCGTTGCACCAGAGTGTCAGTCTCTTGTCATTGCACCAGAGTGTCAGTCCCAGGTCATTGCACCAGAGAGCCAGTCGCTTGTCATTGCACGAGAGTGTCAGTCTCTTGTCATTGCACCAGAGTGTTAGTCCTCTTGTCATTGCACCAGAGAGCCAGTCCCTTGTCATTCCACCAGAGTGTCAGCCTCTGGTCATAGCAGCGGATTGTCAGACTCTGGACATTGCACCAGAGAGCCAGTTGCTTGTCATTGCACCAGAGTGTCAGTCTCTTGTCATTGCACCAGAGTGTCAGTCCCTTGTCATTGCACCAGTGTGTCAGTCCCTGGTCATTGCACCAGAGTGTCAGTCCCTTGTCATTGCACCAGAGTGTCAGTCCCTTGTCATTGCAGCAGACTGTCAGTCTCTTGTCATTGCACCAGAGTGTCAGTCTCTTGTCATTGCACCAGAGTGTCAGTCCCTGGTCATTGCAGCAGACTGTCAGTCTCTTGTCATTGCACCACAGTGTCAGTCTCTGGACATTGCACCAGAGAGCCAGTCGCTTGTCATTGCACCAGAGTGTCAGTCTCTTGTCATTGCACCAGAGTGTCAGTCCCTGGTCATGACACCAGATTTTCAGTCACTGGTCATTGCACCAGATTGTCAGTCCCTGGTCATTGCACCGGAGTGTCAGTCTCTTGTCATTGCACCAGAGTGTCAGTCCCTTGTCATTGCACCAGAGTGTCCGTCCCTTGTCATTGCACCAGAGTGTCAGTCTCTGGACATTGCACCAGAGTGTCAGTCTCTTGTCATTGCACCAGAGTGTCAGTCTCTGGACATTGCACCAGAGAGCCAGTCGCTTGTCATTGCACCAGAGTGTCAGTCTCTTGTCATTGCACCAGAGTGTCAGTCCCTTCTCATTGCACCAGTGTCAGTCTCTGGTCATTGCACCAGAGTGTCAGTCCCTTGTCATTGCACCAGAGACCCAGTCGCTTGTCATTGCACCAGAGTGTCAGTCTCCTGTCATTGCACCGGAGTGTCAGTCCCTGGTCATTGCACCAGAGTGTCAGTCCCTTGTCATTGCACTAGAGTGTCAGTCTCTTGTCATTGCACCAGAGTGTCAGCCCCTTGTCATTGCACCAGAGTGTCAGTCCCTGGTCATTGCACCAGAGTGTCAGTCTCTGGTCAGTGCACCAGAGTGTCAGTCTCTTGTCATTGTACCAGAGTGTCAGTATCTGGTCATTGCACCAGAGTGTCAGTCTCTTGTCATTGCACCAGAGTGTCAGTCCCTGGTCATTGCACCAGAGTGTCAGTCCCTGGTCATTGCACCAGAGAGCCAGTCGCTTGTCATTGCACCAGAGTGTCAGTCTCTTGTCATTGCACCAGAGTGTCAGTCCCTGGTCATTGCACCAGAGTGTCAGTCTCTGGACATTGCACCAGAGTGTCAGTCTCTTGTCATTGCACCACAGTGTCAGTCTCTGGACATTGCACCAGAGAGCCAGTCGCTTGTCATTGCACCAGAGTGTCAGTCTCTTGTCATTGCACCAGAGTGTCAGTCCCTGGTCATGACACCAGATTTTCAGTCACTGGTCATTGCACCAGATTGTCAGTCCCTGGTCATTGCACCGGAGTGTCAGTCTCTTGTCATTGCACCAGAGTGTCAGTCCCTTGTCATTGCACCAGAGTGTCCGTCCCTTGTCATTGCACCAGAGTGTCAGTCTCTGGACATTGCACCAGAGTGTCAGTCTCTTGTCATTGCACCAGAGTGTCAGTCTCTGGACATTGCACCAGAGAGCCAGTCGCTTGTCATTGCACCAGAGTGTCAGTCTCTTGTCATTGCACCAGAGTGTCAGTCTCTTGGCATTGCACCAGAGTGTCAGTCCCTTGTCATTGCACCAGAGAGCCAGTCGCTTGTCATTGCACGAGAGTGTCAGTCTCTTGTCATTGCACCAGAGTGTTAGTCCTCTTGTCATTGCACCAGAGATCCAGTCCCTTGTCATTCCACCAGAGTGTCAGCCTCTGGTCATAGCAGCGGATTGTCAGTCTCTGGACATTGCACCAGAGAGCCAGTTGCTTGTCACTGCACCAGAGTGTCAGTCTCTTGTCATTGCACCAGAGTGTCAGTCCCTTGTCATTGCACCAGTGTGTCAGTCCCTGGTCATTGCACCAGAGTGTCAGTCCCTTGTCATTGCACCAGAGTGTCAGTCCCTTGTCATTGCAGCAGACTGTCAGTCTCTTGTCATTGCACCAGAGTGTCAGTCTCTTGTCATTGCACCAGAGTGTCAGTCCCTGGTCATTGCAGCAGACTGTCAGTCTCTTGTCATTGCACCAGAGTGTCAGTCACTTGTCATTGCATCAGAGTGTCAGTCTCTTGTCCTTGCACCAGAGTGTCAGTCTCTTGTCATTTCACCAGAGTGTCAGTCTCTTGTCATTGCACCAGAGTGTCAAACACTTGTCATTGCAGCAGAGTGTCAGTCTCTTGTCATTGCACCAGAGTGTCAGTCCCTTGTCATTGCACCAGAGTGTCAGTCTCTTGTCCTTGCACCAGAGTGTCAGTCTCTTGTCCTTGCACCAGAGTGTCAGTCCCTGGTCATTGCACCAGAGTGTCAATCACTTGTCATTGCACCAGAGTGTCAGTCCCTGGTCATTGCACCGGAGTGTCAATCTCTTGTCATTTCACCAGAGTGTCAATCACTTGTCATTGCACCAGAGTGTCAGTCCCTGGTCATTGCACCGGAGTGTCAGTCTCTTGTCATTGCTCCAGAGTGTCAGTCCCTTGTCATTGCTCCAGAGTGTCAGTCTCTGGTCATTGCACCAGATTGTGAATCACTTGTCATTGCACCAGAGTGTCAGTCCCTGGTCATTGCACCAGAGTGTCAGTCCCTGGTCATTGCACCAGAGTGTCAGCCCCTGGTCATTGCACCAGAGAGCCAGTCGCTTCTCATTGCACGAGAGTGTTAGTCCTCTTGTCATTGCACCAGAGTGTCAGTCCCTGGTCATTGCACCAGAGTGTCAGTCCCTTGTCATTGTACCAGGGTGTCAGTCTCTGGACATTGCACCAGAGTGTCAGTCTCTTGTCATTGCACCAGAGTGTCAGTCCCTGGTCATTGCACCAGAGTGTCAGTCCCTTGTCCTTGCACCAGAGTGTCTGTCTCTTGTCATTGCACCAGAGTGTCAGTACCTTGTCATTGCACCAGAGCGTCAGTCCCTTGTCATTGCACCAGAGTGTCAGTCTCTTGTCAATGCAACAGAGTGTCAGTCTCTGGACATTGCACCAGAGACCCAGTCGCTTGTCATTGCACCAGAGTGTCAGTCTCCTGTCATTGCACCGGAGTGTCAGTCCCTGGTCATTGCACCAGATTGTCAGTCCCTTGTCATTGCACTAGAGTGTCAGTCTCTTGTCATTGCACCAGAGTGTCAGCCCCTTGTCATTGCACCAGAGGGTCAGTCCCTGGTCATTGCACCAGAGTGTCAGTCTCTGGTCAGTGCACCAGAGTGTCAGTCTCTTGTCATTGTACCAGAGTGTTAGTATCTGGTCATTGCACCAGAGTGTCAGTCTCTTGTCATTGCACCAGAGTGTCAGTCCCTGGTCATTGCACCAGAGTGTCAGTCCCTGGTCATTGCACCAGAGAGCCAGTCGCTTGTCATTGCACCAGAGTGTCAGTCTCTTGTCATTGCACCAGAGTGTCAGTCCCTGGTCATTGCACCAGAGTGTCAGTCTCTGGACATTGCACCAGAGTGTCAGTCTCTTGTCATTGCACCACAGTGTCAGTCTCTGGACATTGCATCAGAGAGCCAGTCGCTTGTCATTGCACCAGAGTGTCAGTCTCTTGTCATTGCACCAGAGTGTCAGTCCCTGGTCATGACACCAGATTTTCAGTCACTGGTCATTGCACCAGATTGTCAGTCCCTGGTCATTGCACCGGAGTGTCAGTCTCTTGTCATTTCACCAGAGTGTCAAACACTTGTCATTGCACCAGATAGTCATTCCCTTGTCATTGTACCAGGGTGTCAGTCCCTGGTCATTGCACCAGAGTGTCAGTCTCTTGTCATTTCACCAGAGTGTCAGTCTCTTGTCATTTCACCAGAGTGTCAGTCTCTTGTCATTTCACCAGAGTGTCAGTCTCTTGTCATTTCACCAGAGTGTCAGTCTCTTGTCATTGCACCAAAGTGTCAGTCCCTTGTCATTGCACCAGTGTCAGTCTCTGGTCATTGCACCAGAGTGCCAGTCCCTTGTCATTGCACCAGACTGTCAGTCCCTTGTCATTGCACCAGAGTGTCAGTCCCTTGTCATTGCACCAGAGTGTCAGTCTCTTGTCATTGCACCAGAGTGTCAGTCTCTGGACATTGCACCAGAGAGCCAGTCGCTTGCCATTGCACCAGAGTGTCAGTCTCTTGTCATTGCACCAGAGTGTCAGTCTCTGGACATTGCACCAGAGTGTCAGTCTCTTGTCATTGCACCAGAGTGTCAGTCTCTGGACATTGCACCAGAGTGTCAGTCTCTTGTCATTGCACCAGAGTGTCAGTCTCTGGACATTGCACCAGAGAGCCAGTCGCTTGTCATTGCACCAGAGTGTCAGTCTCTTGTCATTGCACCAGAGTGTTAGTCCTCTTGTCATTGCACCAGAGTGTCAGTCCCTTGTCGTTGCACCAGAGTGTCAGTCTCTTGTCATTGCACCAGAGTGTCAGTCCCAGGTCATTGCACCAGAGAGCCAGTCGCTTGTCATTGCACGAGAGTGTCAGTCTCTTGTCATTGCACCAGAGTGTTAGTCCTCTTGTCATTGCACCAGAGAGCCAGTCCCTTGTCATTCCACCAGAGTGTCAGCCTCTGGTCATAGCAGCGGATTGTCAGACTCTGGACATTGCACCAGAGAGCCAGTTGCTTGTCATTGCACCAGAGTGTCAGTCTCTTGTCATTGCACCAGAGTGTCAGTCCCTTGTCATTGCACCAGTGTGTCAGTCCCTGGTCATTGCACCAGAGTGTCAGTCCCTTGTCATTGCACCAGAGTGTCAGTCCCTTGTCATTGCAGCAGACTGTCAGTCTCTTGTCATTGCACCAGAGTGTCAGTCACTTGTCATTGCACCAGAGTGTCAGTCTCTTGTCATTGCAGCAGACTGTCAGTCTCTTGTCATTGCACCAGAGTGTCAGTCTCTTGTCATTGCACCGGAGTGTCAGTCCCTGGTCATTGCACCAGAGTTTCAGTCCCTGGTCATTGCACCAGAGTGTCAGTCCCTGGACATTGCACCTGAGTGTCAGTCCCTGGACATTGCACCTGAGTGTCAGTCTCTTGTCATTGCAGCAGAGTGTCAGTCTCTTGTCATTGCACCAGAGTGTCAGTCCCTGGTCATTGCACCAGAGTGTCAGTCTCTTGTCATTGCACCAGAGTGTCAGTCTCTTGTCATTGCACCAGAGTGTCAGTCCCTGGTCATTCTACCAGATTGTCAGTCCCTTGTCATTGCACCAGAGTGTCAATCCCTTGTCATTGCACCAGAGTGTCAGTCCCTGGACATTGCACCTGAGTGTCAGTCTCTTGTCATTGCACCAGAGTGTCAGTGCCTTGTCATTGCACCAGAGTGTCAGTCTCTTGTCATTGCACCAGAGTGTCAGTCCCTTGTCATTGCAGCAGAGTGTCAGTCCCTGGTCATTGCACCAGAGTGTCAGTCTCTTGTCATTGCAGCAGAGTGTCAGTCCCTGGTCATTGCACCAGAGTGTCAATCCCTTGTCATTGCACCAGAGTGTCAGTCCCTGGACATTGCACCTGAGTGTCAGTCTCTTGTCATTGCACCAGAGTGTCAGTGCCTTGTCATTGCACCAGAGTGTCAGTCTCTTGTCATTGCACCAGAGTGTCAGTCCCTTGTCATTGCAGCAGAGTGTCAGTCCCTGGTCATTGCACCAGAGTGTCAGTCTCTTGTCATTGCACCAGAGAGCCAGTCCCTGGTCATTGCACCAGAGTGTCTGTCCCTGGTCATTGTACCAGAGTGTCAGTCCCTTGTCATTGCACCAGAGTGTCAGTCCCTTGTCATTGCACCAGATTGTGAGTCCCTTGTCATTGCACCAGAGTGTCAGTCTCTTGTCATTGCACCAGAGTGTCAGTACCTGGTCATTGCACCAGAGCGTCAGTCTCTGGACATTGCACCAGAGTGTCAGTCCCTGGTCATTGCACCAGAGTGTCAGTCTCTTGTCATTGCACCAGAGTGTCAGTCCCTGGTCATTGCACCAGAGTTTCAGTCCCTTGTCATTGCACCAGAGTGTCAGTCTCTTGTCATTGCACCAGAGTGTCCGTCTCTGGACATGGCACCAGAGAGCCAGTCGCTTGTCATTGCACCAGAGTGTCAGTCTCTTGTCATTGCACCGGAGTGTCAGTCCCTGGTCATTGCACCAGAATGTCAGTCCCTTGTCATTGCACCAGAGTGTCAGTCCCGTGTCATTGCACCAGAGTGTCAGTCCCTTGTCATTGCACCAGAGTGTCAGTCTCTGGACATTGCACCAGAGTGGCAGTCTCTTGTCATTGCACCAGAGTGTCAGTCTCTGGACATTGCACCAGAGAGCCAGTCGCTTGTCATTGCACCAGAGAGCCAGTCTCTTGTCATTGCACCAGAGTGTCAGTCTCTTGTCATTGCACCAGAGTGTCAGTCTCTTGTCATTGCACCGGAGTGTCAGTCCCTGGTCATTGCACCAGAATGTCAGTCCCTTGTCATTGCACCAGAGTGTCAGTCCCGTGTCATTGCACCAGAGTGTCAGTCCCTTGTCATTGCACCAGAGTGTCAGTCTCTGGACATTGCACCAGAGTGTCAGTCTCTTGTCATTGCACCAGAGTGTCAGTCTCTGGACATTGCACCAGAGAGCCAGTCGCTTCTCATTGCACGAGAGTGTTAGTCCTCTTGTCATTGCACCAGAGTGTCAGTCCCTGGTCATTGCACCAGAGTGTCAGTCCCTTGTCATTGTACCAGGGTGTCAGTCTCTGGACATTGCACCAGAGTGTCAGTCTCTTGTCATTGCACCAGAGTGTCAGTCCCTGGTCATTGCACCAGAGTGTCAGTCCCTTGTCCTTGCACCAGAGTGTCTGTCTCTTGTCATTGCACCAGAGTGTCAGTACCTTGTCATTGCACCAGAGCGTCAGTCCCTTGTCATTGCACCAGAGTGTCAGTCTCTTGTCAATGCAACAGAGTGTCAGTCTCTGGACATTGCACCAGAGACCCAGTCGCTTGTCATTGCACCAGAGTGTCAGTCTCCTGTCATTGCACCGGAGTGTCAGTCCCTGGTCATTGCACCAGAGTGTCAGTCCCTTGTCATTGCACCAGAGTGTCAGTCTCTTGTCATTGCACCAGAGTGTCAGTCCCTTGTCATTGCAGCAGAGTGTCAGTCTCTTGTCATTGCACCAGAGTGTCAGTCCCTTGTCATTGCAGCAGAGTGTCAGTCTCTTGTCATTGCACCAGAGTGTCAGTCCCTTATCATTGCACCAGATTGTCAGTCCCTGGTCATTGCACCAGAGTGTCAGTCCTTTGTCTTTGCACCAGAGTGTCAGTCCCTGGTCATTGCACCAGAGGGTCAGTCTCTTGTCATTGCAGCAGAGGGTCAGCCTCTTCTCATTGCACCAGAGTGTCAGTCTCTTGTCATTGCACCAGAGTGTCAGTCTCTTGTCATTGCGCCAGAGTGTCTGTCCCTGGTCGTTCTACCAGAGTGTCAGTCCCTTGTCATTGCACCAGAGTGTCAGTCTCTTGTCATTGCACCAGAGTGCCAGTCCCTTGTCATTGCAGCAGAGTGTCAGTCTCTGGTCATTGCACCAGAGAGGCAGTCCCTGGTCATTGCACCAGAGTGTCTGTCCCTGGTCATTGCACCAGAGTGTCAGTCCCTTGTCATTGCACCAGAGTGTCAGGCCCTTGTCATTGCACCAGAGTGTCAGTCCCTTGTCATTGCAGCAGAGTGTCAGTCTCTGGTCATTGCACCAGAGAGGCAGTCCCCGGTCATTGCACCAGAGTGTCTGTCCCTGGTCATTGTACCAGAGTGTCAGTCCCTTGTCATTGCACCAGAGTGTCAGTCCCTTGTCATTGCACCAGAGTGTCAGTCCCTGGTCATTGCACAAGAGTGTCAGTCTCTTGTCATTGCAGCAGAGTGTCAGTCCCTGGTCATTGCACCAGAGTGTCAGTCTCTTGTCATTGCACCAGAGTGTCAGTCTCTTGTCATTGCACCAGAGTGTCAGTCCCTTGTCATTGCACCAGAGTGTCAGTCTCTTGTTATTGCACCAGAGTGTCAGTCTCTTGTCATTGCACGAGAGTGTCAGTCCCTGGTCATTGCAGCAGAGTGTCAGTCCCTGGACATTGCACCAGAGTGTCAGTCCCTTGTCATTGCACCAGAGCGTCAGTCCCTTGTCATTGCACCAGAGAGGCTGTCCCTGGTCATTGCACCAGAGTGTCTGTCCCTGGTCATTGTACCAGAGTGTCAGTCCCTTGTCATTGCACCAGAGTGTCAGTCCCTTGTCATTGCACCAGAGTGTGAGTCCCTTGTCATTGCACCAGAGTGTCAGTCTCTTGTCATTGCAGCAGAGTGTCAGTCCCTAGTCATTGCACCAGAGTGTCAGTACCTGGTCATTGCACCAGAGCGTCAGTCTCTTGTCATTGCACCAGAGTGTCAGTCTCTTGTCATTGCACCAGAGTGTCAGTCCCTGGTCATTGCAGCAGACTGTCAGTCTCTTGTCATTGCACCAGAGTGTCAGTCACTTGTCATTGCATCAGAGTGTCAGTCTCTTGTCCTTGCACCAGAGTGTCAGTCTCTTGTCATTTCACCAGAGTGTCAGTCTCTTGTCATTTCACCAGAGTGTCAGTCTCTTGTCATTGCACCAGAGTGTCAAACACTTGTCATTGCAGCAGAGTGTCAGTCTCTTGTCATTGCACCAGAGTGTCAGTCCCTTGTCATTGCACCAGAGTGTCAGTCTCTTGTCCTTGCACCAGAGTGTCAGTCTCTTGTCCTTGCACCAGAGTGTCAGTCCCTGGTCATTGCACCAGAGTGTCAATCACTTGTCATTGCACCAGAGTGTCAGTCCCTGGTCATTGCACCGGAGTGTCAATCTCTTGTCATTTCACCAGAGTGTCAATCACTTGTCATTGCACCAGAGTGTCAGTCCCTGGTCATTGCACCGGAGTGTCAGTCTCTTGTCATTGCTCCAGAGTGTCAGTCCCTTGTCATTGCTCCAGAGTGTCAGTCTCTGGTCATTGCACCAGATTGTGAATCACTTGTCATTGCACCAGAGTGTCAGTCCCTGGTCATTGCACCAGAGTGTCAGTCCCTGGTCATTGCACCAGAGTGTCAGCCCCTGGTCATTGCACCAGAGAGCCAGTCGCTTCTCATTGCACGAGAGTGTTAGTCCTCTTGTCATTGCACCAGAGTGTCAGTCCCTGGTCATTGCACCAGAGTGTCAGTCCCTTGTCATTGTACCAGGGTGTCAGTCTCTGGACATTGCACCAGAGTGTCAGTCTCTTGTCATTGCACCAGAGTGTCAGTCCCTGGTCATTGCACCAGAGTGTCAGTCCCTTGTCCTTGCACCAGAGTGTCTGTCTCTTGTCATTGCACCAGAGTGTCAGTACCTTGTCATTGCACCAGAGCGTCAGTCCCTTGTCATTGCACCAGAGTGTCAGTCTCTTGTCAATGCAACAGAGTGTCAGTCTCTGGACATTGCACCAGAGACCCAGTCGCTTGTCATTGCACCAGAGTGTCAGTCTCCTGTCATTGCACCGGAGTGTCAGTCCCTGGTCATTGCACCAGAGTGTCAGTCCCTTGTCATTGCACTAGAGTGTCAGTCTCTTGTCATTGCACCAGAGTGTCAGCCCCTTGTCATTGCACCAGAGGGTCAGTCCCTGGTCATTGCACCAGAGTGTCAGTCTCTGGTCAGTGCACCAGAGTGTCAGTCTCTTGTCATTGTACCAGAGTGTTAGTATCTGGTCATTGCACCAGAGTGTCAGTCTCTTGTCATTGCACCAGAGTGTCAGTCCCTGGTCATTGCACCAGAGTGTCAGTCCCTGGTCATTGCACCAGAGAGCCAGTCGCTTGTCATTGCACCAGAGTGTCAGTCTCTTGTCATTGCACCAGAGTGTCAGTCCCTGGTCATTGCACCAGAGTGTCAGTCTCTGGACATTGCACCAGAGTGTCAGTCTCTTGTCATTGCACCACAGTGTCAGTCTCTGGACATTGCATCAGAGAGCCAGTCGCTTGTCATTGCACCAGAGTGTCAGTCTCTTGTCATTGCACCAGAGTGTCAGTCCCTGGTCATGACACCAGATTTTCAGTCACTGGTCATTGCACCAGATTGTCAGTCCCTGGTCATTGCACCGGAGTGTCAGTCTCTTGTCATTTCACCAGAGTGTCAAACACTTGTCATTGCACCAGATAGTCATTCCCTTGTCATTGTACCAGGGTGTCAGTCCCTGGTCATTGCACCAGAGTGTCAGTCTCTTGTCATTTCACCAGAGTGTCAGTCTCTTGTCATTTCACCAGAGTGTCAGTCTCTTGTCATTTCACCAGAGTGTCAGTCTCTTGTCATTTCACCAGAGTGTCAGTCTCTTGTCATTGCACCAAAGTGTCAGTCCCTTGTCATTGCACCAGTGTCAGTCTCTGGTCATTGCACCAGAGTGCCAGTCCCTTGTCATTGCACCAGACTGTCAGTCCCTTGTCATTGCACCAGAGTGTCAGTCCCTTGTCATTGCACCAGAGTGTCAGTCTCTTGTCATTGCACCAGAGTGTCAGTCTCTGGACATTGCACCAGAGAGCCAGTCGCTTGCCATTGCACCAGAGTGTCAGTCTCTTGTCATTGCACCAGAGTGTCAGTCTCTGGACATTGCACCAGAGTGTCAGTCTCTTGTCATTGCACCAGAGTGTCAGTCTCTGGACATTGCACCAGAGTGTCAGTCTCTTGTCATTGCACCAGAGTGTCAGTCTCTGGACATTGCACCAGAGAGCCAGTCGCTTGTCATTGCACCAGAGTGTCAGTCTCTTGTCATTGCACCAGAGTGTTAGTCCTCTTGTCATTGCACCAGAGTGTCAGTCCCTTGTCGTTGCACCAGAGTGTCAGTCTCTTGTCATTGCACCAGAGTGTCAGTCCCAGGTCATTGCACCAGAGAGCCAGTCGCTTGTCATTGCACGAGAGTGTCAGTCTCTTGTCATTGCACCAGAGTGTTAGTCCTCTTGTCATTGCACCAGAGAGCCAGTCCCTTGTCATTCCACCAGAGTGTCAGCCTCTGGTCATAGCAGCGGATTGTCAGACTCTGGACATTGCACCAGAGAGCCAGTTGCTTGTCATTGCACCAGAGTGTCAGTCTCTTGTCATTGCACCAGAGTGTCAGTCCCTTGTCATTGCACCAGTGTGTCAGTCCCTGGTCATTGCACCAGAGTGTCAGTCCCTTGTCATTGCACCAGAGTGTCAGTCCCTTGTCATTGCAGCAGACTGTCAGTCTCTTGTCATTGCACCAGAGTGTCAGTCTCTTGTCATTGCACCAGAGTGTCAGTCCCTGGTCATTGCAGCAGACTGTCAGTCTCTTGTCATTGCACCAGAGTGTCAGTCACTTGTCATTGCACCAGAGTGTCAGTCTCTTGTCATTGCAGCAGACTGTCAGTCTCTTGTCATTGCACCAGAGTGTCAGTCTCTTGTCATTGCACCGGAGTGTCAGTCCCTGGTCATTGCACCAGAGTTTCAGTCCCTGGTCATTGCACCAGAGTGTCAGTCCCTGGACATTGCACCTGAGTGTCAGTCCCTGGACATTGCACCTGAGTGTCAGTCTCTTGTCATTGCAGCAGAGTGTCAGTCTCTTGTCATTGCACCAGAGTGTCAGTCCCTGGTCATTGCACCAGAGTGTCAGTCTCTTGTCATTGCACCAGAGTGTCAGTCTCTTGTCATTGCACCAGAGTGTCAGTCCCTGGTCATTCTACCAGATTGTCAGTCCCTTGTCATTGCACCAGAGTGTCAATCCCTTGTCATTGCACCAGAGTGTCAGTCCCTGGACATTGCACCTGAGTGTCAGTCTCTTGTCATTGCACCAGAGTGTCAGTGCCTTGTCATTGCACCAGAGTGTCAGTCTCTTGTCATTGCACCAGAGTGTCAGTCCCTTGTCATTGCAGCAGAGTGTCAGTCCCTGGTCATTGCACCAGAGTGTCAGTCTCTTGTCATTGCAGCAGAGTGTCAGTCCCTGGTCATTGCACCAGAGTGTCAATCCCTTGTCATTGCACCAGAGTGTCAGTCCCTGGACATTGCACCTGAGTGTCAGTCTCTTGTCATTGCACCAGAGTGTCAGTGCCTTGTCATTGCACCAGAGTGTCAGTCTCTTGTCATTGCACCAGAGTGTCAGTCCCTTGTCATTGCAGCAGAGTGTCAGTCCCTGGTCATTGCACCAGAGTGTCAGTCTCTTGTCATTGCACCAGAGAGCCAGTCCCTGGTCATTGCACCAGAGTGTCTGTCCCTGGTCATTGTACCAGAGTGTCAGTCCCTTGTCATTGCACCAGAGTGTCAGTCCCTTGTCATTGCACCAGATTGTGAGTCCCTTGTCATTGCACCAGAGTGTCAGTCTCTTGTCATTGCACCAGAGTGTCAGTACCTGGTCATTGCACCAGAGCGTCAGTCTCTGGACATTGCACCAGAGTGTCAGTGCCTGGTCATTGCACCAGAGTGTCAGTCTCTTGTCATTGCACCAGAGTGTCAGTCCCTGGTCATTGCACCAGAGTGTCAGTCCCTTGTCATTGCACCAGAGTGTCAGTCTCTTGTCATTGCACCAGAGTGTCCGTCTCTGGACATGGCACCAGAGAGCCAGTCGCTTGTCATTGCACCAGAGTGTCAGTCTCTTGTCATTGCACTGGAGTGTCAGTCCCTGGTCATTGCACCAGAATGTCAGTCCCTTGTCATTGCACCAGAGTGTCAGTCCCGTGTCATTGCACCAGAGTGTCAGTCCCTTGTCATTGCACCAGAGTGTCAGTCTCTGGACATTGCACCAGAGTGTCAGTCTCTTGTCATTGCACCAGAGTGTCAGTCTCTGGACATTGCACCAGAGAGCCAGTCGCTTGTCATTGCACCAGAGAGCCAGTCTCTTGTCATTGCACCAGAGTGTCAGTCTCTTGTCATTGCACCAGAGTGTCAGTCTCTTGTCATTGCACCGGAGTGTCAGTCCCTGGTCATTGCACCAGAATGTCAGTCCCTTGTCATTGCACCAGAGTGTCAGTCCCGTGTCATTGCACCAGAGTGTCAGTCCCTTGTCATTGCACCAGAGTGTCAGTCTCTGGACATTGCACCAGAGTGTCAGTCTCTTGTCATTGCACCAGAGTGTCAGTCTCTGGACATTGCACCAGAGAGCCAGTCGCTTCTCATTGCACGAGAGTGTTAGTCCTCTTGTCATTGCACCAGAGTGTCAGTCCCTGGTCATTGCACCAGAGTGTCAGTCCCTTGTCATTGTACCAGGGTGTCAGTCTCTGGACATTGCACCAGAGTGTCAGTCTCTTGTCATTGCACCAGAGTGTCAGTCCCTGGTCATTGCACCAGAGTGTCAGTCCCTTGTCCTTGCACCAGAGTGTCTGTCTCTTGTCATTGCACCAGAGTGTCAGTACCTTGTCATTGCACCAGAGCGTCAGTCCCTTGTCATTGCACCAGAGTGTCAGTCTCTTGTCAATGCAACAGAGTGTCAGTCTCTGGACATTGCACCAGAGACCCAGTCGCTTGTCATTGCACCAGAGTGTCAGTCTCCTGTCATTGCACCGGAGTGTCAGTCCCTGGTCATTGCACCAGAGTGTCAGTCCCTTGTCATTGCACTAGAGTGTCAGTCTCTTGTCATTGCACCAGAGTGTCAGCCCCTTGTCATTGCACCAGAGGGTCAGTCCCTGGTCATTGCACCAGAGTGTCAGTCTCTGGTCAGTGCACCAGAGTGTCAGTCTCTTGTCATTGTACCAGAGTGTTAGTATCTGGTCATTGCACCAGAGTGTCAGTCTCTTGTCATTGCACCAGAGTGTCAGTCCCTGGTCATTGCACCAGAGTGTCAGTCCCTGGTCATTGCACCAGAGAGCCAGTCGCTTGTCATTGCACCAGAGTGTCAGTCTCTTGTCATTGCACCAGAGTGTCAGTCCCTGGTCATTGCACCAGAGTGTCAGTCTCTGGACATTGCACCAGAGTGTCAGTCTCTTGTCATTGCACCACAGTGTCAGTCTCTGGACATTGCATCAGAGAGCCAGTCGCTTGTCATTGCACCAGAGTGTCAGTCTCTTGTCATTGCACCAGAGTGTCAGTCCCTGGTCATGACACCAGATTTTCAGTCACTGGTCATTGCACCAGATTGTCAGTCCCTGGTCATTGCACCGGAGTGTCAGTCTCTTGTCATTTCACCAGAGTGTCAAACACTTGTCATTGCACCAGATAGTCATTCCCTTGTCATTGTACCAGGGTGTCAGTCCCTGGTCATTGCACCAGAGTGTCAGTCTCTTGTCATTTCACCAGAGTGTCAGTCTCTTGTCATTTCACCAGAGTGTCAGTCTCTTGTCATTTCACCAGAGTGTCAGTCTCTTGTCATTTCACCAGAGTGTCAGTCTCTTGTCATTGCACCAAAGTGTCAGTCCCTTGTCATTGCACCAGTGTCAGTCTCTGGTCATTGCACCAGAGTGCCAGTCCCTTGTCATTGCACCAGACTGTCAGTCCCTTGTCATTGCACCAGAGTGTCAGTCCCTTGTCATTGCACCAGAGTGTCAGTCTCTTGTCATTGCACCAGAGTGTCAGTCTCTGGACATTGCACCAGAGAGCCAGTCGCTTGCCATTGCACCAGAGTGTCAGTCTCTTGTCATTGCACCAGAGTGTCAGTCTCTGGACATTGCACCAGAGTGTCAGTCTCTTGTCATTGCACCAGAGTGTCAGTCTCTGGACATTGCACCAGAGTGTCAGTCTCTTGTCATTGCACCAGAGTGTCAGTCTCTGGACATTGCACCAGAGAGCCAGTCGCTTGTCATTGCACCAGAGTGTCAGTCTCTTGTCATTGCACCAGAGTGTTAGTCCTCTTGTCATTGCACCAGAGTGTCAGTCCCTTGTCGTTGCACCAGAGTGTCAGTCTCTTGTCATTGCACCAGAGTGTCAGTCCCAGGTCATTGCACCAGAGAGCCAGTCGCTTGTCATTGCACGAGAGTGTCAGTCTCTTGTCATTGCACCAGAGTGTTAGTCCTCTTGTCATTGCACCAGAGAGCCAGTCCCTTGTCATTCCACCAGAGTGTCAGCCTCTGGTCATAGCAGCGGATTGTCAGACTCTGGACATTGCACCAGAGAGCCAGTTGCTTGTCATTGCACCAGAGTGTCAGTCTCTTGTCATTGCACCAGAGTGTCAGTCCCTTGTCATTGCACCAGTGTGTCAGTCCCTGGTCATTGCACCAGAGTGTCAGTCCCTTGTCATTGCACCAGAGTGTCAGTCCCTTGTCATTGCAGCAGACTGTCAGTCTCTTGTCATTGCACCAGAGTGTCAGTCTCTTGTCATTGCACCAGAGTGTCAGTCCCTGGTCATTGCAGCAGACTGTCAGTCTCTTGTCATTGCACCAGAGTGTCAGTCACTTGTCATTGCACCAGAGTGTCAGTCTCTTGTCATTGCAGCAGACTGTCAGTCTCTTGTCATTGCACCAGAGTGTCAGTCTCTTGTCATTGCACCGGAGTGTCAGTCCCTGGTCATTGCACCAGAGTTTCAGTCCCTGGTCATTGCACCAGAGTGTCAGTCCCTGGACATTGCACCTGAGTGTCAGTCCCTGGACATTGCACCTGAGTGTCAGTCTCTTGTCATTGCAGCAGAGTGTCAGTCTCTTGTCATTGCACCAGAGTGTCAGTCCCTGGTCATTGCACCAGAGTGTCAGTCTCTTGTCATTGCACCAGAGTGTCAGTCTCTTGTCATTGCACCAGAGTGTCAGTCCCTGGTCATTCTACCAGATTGTCAGTCCCTTGTCATTGCACCAGAGTGTCAATCCCTTGTCATTGCACCAGAGTGTCAGTCCCTGGACATTGCACCTGAGTGTCAGTCTCTTGTCATTGCACCAGAGTGTCAGTGCCTTGTCATTGCACCAGAGTGTCAGTCTCTTGTCATTGCACCAGAGTGTCAGTCCCTTGTCATTGCAGCAGAGTGTCAGTCCCTGGTCATTGCACCAGAGTGTCAGTCTCTTGTCATTGCAGCAGAATGTCAGTCCCTGGTCATTGCACCAGAGTGTCAATCCCTTGTCATTGCACCAGAGTGTCAGTCCCTGGACATTGCACCTGAGTGTCAGTCTCTTGTCATTGCACCAGAGTGTCAGTGCCTTGTCATTGCACCAGAGTGTCAGTCTCTTGTCATTGCACCAGAGTGTCAGTCCCTTGTCATTGCAGCAGAGTGTCAGTCCCTGGTCATTGCACCAGAGTGTCAGTCTCTTGTCATTGCACCAGAGAGCCAGTCCCTGGTCATTGCACCAGAGTGTCTGTCCCTGGTCATTGTACCAGAGTGTCAGTCCCTTGTCATTGCACCAGAGTGTCAGTCCCTTGTCATTGCACCAGATTGTGAGTCCCTTGTCATTGCACCAGAGTGTCAGTCTCTTGTCATTGCACCAGAGTGTCAGTACCTGGTCATTGCACCAGAGCGTCAGTCTCTGGACATTGCACCAGAGTGTCAGTCCCTGGTCATTGCACCAGAGTGTCAGTCTCTTGTCATTGCACCAGAGTGTCAGTCCCTGGTCATTGCACCAGAGTGTCAGTCCCTTGTCATTGCACCAGAGTGTCAGTCTCTTGTCATTGCACCAGAGTGTCCGTCTCTGGACATGGCACCAGAGAGCCAGTCGCTTGTCATTGCACCAGAGTGTCAGTCTCTTGTCATTGCACCGGAGTGTCAGTCCCTGGTCATTGCACCAGAATGTCAGTCCCTTGTCATTGCACCAGAGTGTCAGTCCCGTGTCATTGCACCAGAGTGTCAGTCCCTTGTCATTGCACCAGAGTGTCAGTCTCTGGACATTGCACCAGAGTGTCAGTCTCTTGTCATTGCACCAGAGTGTCAGTCTCTGGACATTGCACCAGAGAGCCAGTCGCTTGTCATTGCACCAGAGAGCCAGTCTCTTGTCATTGCACCAGAGTGTCAGTCCCTGGTCATTGCACCAGAGTGTCAGTCCCTTGTCATTGTACCAGGGTGTCAGTCTCTGGACATTGCACCAGAGTGTCAGTCTCTTGTCATTGCACCAGAGTGTCAGTCCCTGGTCATTACACCAGAATGTCAGTCTCTTGTCATTGCACCAGAGTGTCAGTCCCCTGTCATTGCACCAGAGTGTCAGTCCCTTGTCATTGCACCAGAGTGTCTGTCTCTTGTCATTGCACCAGAGTGCCAGAGTGTCAGTACCTTGTCATTGCACCAGAGTGTCAGTCCCTTGTCATTGCACCAGAGTGTCAGTCTCTTGTCATTGCATAGAGTGTCAGTCTCTGGACATTGCACCAGAGACCCAGTCGCTTGTCATTGCACCAGAGTGTCAGTCTCTTGTCATTGCACCGGAGTGTCAGTCCCTGGTCATTGCACCAGAGTGTCAGTCCCTTGTCATTGCACTAGAGTGTCAGTCTCTTGTCATTGCACCAGAGAGCCAGTCGCTTGTCATTGCACCAGAGAGCCAGTCCCTTGTCATTGCACCAGAGTGTCAGTCCCTGGTCATTGCACCAGAGTGTCAGTCTCTTGTCATTGTGCCAGAGTGTCAGTCCCTGGTCATTCCACCGGATTGTCAGTCCCTTGTCATTGCACCAGAGTGTCAGTTGCTTGTCATTGCACCAGAGTGTCAGTCTCTTGTCATTGCACCTGTGTGTCAGTCCCTTGTCATTGTACCAGGGTGTCAGTCTCTGGACATTGCACCAGAGAGCCAGTCGCTTGTGATTGCACCAGAGAGCCAGTACCTTGTCATTGCACCAGAGTGTCAGTCTCTGGTCATTGCACCAGAGAGGCAGTCCCTGGCCATTGCACCAGAGTGTCTGTCCCTGGTCATTGTACCAGAGTGTCAGTCCCTTGTCATTGCACCAGAGTGTCAGTCCCTTGTCATTGCACCAGAGTGTCAGTCTCTTGTCATTGCACCAGAGTGTCAGTCCCTGGTCATTGCACCAGAGTGTCAGTCTCTTGTCATTGCACCAGAGTGTCAGTACCTGGTCATTGCACCAGAGCGTCAGTCTCTTGTCATTGCATGAGAGTGTCAGTCCCTGGTCATTACACCAGAGTGTCAGTCCCTGGACATTGCACCAGAGTGTCAGTCTCTGGACTTTGCACCAGAGTGTCAGTCTTTTGTCATTGCACCAGAGTGTCAGTCCCTGGTCATTGCACCAGAGTGTCAGTCCCTTGTCATTGCACCAGAGTGTCAGTCTCTGGACATTGCACCAGAGAGCCAGTCGCTTGTCATTGCACCAGAGTGTCAGTCTCTTGTCATTGCACTGGAGTGTCAGTCCCTGGTCATTGCACCAGAATGTCAGTCCCTTGTCATTGCACCAGAGTGTCAGTCCCTTTTCATTGCACCAGAGTGTCAGTCCCTTGTCATTGCACCAGAGTGTCAGTCTCTGGACATTGCACCAGAGTGTCAGTCTCTGGACATTGCACCAGAGAGCCAGTCGCTTGTCATTGCACCAGAGTGTCAGTCTCTTGTCATTGCACCAGAGTGTCAGTCCCTGGTCATTGCACCAGAGAGCCAGTCGCTTGTCATTGCACCAGAGTGTTAGTCCTCTTGTCATTGCACCAGAGTGTCAGCCCCTGGTCAGTGCACCAGAGTGTCAGTCCCTTGTCATTGTACCAGGGTGTCAGTCTCTGGACATTGCACCAGAGTGTCAGGCTCTTGTCATTGCACCGGAGTGTCAGTCCCTGGTCATTGCACCAGAGTGTCAGTCTCTTGTCATTGCACCAGAGTGTCAGTCCCTTGTCGTTGCACCAGAGAGTCAGGCACTGGTCATTGCACCAGAGTGTCAGTCCCTTGTCATTGCACTAGAGTGTCAGTCCCTTGTCATTGCACCAGAGTGTCAGTCCCTGGTCATTGCACCAGAGTGTCAGTCCCTTGTCATTGCACCAGAGTGTCAGTCCCTGGTCTTTGCACAAGATTGTCAGTCTCTTGTCATTGCACCAGAGTGTCAGTCTCTTGTCATTGCACCAGAGTGTCAGTCCCTTGTCATTGCACCAGAGTGTCAGTCCCTTGTCATTGCACCAGAGTGTCAGTCTCTTGTCATTGCACCAGAGTGTCAGTCCCTTGTCATTGCAGCAGAGTGTCAGTCTCTTGTCATTGCACCAGAGTGTCAGTCCCTTGTCATTGCAGCAGAGTGTCAGTCTCTTGTCATTGCACCAGAGTGTCAGTCCCTTATCATTGCACCAGATTGTCAGTCCCTGGTCATTGCACCAGAGTGTCAGTCCTTTGTCTTTGCACCAGAGTGTCAGTCCCTGGTCATTGCACCAGAGGGTCAGTCTCTTGTCATTGCAGCAGAGGGTCAGTCCCTTGTCATTGCAGCAGACTTTCAGTCCCTTGTCATTGCACCAGAGTGTCAGTCTCTTGTCATTGCACCAGAGTGTCAGTCCCTTGTCATTGCACCAGAGTGTCAGTCCCTTGTCATTGCACCAGAGTGTCAGTCTCTTGTCATTGCACCAGAGTGCCAGTCCCTTGTCATTGCAGCAGAGTGTCAGTCTCTGGTCATTGCACCAGAGAGGCAGTCCCTGGTCATTGCACCAGAGTGTCTGTCCCTGGTCATAGCACCAGAGTGTCAGTCCCTTGTCATTGCACCAGAGTGTCAGGCCCTTGTCATTGCACCAGAGTGTCAGTCCCTTGTCATTGCAGCAGAGTGTCAGTCTCTGGTCATTGCACCAGAGAGGCAGTCCCCGGTCATTGCACCAGAGTGTCTGTCCCTGGTCATTGTACCAGAGTGTCAGTCCCTTGTCATTGCACCAGAGTGTCAGTCCCTTGTCATTGCACCAGAGTGTCAGTCCCTGGTCATTGCACAAGAGTGTCAGTCTCTTGTCATTGCAGCAGAGTGTCAGTCCCTGGTCATTGCACCAGAGTGTCAGTCTCTTGTCATTGCACCAGAGTGTCAGTCTCTTGTCATTGCACCAGAGTGTCAGTCCCTTGTCATTGCACCAGAGTGTCAGTCTCTTGTTATTGCACCAGAGTGTCAGTCTCTTGTCATTGCACGAGAGTGTCAGTCCCTGGTCATTGCAGCAGAGTGTCAGTCCCTGGACATTGCACCAGAGTGTCAGTCCCTTGTCATTGCACCAGAGCGTCAGTCCCTTGTCATTGCACCAGAGAGGCTGTCCCTGGTCATTGCACCAGAGTGTCTGTCCCTGGTCATTGTACCAGAGTGTCAGTCCCTTGTCATTGCACCAGAGTGTCAGTCCCTTGTCATTGCACCAGAGTGTGAGTCCCTTGTCATTGCACCAGAGTGTCAGTCTCTTGTCATTGCAGCAGAGTGTCAGTCCCTAGTCATTGCACCAGAGTGTCAGTACCTGGTCATTGCACCAGAGCGTCAGTCTCTTGTCATTGCACCAGAGTGTCAGTCTCTTGTCATTGCACCAGAGTATCAGTCCCTGGTCATTGCACCAGAGTGTCAGTCCCTTGTCATTGCACCAGAGTGTCAGTCTCTTGTCATTGCACCAGAGTGTCAGTCTCTGGACATTGCACCAGAGAGCCAGTCGCTTGTCATTGCACCAGAGTGTCAGTCTCTTGTCATTGGACCGGAGTGTCAGTCCCTGGTCATTGCACCAGAATGTCAGTCCCTTGTCATTGCACCAGAGTGTCAGTCCCGTGTCTTTGCACCAGAGTGTCAGTCCCTTGTCATTGCACCAGAGTGTCAGTCTCTGGACATTGCACCAGAGTGTCAGTCTCTTGTCATTGCACCAGAGTGTCAGTCTCTGGACATTGCACCAGAGAGCCAGTCGCTTGTCATGGCAGCAGAGTGTCAGTCTCTTGTCATTGCACCAGAGTGTTAGTCCTCTTGTCATTGCACCAGAGTGTCAGTCCCTGGTCATTGCACCAGAGTGTCAGTCCCTTGTCATTGTACCAGGGTGTCAGTCTCTGGACATTGCACCAGAGTGTCAGTCTCTTGTCATTGCACCAGAGTGTCAGTCCCTGGTCATTGCACCAGAGTGTCAGTCCCTTGTCATTGCACCAGAGTGTCAGTCTCTGGTCATTGCACCAGAGTGTCAGTCTCTTGTCATTGTACCAGAGTGTCTGTCTCTTGTCATTGCACCAGAGTGTCAGTACCTTGTCATTGCACCAGAGCGTCAGTCCCTTGTCATTGCACCAGAGTGTCAGTCTCTGGTCATTGCACCAGAGTGTCAGTCTCTTGTCATTGTACCAGAGTGTCAGTCGCTGGTCATTGCACCAGAGTGTCAGTCTCTTGTCATTGCACCAGAGTGTCAGTCCCTGGTCATTGCACCAGAGTGTCAGTCCCTGGTCATTGCACCAGAGAGCCAGTCGCTTGTCATTGCACCAGAGTGTCAGTCACTTGTCATTGCACCAGAGTGTCAGTCCCTGGTCATTGCACCAGAGTGTCAGTCCCTGGTCATTGTACCAGAGTGTCAGTCCCTTGTCATTGCACCAGAGTGTCAGGCCCTTGTCATTGCACCAGAGTGTCAGTCCCTTGTCATTGCAGCAGAGTGTCAGTCTCTGGTCATTGCACCAGAGAGGCAGTCCCTGGTCATTGCACCAGAGTGTCTGTCCCTTGTACCAGAGTGTCAGTCCCTTGTCATTGCACCAGAGTGTCAGTCCCTTGTCATTGCACCAGAGTGTCAGTCCCTGGTCATTGCACAAGAGTGTCAGTCTCTTGTCATTGCACCAGAGTGTCAGTCCCTGGTCATTGCACCAGAGTGTCAGTCTCTTGTCATTGCACCAGAGTGTCAGTCCCTGGTCATTGCACCAGAGTGTCAGTCCCTGGACATTGCACCAGAGTGTCAGTCTCTGGACATTGCACCAGAATGTCAGTCTCTTGCCATTGCACCAGAGTGTCAGTCCCTGGTCATTGCACCAGAGTGTCAGTCCCTGGTCATTGCACCAGAGTGTCAGTCCCTGGACATTGCACCAGAGTGTCAGTCTCTTGTCATTGCACCAGAGTGTCAGTCCCTGGTCATTGCACCAGAGTGTCAGTCCCTGGTCATTGCACCAGAGTGTCAGTCTCTTGTCATTGCACCAGAGTGTCAGTCTCTTGTCATTGCACCAGAGTGTCAGTCCCTGGTCATTGCACCAGAGGGTCAGTCTCTTGTCATTGCACCAGAGGGTCAGTCTCTTGTCATTGCACCAGAGAGTCAGTCCCTGGTCATTCTATCAGATTGTCAGTCCCTTGTCATTGCACCAGAGTGTCAGTCCCTTGTCATTGCACCAGAGTGTCAGTCCCTTGTCATTGCACCAGAGTGTCAGTCCCTTGTCATTGCACCAGAGTGTCAGTCCCTTGTCATTGCACCAGAGTGTCAGTCCCTTGTCATTGCAGCAGAGTGTCAGTCCCTGGTCATTGCATCAGAGTCTCAGTCTCTTGTCATTGCACCAGAGTGTCAGTCTCTGGTCATTGCACCAGAGAGGCAGTCCCTGGTCATTGCACCAGAGTGTCTGTCCCTGGTCATTGTACCAGAGTGTCAGTCCCTTGTCATTGCACCAGAGTGTCAGTCCCTTGTCATTGCACCAGAGTGTGAGTCCCTTGTCATTGCACCAGAGTGTCAGTCTCTTGTCATTGCACCAGAGTGTCAGTCTCTTGTCATTGCACCAGAGTGTCAGTCTCTGGACATTGCACCAGAGAGCCAGTCGCTTGTCATGGCAGCAGAGTGTCAGTCTCTTGTCATAGCACCAGAGTGTCAGTCCCTGGTCATTGCACCAGAGAGCCATTCGCTTCTCATTGCACGAGAGTGTCAGTCTCTTGTCATTGCACCAGAGTGTTAGTCCTCTTGTCATTGCACCAGAGTGTCAGTCCCTGGTCATTGCACCAGAGTGTCAGTCCCTTGTCATTGTACCAGGGTGTCAGTCTCTGGACATTGCACCAGAGTGTCAGTCTCTTGTCATTGCACCAGAGTGTCAGTCCCTGGTCATTGCACCAGATTGTCAGTCCCTTGTCATTGCACCAGAGTGTCAGTCTCTGGTCATTGCACCAGAGTGTCAGTCTCTTGTCATTGTACCAGAGTGTCTGTCTCTTGTCATTGCACCAGAGTGTCAGTACCTTGTCATTGCACCAGAGCGTCAGTCCCTTGTCATTGCACCAGAGTGTCAGTCTCTGGTCATTGCACCAGAGTGTCAGTCTCTTGTCATTGTACCAGAGTGTCAGTCGCTGGTCATTGCACCAGAGTGTCAGTCTCTTGTCATTGCACCAGAGTGTCAGTCCCTGGTCATTGCACCAGAGTGTCAGTCCCTGGTCATTGCACCAGAGAGCCAGTCGCTTGTCATTGCACCAGAGTGTCAGTCACTTGTCATTGCACCAGAGTGTCAGTCCCTGGTCATTGCACCAGAGTGTCAGTCTCTGGTCATTGTACCAGAGTGTCAGTCCCTTGTCATTGCACCAGAGTGTCAGGCCCTTGTCATTGCACCAGAGTGTCAGTCCCTTGTCATTGCAGCAGAGTGTCAGTCTCTGGTCATTGCACCAGAGAGGCAGTCCCTGGTCATTGCACCAGAGTGTCTGTCCCTTGTACCAGAGTGTCAGTCCCTTGTCATTGCACCAGAGTGTCAGTCCCTTGTCATTGCACCAGAGTGTCAGTCCCTGGTCATTGCACAAGAGTGTCAGTCTCTTGTCATTGCACCAGAGTGTCAGTCCCTGGTCATTGCACCAGAGTGTCAGTCTCTTGTCATTGCACCAGAGTGTCAGTCCCTGGTCATTGCACCAGAGTGTCAGTCCCTGGACATTGCACCAGAGTGTCAGTCTCTGGACATTGCACCAGAATGTCAGTCTCTTGCCATTGCACCAGAGTGTCAGTCCCTGGTCATTGCACCAGAGTGTCAGTCCCTGGTCATTGCACCAGAGTGTCAGTCCCTGGACATTGCACCAGAGTGTCAGTCTCTTGTCATTGCACCAGAGTGTCAGTCCCTGGTCATTGCACCAGAGTGTCAGTCCCTGGTCATTGCACCAGAGTGTCAGTCTCTTGTCATTGCACCAGAGTGTCAGTCTCTTGTCATTGCACCAGAGTGTCAGTCCCTGGTCATTGCACCAGAGGGTCAGTCTCTTGTCATTGCACCAGAGGGTCAGTCTCTTGTCATTGCACCAGAGAGTCAGTCCCTGGTCATTCTATCAGATTGTCAGTCCCTTGTCATTGCACCAGAGTGTCAGTCCCTTGTCATTGCACCAGAGTGTCAGTCCCTTGTCATTGCACCAGAGTGTCAGTCCCTTGTCATTGCACCAGAGTGTCAGTCCCTTGTCATTGCACCAGAGTGTCAGTCCCTTGTCATTGCAGCAGAGTGTCAGTCCCTGGTCATTGCACCAGAGTCTCAGTCTCTTGTCATTGCACCAGAGTGTCAGTCTCTGGTCATTGCACCAGAGAGGCAGTCCCTGGTCATTGCACCAGAGTGTCTGTCCCTGGTCATTGTACCAGAGTGTCAGTCCCTTGTCATTGCACCAGAGTGTCAGTCCCTTGTCATTGCACCAGAGTGTGAGTCCCTTGTCATTGCACCAGAGTGTCAGTCTCTTGTCATTGCACCAGAGTGTCAGTCTCTTGTCATTGCACCAGAGTGTCAGTCCCTGGTCATTGCACCAGAGTGTCAGTCCCTTGTCATTGCACCAGAGTGTCAGTCTCTTGTCATTGCACCAGAGTGTCAGTCTCTGGACATTGCACCAGAGAGCCAGTCGCTTGTCATTGCACCAGAGTTTCAGTCTCTTGTCATTGGACCAGAGTGTCAGTCCCTGGTCATTGCACCAGAATGTCAGTCCCTTGTCATTGCACCAGAGTGCCAGTCCCGTGTCTTTGCACCAGAGTGTCAGTCCCTTGTCATTGCACCAGAGTGTCAGTCTCTGGACATTGCACCAGAGTGTCAGTCTCTTGTCATTGCACCAGAGTGTCAGTCTCTGGACATTGCACCAGAGAGCCAGTCGCTTGTCATGGCAGCAGAGTGTCAGTCTCTTGTCATAGCACCAGAGTGTCAGTCCCTGGTCATTGCACCAGAGAGCCATTCGCTTCTCATTGCACGAGAGTGTCTGTCTCTTGTCATTGCACCAGAGTGTTAGTCCTCTTGTCATTGCACCAGAGTGTCAGTCCCTGGTCATTGCACCAGAGTGTCAGTCCCTTGTCATTGTACCAGGGTGTCAGTCTCTGGACATTGCACCAGAGTGTCAGTCTCTTGTCATTGCACCAGAGTGTCAGTCCCTGGTCATTGCACCAGAGTGTCAGTCCCTTGTCATTGCACTAGAGTGTCAGTCTCTGGTCATTGCACCAGAGTGTCAGTCTCTTGTCATTGTACCAGAGTGTCTGTCTCTTGTCATTGCACCAGAGTGTCAGTACCTTGTCATTGCACCAGAGCGTCAGTCCCTTGTCATTGCACCAGAGTGTCAGTCTCTGGTCATTGCACCAGAGAGTCAGTCTCTTGTCATTGTACCAGAGTGTCAGTCGCTGGTCATTGCACCAGAGTGTCAGTCTCTTGTCATTGCACCAGAGTGTCAGTCCCTGGTCATTGCACCAGAGTGTCAGTCCCTGGTCATTGCACCAGAGAGCCAGTCGCTTGTCATTGCACCAGAGTGTCAGTCACTTGTCATTGCACCAGAGTGTCAGTCCCTGGTCATTGCACCAGAGTGTCAGTCTCTGGTCATTGTACCAGAGTGTCAGTCCCTTGTCATTGCACCAGAGTGTCAGGCCCTTGTCATTGCACCAGAGTGTCAGTCCCTTGTCATTGCAGCAGAGTGTCAGTCTCTGGTCATTGCACCAGAGAGGCAGTCCCTGGTCATTGCACCAGAGTGTCTGTCCCTTGTACCAGAGTGTCAGTCCCTTGTCATTGCACCAGAGTGTCAGTCCCTTGTCATTGCACCAGAGTGTCAGTCCCTGGTCATTGCACAAGAGTGTCAGTCTCTTGTCATTGCACCAGAGTGTCAGTCCCTGGTCATTGCACCAGAGTGTCAGTCTCTTGTCATTGCACCAGAGTGTCAGTCCCTGGTCATTGCACCAGAGTGTCAGTCCCTGGACATTGCACCAGAGTGTCAGTCTCTGGACATTGCACCAGAATGTCAGTCTCTTGCCATTGCACCAGAGTGTCAGTCCCTGGTCATTGCACCAGAGTGTCAGTCCCTGGTCATTGCACCAGAGTGTCAGTCCCTGGACATTGCACCAGAGTGTCAGTCTCTTGTCATTGCACCAGAGTGTCAGTCCCTGGTCATTGCACCAGAGTGTCAGTCCCTGGTCATTGCACCAGAGTGTCAGTCTCTTGTCATTGCACCAGAGTGTCAGTCTCTTGTCATTGCACCAGAGTGTCAGTCCCTGGTCATTGCACCAGAGGGTCAGTCTCTTGTCATTGCACCAGAGGGTCAGTCTCTTGTCATTGCACCAGAGAGTCAGTCCCTGGTCATTCTATCAGATTGTCAGTCCCTTGTCATTGCACCAGAGTGTCAGTCCCTTGTCATTGCACCAGAGTGTCAGTCCCTTGTCATTGCACCAGAGTGTCAGTCCCTTGTCATTGCACCAGAGTGTCAGTCCCTTGTCATTGCACCAGAGTGTCAGTCCCTTGTCATTGCAGCAGAGTGTCAGTCCCTGGTCATTGCACCAGAGTCTCAGTCTCTTGTCATTGCACCAGAGTGTCAGTCTCTGGTCATTGCACCAGAGAGGCAGTCCCTGGTCATTGCACCAGAGTGTCTGTCCCTGGTCATTGTACCAGAGTGTCAGTCCCTTGTCATTGCACCAGAGTGTCAGTCCCTTGTCATTGCACCAGAGTGTGAGTCCCTTGTCATTGCACCAGAGTGTCAGTCTCTTGTCATTGCACCAGAGTGTCAGTCTCTTGTCATTGCACCAGAGTGTCAGTCCCTGGTCATTGCACCAGAGTGTCAGTCCCTTGTCATTGCACCAGAGTGTCAGTCTCTTGTCATTGCACCAGAGTGTCAGTCTCTGGACATTGCACCAGAGAGCCAGTCGCTTGTCATTGCACCAGAGTTTCAGTCTCTTGTCATTGGACCAGAGTGTCAGTCCCTGGTCATTGCACCAGAATGTCAGTCCCTTGTCATTGCACCAGAGTGCCAGTCCCGTGTCTTTGCACCAGAGTGTCAGTCCCTTGTCATTGCACCAGAGTGTCAGTCTCTGGACATTGCACCAGAGGGTCAGTCTCTTGTCATTGCACCAGAGGGTCAGTCTCTTGTCATTGCACCAGAGAGTCAGTCCCTGGTCATTCTATCAGATTGTCAGTCCCTTGTCATTGCACCAGAGTGTCAGTCCCTTGTCATTGCACCAGAGTGTCAGTCCCTTGTCATTGCACCAGAGTGTCAGTCCCTTGTCATTGCACCAGAGTGTCAGTCCCTTGTCATTGCACCAGAGTGTCAGTCCCTTGTCATTGCAGCAGAGTGTCAGTCCCTGGTCATTGCACCAGAGTCTCAGTCTCTTGTCATTGCACCAGAGTGTCAGTCTCTGGTCATTGCACCAGAGAGGCAGTCCCTGGTCATTGCACCAGAGTGTCTGTCCCTGGTCATTGTACCAGAGTGTCAGTCCCTTGTCATTGCACCAGAGTGTCAGTCCCTTGTCATTGCACCAGAGTGTGAGTCCCTTGTCATTGCACCAGAGTGTCAGTCTCTTGTCATTGCACCAGAGTGTCAGTCTCTTGTCATTGCACCAGAGTGTCAGTCCCTGGTCATTGCACCAGAGTGTCAGTCCCTTGTCATTGCACCAGAGTGTCAGTCTCTTGTCATTGCACCAGAGTGTCAGTCTCTGGACATTGCACCAGAGAGCCAGTCGCTTGTCATTGCACCAGAGTTTCAGTCTCTTGTCATTGGACCAGAGTGTCAGTCCCTGGTCATTGCACCAGAATGTCAGTCCCTTGTCATTGCACCAGAGTGCCAGTCCCGTGTCTTTGCACCAGAGTGTCAGTCCCTTGTCATTGCACCAGAGTGTCAGTCTCTGGACATTGCACCAGAGTGTCAGTCTCTTGTCATTGCACCAGAGTGTCAGTCTCTGGACATTGCACCAGAGAGCCAGTCGCTTGTCATGGCAGCAGAGTGTCAGTCTCTTGTCATAGCACCAGAGTGTCAGTCCCTGGTCATTGCACCAGAGAGCCATTCGCTTCTCATTGCACGAGAGTGTCTGTCTCTTGTCATTGCACCAGAGTGTTAGTCCTCTTGTCATTGCACCAGAGTGTCAGTCCCTGGTCATTGCACCAGAGTGTCAGTCCCTTGTCATTGTACCAGGGTGTCAGTCTCTGGACATTGCACCAGAGTGTCAGTCTCTTGTCATTGCACCAGAGTGTCAGTCCCTGGTCATTGCACCAGAGTGTCAGTCCCTTGTCATTGCACTAGAGTGTCAGTCTCTGGTCATTGCACCAGAGTGTCAGTCTCTTGTCATTGTACCAGAGTGTCTGTCTCTTGTCATTGCACCAGAGTGTCAGTACCTTGTCATTGCACCAGAGCGTCAGTCCCTTGTCATTGCACCAGAGTGTCAGTCTCTGGTCATTGCACCAGAGAGTCAGTCTCTTGTCATTGTACCAGAGTGTCAGTCGCTGGTCATTGCACCAGAGTGTCAGTCTCTTGTCATTGCACCAGAGTGTCAGTCCCTGGTCATTGCACCAGAGTGTCAGTCCCTGGTCATTGCACCAGAGAGCCAGTCGCTTGTCATTGCACCAGAGTGTCAGTCACTTGTCATTGCACCAGAGTGTCAGTCCCTGGTCATTGCACCAGAGTGTCAGTCTCTGGTCATTGTACCAGAGTGTCAGTCCCTTGTCATTGCACCAGAGTGTCAGGCCCTTGTCATTGCACCAGAGTGTCAGTCCCTTGTCATTGCAGCAGAGTGTCAGTCTCTGGTCATTGCACCAGAGAGGCAGTCCCTGGTCATTGCACCAGAGTGTCTGTCCCTTGTACCAGAGTGTCAGTCCCTTGTCATTGCACCAGAGTGTCAGTCCCTTGTCATTGCACCAGAGTGTCAGTCCCTGGTCATTGCACAAGAGTGTCAGTCTCTTGTCATTGCACCAGAGTGTCAGTCCCTGGTCATTGCACCAGAGTGTCAGTCTCTTGTCATTGCACCAGAGTGTCAGTCCCTGGTCATTGCACCAGAGTGTCAGTCCCTGGACATTGCACCAGAGTGTCAGTCTCTGGACATTGCACCAGAATGTCAGTCTCTTGCCATTGCACCAGAGTGTCAGTCCCTGGTCATTGCACCAGAGTGTCAGTCCCTGGTCATTGCACCAGAGTGTCAGTCCCTGGACATTGCACCAGAGTGTCAGTCTCTTGTCATTGCACCAGAGTGTCAGTCCCTGGTCATTGCACCAGAGTGTCAGTCCCTGGTCATTGCACCAGAGTGTCAGTCTCTTGTCATTGCACCAGAGTGTCAGTCTCTTGTCATTGCACCAGAGTGTCAGTCCCTGGTCATTGCACCAGAGGGTCAGTCTCTTGTCATTGCACCAGAGGGTCAGTCTCTTGTCATTGCACCAGAGAGTCAGTCCCTGGTCATTCTATCAGATTGTCAGTCCCTTGTCATTGCACCAGAGTGTCAGTCCCTTGTCATTGCACCAGAGTGTCAGTCCCTTGTCATTGCACCAGAGTGTCAGTCCCTTGTCATTGCACCAGAGTGTCAGTCCCTTGTCATTGCACCAGAGTGTCAGTCCCTTGTCATTGCAGCAGAGTGTCAGTCCCTGGTCATTGCACCAGAGTCTCAGTCTCTTGTCATTGCACCAGAGTGTCAGTCTCTGGTCATTGCACCAGAGAGGCAGTCCCTGGTCATTGCACCAGAGTGTCTGTCCCTGGTCATTGTACCAGAGTGTCAGTCCCTTGTCATTGCACCAGAGTGTCAGTCCCTTGTCATTGCACCAGAGTGTGAGTCCCTTGTCATTGCACCAGAGTGTCAGTCTCTTGTCATTGCACCAGAGTGTCAGTCTCTTGTCATTGCACCAGAGTGTCAGTCCCTGGTCATTGCACCAGAGTGTCAGTCCCTTGTCATTGCACCAGAGTGTCAGTCTCTTGTCATTGCACCAGAGTGTCAGTCTCTGGACATTGCACCAGAGAGCCAGTCGCTTGTCATTGCACCAGAGTTTCAGTCTCTTGTCATTGGACCAGAGTGTCAGTCCCTGGTCATTGCACCAGAATGTCAGTCCCTTGTCATTGCACCAGAGTGCCAGTCCCGTGTCTTTGCACCAGAGTGTCAGTCCCTTGTCATTGCACCAGAGTGTCAGTCTCTGGACATTGCACCAGAGTGTCAGTCTCTTGTCATTGCACCAGAGTGTCAGTCTCTGGACATTGCACCAGAGAGCCAGTCGCTTGTCATGGCAGCAGAGTGTCAGTCTCTTGTCATAGCACCAGAGTGTCAGTCCCTGGTCATTGCACCAGAGAGCCATTCGCTTCTCATTGCACGAGAGTGTCAGTCTCTTGTCATTGCACCAGAGTGTTAGTCCTCTTGTCATTGCACCAGAGTGTCAGTCCCTGGTCATTGCACCAGAGTGTCAGTCCCTTGTCATTGTACCAGGGTGTCAGTCTCTGGACATTGCACCAGAGTGTCAGTCTCTTGTCATTGCACCAGAGTGTCAGTCCCTGGTCATTGCACCAGAGTGTCAGTCCCTTGTCATTGCACTAGAGTGTCAGTCTCTGGTCATTGCACCAGAGTGTCAGTCTCTTGTCATTGTACCAGAGTGTCTGTCTCTTGTCATTGCACCAGAGTGTCAGTACCTTGTCATTGCACCAGAGCGTCAGTCCCTTGTCATTGCACCAGAGTGTCAGTCTCTGGTCATTGCACCAGAGAGTCAGTCTCTTGTCATTGTACCAGAGTGTCAGTCGCTGGTCATTGCACCAGAGTGTCAGTCTCTTGTCATTGCACCAGAGTGTCAGTCCCTGGTCATTGCACCAGAGTGTCAGTCCCTGGTCATTGCACCAGAGAGCCAGTCGCTTGTCATTGCACCAGAGTGTCAGTCACTTGTCATTGCACCAGAGTGTCAGTCCCTGGTCATTGCACCAGAGTGTCAGTCTCTGGTCATTGTACCAGAGTGTCAGTCCCTTGTCATTGCACCAGAGTGTCAGGCCCTTGTCATTGCACCAGAGTGTCAGTCCCTTGTCATTGCAGCAGAGTGTCAGTCTCTGGTCATTGCACCAGAGAGGCAGTCCCTGGTCATTGCACCAGAGTGTCTGTCCCTTGTACCAGAGTGTCAGTCCCTTGTCATTGCACCAGAGTGTCAGTCCCTTGTCATTGCACCAGAGTGTCAGTCCCTGGTCATTGCACAAGAGTGTCAGTCTCTTGTCATTGCACCAGAGTGTCAGTCCCTGGTCATTGCACCAGAGTGTCAGTCTCTTGTCATTGCACCAGAGTGTCAGTCCCTGGTCATTGCACCAGAGTGTCAGTCCCTGGACATTGCACCAGAGTGTCAGTCTCTGGACATTGCACCAGAATGTCAGTCTCTTGCCATTGCACCAGAGTGTCAGTCCCTGGTCATTGCACCAGAGTGTCAGTCCCTGGTCATTGCACCAGAGTGTCAGTCCCTGGACATTGCACCAGAGTGTCAGTCTCTTGTCATTGCACCAGAGTGTCAGTCCCTGGTCATTGCACCAGAGTGTCAGTCCCTGGTCATTGCACCAGAGTGTCAGTCTCTTGTCATTGCACCAGAGTGTCAGTCTCTTGTCATTGCACCAGAGTGTCAGTCCCTGGTCATTGCACCAGAGGGTCAGTCTCTTGTCATTGCACCAGAGGGTCAGTCTCTTGTCATTGCACCAGAGAGTCAGTCCCTGGTCATTCTATCAGATTGTCAGTCCCTTGTCATTGCACCAGAGTGTCAGTCCCTTGTCATTGCACCAGAGTGTCAGTCCCTTGTCATTGCACCAGAGTGTCAGTCCCTTGTCATTGCACCAGAGTGTCAGTCCCTTGTCATTGCACCAGAGTGTCAGTCCCTTGTCATTGCAGCAGAGTGTCAGTCCCTGGTCATTGCACCAGAGTCTCAGTCTCTTGTCATTGCACCAGAGTGTCAGTCTCTGGTCATTGCACCAGAGAGGCAGTCCCTGGTCATTGCACCAGAGTGTCTGTCCCTGGTCATTGTACCAGAGTGTCAGTCCCTTGTCATTGCACCAGAGTGTGAGTCCCTTGTCATTGCACCAGAGTGTCAGTCTCTTGTCATTGCACCAGAGTGTCAGTCTCTTGTCATTGCACCAGAGTGTCAGTCCCTGGTCATTGCACCAGAGTGTCAGTCCCTTGTCATTGCACCAGAGTGTCAGTCTCTTGTCATTGCACCAGAGTGTCAGTCTCTGGACATTGCACCAGAGAGCCAGTCGCTTGTCATTGCACCAGAGTTTCAGTCTCTTGTCATTGGACCAGAGTGTCAGTCCCTGGTCATTGCACCAGAATGTCAGTCCCTTGTCATTGCACCAGAGTGTCAGTCCCGTGTCTTTGCACCAGAGTGTCAGTCCCTTGTCATTGCACCAGAGTGTCAGTCTCTGGACATTGCACCAGAGTGTCAGTCTCTTGTCATTGCACCAGGGTGTCAGTCTCTGGACATTGCACCAGAGAGCCAGTCGCTTGTCATGGCAGCAGAGTGTCAGTCTCTTGTCATAGCACCAGAGTGTCAGTCCCTGCTCATTGCACCAGAGAGCCAGTCGCTTCTCATTGCACGAGAGTGTCAGTCTCTTGTCATTGCACCAGAGTGTCAGTCCCTGGTCATTGCACCAGAGTGTCAGTCCCTGGTCATTGCACCAGAGTGTCAGTCTCTTGTCATTGCACCAGAGTGTCAGTCTCTTGTCATTGCACCAGAGTGTCAGTCCCTGGTCATTGCACCAGAGGGTCAGTCTCTTGTCATTGCACCAGAGGGTCAGTCTCTTGTCATTGCACCAGAGAGTCAGTCCCTGGTCATTCTATCAGATTGTCAGTCCCTTGTCATTGCACCAGAGTGTCAGTCCCTTGTCATTGCACCAGAGTGTCAGTCCCTTGTCATTGCACCAGAGTGTCAGTCCCTTGTCATTGCACCAGAGTGTCAGTCCCTTGTCATTGCACCAGAGTGTCAGTCCCTTGTCATTGCAGCAGAGTGTCAGTCCCTGGTCATTGCACCAGAGTCTCAGTCTCTTGTCATTGCACCAGAGTGTCAGTCTCTGGTCATTGCACCAGAGAGGCAGTCCCTGGTCATTGCACCAGAGTGTCTGTCCCTGGTCATTGTACCAGAGTGTCAGTCCCTTGTCATTGCACCAGAGTGTCAGTCCCTTGTCATTGCACCAGAGTGTGAGTCCCTTGTCATTGCACCAGAGTGTCAGTCTCTTGTCATTGCACCAGAGTGTCAGTCTCTTGTCATTGCACCAGAGTGTCAGTCCCTGGTCAGTGCACCAGAGTGTCAGTCCCTTGTCATTGCACCAGAGTGTCAGTCTCTTGTCATTGCACCAGAGTGTCAGTCTCTGGACATTGCACCAGAGAGCCAGTCGCTTGTCATTGCACCAGAGTTTCAGTCTCTTGTCATTGGACCAGAGTGTCAGTCCCTGGTCATTGCACCAGAATGTCAGTCCCTTGTCATTGCACCAGAGTGTCAGTCCCGTGTCTTTGCACCAGAGTGTCAGTCCCTTGTCATTGCACCAGAGTGTCAGTCTCTGGACATTGCACCAGAGTGTCAGTCTCTTGTCATTGCACCAGAGTGTCAGTCTCTGGACATTGCACCAGAGAGCCAGTCGCTTGTCATGGCAGCAGAGTGTCAGTCTCTTGTCATAGCACCAGAGTGTCAGTCCCTGGTCATTGCACCAGAGAGCCAGTCGCTTCTCATTGCACGAGAGTGTCAGTCTCTTGTCATTGCACCAGAGTGTTAGTCCTCTTGTCATTGCACCAGAGTGTCAGTCCCTGGTCATTGCACCAGAGTGTCAGTCCCTTGTCATTGTACCAGGGTGTCAGTCTCTGGACATTGCACCAGAGTGTCAGTCTCTTGTCATTGCACCAGAGTGTCAGTCCCTGGTCATTGCACCAGAGTGTCAGTCCCTTGTCCTTGCACCAGAGTGTCTGTCTCTTGTCATTGCACCAGAGTGTCAGTACCTTGTCATTGCACCAGAGCGTCAGTCCCTTGTCATTGCACCAGAGTGTCAGTCTCTGGTGATTGCACCAGAGTGTCAGTCTCTTGTCATTGTACCAGAGTGTCAGTCGCTGGTCATTGCACCAGAGTGTCAGTCTCTTGTCATTGCACCAGAGTGTCAGTCCCTGGTCATTGCACCAGAGTGTCAGTCCCTGGTCATTGCACCAGAGAGCCAGTCGCTTGTCATTGCACCAGAGTGTCAGTCTCTTGTCATTGCACCAGAGTGTCAGTCCCTGGTCATTGCACCAGAGTGTCAGTCTCTGGACATTGCACCAGAGTGTCAGTCTCTTGTCATTGCACCACAGTGTCAGTCTCTGGACATTGCACCAGAGAGCCAGTCGCTTGTCATTGCACCAGAGTGTCAGTCTCTTGTCATTGCACCAGAGTGTCAGTCCCTGGTCATTGCACTAGAGTGTCAGTCTCTTGTCATTGCACCAGAGTGTCAGTCCCTGGTCATTGCACCAGAGTGTCAGTACCTGGTCATTGCACCAGAGCGTCAGTCTCTGGACATTGCACCAGAGTGTCAGTCCCTGGTCATTGCACCAGAGTGTCAGTCTCTTGTCATTGCACCAGAGTGTCAGTCCCTGGTCATTGCACCAGAGTGTCAGTCCCTTGTCATTGCACCAGAGTGTCAGTCTCTTGTCATTGCACCAGAGTGTCAGTCTCTGGACATGGCACCAGAGAGCCAGTCGCTTGTCATTGCACCAGAGTGTCAGTCTCTTGTCATTGCACCGGAGTGTCAGTCCCTGGTCATTGCACCAGAGTGTCAGTCCCTGGACATTGCACCTGAGTGTCAGTCTCTTGTCATTGCACCAGAGTGTCAGTGCCTTGTCATTGCACCAGAGTGTCAGTCTCTTGTCATTGAACCAGAGTGTCAGTCCCTTGTCATTGCAGCAGAGTGTCAGTCCCTGGTCATTGCACCAGAGTGTCAGTCTCTTGTCATTGCACCAGAGAGCCAGTCCCTGGTCATTGCACCAGAGTGTCTGTCCCTGGTCATTGTACCAGAGTGTCTGTCCCTTGTCATTGCACTAGAGTGTCAGTCCCTTGTCATTGCACCAGAGTGTGAGTCCCTTGTCATTGCACCAGAGTGTCAGTCTCTTGTCATTGCACCAGAGTGTCAGTACCTGGTCATTGCACCAGAGCATCAGTCTCTGGACATTGCACCAGAGTGTCAGTCCCTGGTCATTGCACCAGAGTGTCAGTCTCTTGTCATTGCACCAGAGTGTCAGTCCCTGGTCATTGCACGAGAGTGTCAGTCTCTTGTCATTGCACCAGAGTGTCAGTCGCTTGTCATTGCACCAGAGAGCCAGTCCCTTGTCATTGCACCAGAGTGTCAGTCCCTGGTCATTGCACCTGAGTGTCAGTCTCTTGTCATTGTGCCAGAGTGTCAGTCCCTGGTCATTCCACCGGATTGTCAGTCCCTTGTCATTGCACCAGAGTGTCAGTCGCTTGTCATTGCAGCAGAGTGTCAGTCTCTTGTCATTGCACCAGTGTGTCAGTCCCTTGTCATTGTACCAGGGTGTCAGTCCCTGGACATTGCACCAGAGAGCCAGTCGCTTGTCATTGCACCAGAGAGCCAGTACCTTGTCATTGCACCAGAGTGTCAGTCTCTGGTCATTGCACCAGAGAGGCAGTCCCTGGTCATTGCACCAGAGTGTCTGTCCCTGGTCATTGTACCAGAGTGTCAGTCCCTTGTCATTGCACCAGAGTGTCAGTCCCTTGTCATTGCATCAGAGTGTGAGTCCCTTGTCATTGCACCAGAGTGTCAGTCTCTTGTCATTGCACCAGAGTGTCAGTCCCTGGTCATTGCACCAGAGTGTCAGTACCTGGTCATTGCACCAGAGCGTCAGTCTCTTGTCATTGCATGAGAGTGTCAGTCCCTGGTCATTACACCAGAGTGTTAGTCCCTGGACATTGCACCAGAGTGTCAGTCCCTTGTCATTGCACCAGAGTGTCAGTCCCTTGTCATTGCACTAGAGTGTCAGCCTCTGGACATTGCACCAGAGTGTCAGTCCCTGGTCATTGCACCAGAGTGTCAGTCTCTTGTCATTGCACCAGAGTGTCAGTCCCTGGTCATTGCACCAGAGTGTCAGTCCCTTGTTATTGCACCAGAGTGTCAGTCTCTTGTCATTGCCCCAGAGTGTCAGTCTCTTGTCATTGCACCGGAGTGTCAGTCCCTGGTCATTGCACCAGAGTGTCAGTCCCTGGACATTGCACCTGAGTGTCAGTCCCTGGACATTGCACCTGAGTGTCAGTCTCTTGTCATTGCACCAGAGTGTCAGTCTCTTGTCATTGCACCAGAGTGTCAGTCCCTGGTCATTGCACCAGAGTGTCAGTCCCTGGTCATTGCACCAGAGTGTCAGTCCCTGGTCATTGCACCAGAGTGTCAGTCCCTGGACATTGCACCTGAGTGTCAGTCCCTGGACATTGCACCAGAGTGTAAGTCCCTGGTCATTGCACCAGAGTGTCAGTCTCTTGTCATTGCACCAGAGTGTCAGTCTCTTGTCATTGCACCAGAGTGTCAGTCCCTGGTCATTCTACCAGATTGTCAGTCCCTTGTCATTGCACCAGAGTGTCAGTCTCTTGTCATTGCACCAGAGTGTCAATCCCTTGTCATTGCACCAGAGTGTCAGTCCCTGGACATTGCACCTGAGTGTCAGTCTCTTGTCATTGCACCAGAGTGTCAGTGCCTTGTCATTGCACCAGAGTGTCAGTCCCTTGTCATTGCAGCAGAGTGTCAGTCCCTGGTCATTGCACCAGAGTGTCAGTCTCTTGTCATTGCACCAGAGTGTCAGTCTCTGGTCATTGCACCAGAGAGGCAGTCCCTGGTCATTGCACCAGAGTGTCTGTCCCTGGTCATTGTACCAGAGTGTCAGTCCCTTGTCATTGCACCAGAGTGTCAGTCCCTTGTCATTGCACCAGAGTGTGAGTCCCTTGTCATTGCACCAGAGTGTCAGTCTCTTGTCATTGCACCAGAGTGTCAGTCCCTGGTCATTGCACCAGAGTGTCAGTACCTGGTCATTGCACCAGAGCGTCAGTCTCTGGACATTGCACCAGAGTGTCAGTCCCTGGTCATTGCACCAGAGTGTCAGTCTCTTGTCATTGCACCAGAGTGTCAGTCCCTGGTCATTGCACCAGAGTGTCAGTCCCTTGTCATTGCACCAGAGTGTCAGTCTCTTGTCATTGCACCAGAGTGTCAGTCTCTGGACATGGCACCAGAGAGCCAGTCGCTTGTCATTGCACCAGAGTGTCAGTCTCTTGTCATTGCACCGGAGTGTCAGTCCCTGGTCATTGCACCAGAGTGTCAGTCCCTGGACATTGCACCTGAGTGTCAGTCTCTTGTCATTGCACCAGAGTGTCAGTGCCTTGTCATTGCACCAGAGTGTCAGTCTCTTGTCATTGAACCAGAGTGTCAGTCCCTTGTCATTGCAGCAGAGTGTCAGTCCCTGGTCATTGCACCAGAGTGTCAGTCTCTTGTCATTGCACCAGAGAGCCAGTCCCTGGTCATTGCACCAGAGTGTCTGTCCCTGGTCATTGTACCAGAGTGTCAGTCCCTTGTCATTGCACTAGAGTGTCAGTCCCTTGTCATTGCACCAGAGTGTGAGTCCCTTGTCATTGCACCAGAGTGTCAGTCTCTTGTCATTGCACCAGAGTGTCAGTACCTGGTCATTGCACCAGAGCGTCAGTCTCTGGACATTGCACCAGAGTGTCAGTCCCTGGTCATTGCACCAGAGTGTCAGTCTCTTGTCATTGCACCAGAGTGTCAGTCCCTGGTCATTGCACCAGAGTGTCAGTCCCTTGTCATTGCACCAGAGTGTCAGTCTCTTGTCATTGCACCAGAGTGTCAGTCTCTGGACATGGCACCAGAGAGCCAGTCGCTTGTCATTGCACCAGAGTGTCAGTCTCTTGTCATTGCACCGGAGTGTCAGTCCCTGGTCATTGCACCAGAATGTCAGTCCCTTGTCATTGCACCAGAGTGTCAGTCCCGTGTCATTGCACCAGAGTGTCAGTCCCTTGTCATTGCACCAGAGTGTCAGTCTCTGGACATTGCACCAGAGTGTCAGTCTCTTGTCATTGCACCAGAGTGTCAGTCTCTGGACATTGCACCAGAGAGCCAGTCGCTTGTCATTGCACCAGAGAGCCAGTCTCTTGTCATTGCACCAGAGTGTCAGTCCCTGGTTATTGCACCAGAGTGTCAGTCCCTTGTCATTGTACCAGGGTGTCAGTCTCTGGACATTGCACCAGAGTGTCAGTCTCTTGTCATTGCACCAGAGTGTCAGTCCCTGGTCATTACACCAGAGTGTCAGTCTCTTGTCATTGCACCAGAGTGTCAGTCCCCTGTCATTGCACCAGAGTGTCAGTCCCTTGTCATTGCACCAGAGTGTCTGTCTCTTGTCATTGCACCAGAGTGTCAGTACCTTGTCATTGCACCAGAGTGTCAATCCCTTGTCATTGCACCAGAGTGTCAGTCTCTTGTCATTGCATAGAGTGTCAGTCTCTGGACATTGCACCAGAGACCCAGTCGCTTGTCATTGCACCAGAGTGTCAGTCTCTTGTCATTGCACCGGAGTGTCAGTCCCTGTTCATTGCACCAGAGTGTCAGTCCCTTGTCATTGCACTAGAGTGTCAGTCTCTTGTCATTGCACCAGAGAGCCAGTCGCTTGTCATTGCACCAGAGAGCCAGTCCCTTGTCATTGCACCAGAGTGTCAGTCCCTGGTCATTGCACCAGAGTGTCAGTCTCTGGTCATTGCACCTGAGTGTCAGTCTCTTGTCATTGTGCCAGAGTGTCAGTCCCTGGTAATTCCACCGGATTGTCAGTCCCTTGTCATTGCACCAGAGTGTCAGTTGCTTGTCATTGCACCAGAGTGTCAGTCTCTTGTCATTGCACCAGTGTGTCAGTCCCTCGTCATTGTACCAGGGTGTCAGTCTCTGGACATTGCACCAGAGAGCCAGTCGCTTGTCATTGCACCAGAGAGCCAGTACCTTGTCATTGCACCAGAGTGTCTGTCCCTGGTCATTGTACCAGAGTGTCAGTCCCTTGTCATTGCACCAGAGTGTCAGTCCTTTGTCATTGCACCAGAGTGTGAGTCCCTTGTCATTGCACCAGAGTGTCAGTCTCTTGTCATTGCACCAGAGTGTCAGTCCCTGGTCATTGCACCAGAGTGTCAGTCTCTTGTCATTGCACCAGAGTGTCAGTACCTGGTCATTGCACCAGAGCGTCAGTCTCTTGTCATTGCATGAGAGTGTCAGTCCCTGGTCATTGCACGAGAGTGTCAGTCTCTTGTCATTGCACCAGAGTGTTAGTCCTCTTGTCATTGCACCAGAGTGTCAGCCCCTGGTCAGTGCACCAGAGTGTCAGTCCCTTGTCATTGTACCAGGGTGTCAGTCTCTGGACATTGCACCAGAGTGTCAGTCTCTTGTCATTGCACCGGAGTGTCATTCCCTGGTCATTGCACCAGAGTGTCAGTCTCTTATCATTGCACCAGAGTGTCAGTCCCTTGTCGTTGCACCAGAGAGTCAGGCACTGGTCATTGCACCAGAGTGTCAGTCCCTTGTCATTGCACTAGAGTGTCAGTCCCTTGTCATTGCACCAGAGTGTCAGTCCCTGGTCATTGCACCAGAGTGTCAGTCCCTTGTCATTGCACCAGAGTGTCAGTCCCTGGTCTTTGCACAAGAGTGTCAGTCTCTTGTCATTGCACCAGAGTGTCAGTCTCTTGTCATTGCACCAGAGTGTCAGTCCCTTGTCATTGCAACAGAGTGTCAGTCCCTTGTCATTGCACCAGAGTGTCAGTCTCTTGTCATTGCACCAGAGTGTCAGTCCCTTGTCATTGCAGCAGAGTGTCAGTCTCTTGTCATTGCACCAGAGTGTCAGTCCCTTGTCATTGCAGCAGAGTGTCAGTCTCTTGTCATTGCACCAGAGTGTCAGTCCCTGGTCATTGCACCAGAGGGTCAGTCTCTTGTCATTGCACCAGAGGGTCAGCCTCTTGTTATTGCACCAGAGTGTCAGTCTCTTGTCATTGCACCAGAGTGTCTGTCCCTGGTCATTGTACCAGAGTGTCAGTCCCTTGTCATTGCACCAGAGTGTCAGGCCCTTGTCATTGCACCAGAGTGTCAGTCCCTTGTCATTGCAGCAGAGTGTCAGTCTCTGGTCATTGCACCAGAGAGGCAGTCCCTGGTCATTGCACCAGAGTGTCTGTCCCTGGTCATTGTACCAGAGTGTCAGTCCCTTGTCATTGCACCAGAGTGTCAGTCCCTTGTCATTGCACCAGAGTGTCAGTCCCTGGTCATTGCACAAGAGTGTCAGTCTCTTGTCATTGCACCAGAGTGTCAGTCCCTGGTCATTGCACCAGAGTGTCAGTCTCTTCTCATTGCACCAGAGTGTCAGTCCCTTGTCATTGCACCAGAGTGTCAGTCCCTTGTCATTGCACCAGAGTGTCAGTCTCTTGTCATTGCACCAGAGTGTCAGTCTCTTGTCATTGCACGAGTGTGTCAGTCCCTGGTCATTGCACCAGAGTGTCAGTCCCTGGACATTGCACCAGAGTGTCAGTCTCTGGACATTGCACCAGAATGTCAGTCTCTTGCCATTGCACCAGAGTGTCAGTCCCTGGTCATTGCACCAGAGTGTCAGTCCCTGGTCATTGCACCAGAGTGTCAGTCCCTGGACATTGCACCAGAGTGTCAGTCTCTTGTCATTGCACCAGAGTGTCAGTCCCTGGTCATTGCACCAGAGTGTCAGTCCCTGGTCATTGCACCAGAGTGTCAGTCTCTTGTCATTGCACCAGAGTGTCAGTCTCTTGTCATTGCACCAGAGTGTCAGTCCCTGGTCATTGCACCAGAGGGTGAGTCTCTTGTCATTGCACCAGAGGGTCAGTCTCTTGTCATTGCACCAGAGAGTCAGTCCCTGGTCATTCTATCAGATTGTCAGTCCCTTGTCATTGCACCAGAGTGTCAGTCCCTTGTCATTGCACCAGAGTGTCAGTCCCTTGTCATTGCACCAGAGTGTCAGTCCCTTGTCATTGCACCAGAGTGTCAGTCCCTTGTCATTGCACCAGAGTGTCAGTCCCTTGTCATTGCAGCAGAGTGTCAGTCCCTGGTCATTGCACCAGAGTCTCAGTCTCTTGTCATTGCACCAGAGTGTCAGTCTCTGGTCATTGCACCAGAGAGGCAGTCCCTGGTCATTGCACCAGAGTGTCTGTCCCTGGTCATTGTACCAGAGTGTCAGTCCCTTGTCATTGCACCAGAGTGTCAGTCTCTTGTCATTGCACCAGAGTGTCAGTCCCGAGTCATTGCACCAGAGTGTCAGTACCTGGTCATTGCACCAGAGCGTCAGTCTCTTGTCATTGCACCAGAGTGTCAGTCTCTTGTCATTGCACCAGAGTGTCAGTCCCTTGTCATTGCACCAGAGTGTCAGTCTCTTGTCATTGCACCAGAGTGTCAGTCTCTGGACATTGCACCAGAGAGCCAGTCGCTTGTCATTGCACCAGAGTGTCGGTCTCTTGTCATTGGACCGGAGTGTCAGTCCCTGGTCATTGCACCAGAATGTCAGTCCCTTGTCATTGCACCAGAGTGTCAGTCCCGTGTCTTTGCACCAGAGTGTCAGTCCCTTGTCATTGCACCAGAGTGTCAGTCTCTGGACATTGCACCAGAGTGTCAGTCTCTTGTCATTGCACCAGAGTGTCAGTCTCTGGACATTGCACCAGAGAGCCAGTCGCTTGTCATGGCAGCAGAGTGTCAGTCTCTTGTCATAGCAATAGAGTGTCAGTCCCTGGTCATTGCACCAGAGAGCCAGTCGCTTCTCATTGCACGAGAGTGTCAGTCTCTTGTCATTGCACCAGAGTGTTAGTCCTCTTGTCATTGCACCAGAGTGTCAGTCCCTGGTCATTGCACCAGAGTGTCAGTCCCTTGTCATTGTACCAGGGTGTCAGTCTCTGGACATTGCACCAGAGTGTCAGTCTCTTGTCATTGCACCAGAGTGTCAGTCCCTGGTCATTGCACCAGAGTGTCAGTCCCTTGTCCTTGCACCAGAGTGTCTGTCTCTTGTCATTGCATCAGAGTGTCAGTACCTTGTCATTGCACCAGAGCGTCAGTCCCTTGTCATTGCACCAGAGTGTCAGTCTCTGGTCATTGCACCAGAGTGTCAGTCTCTTGTCATTGTACCAGAGTGTCAGTCGCTGGTCATTGCACCAGAGTGTCAGTCTCTTGTCATTGCACCAGAGTGTCAGTCCCTGGTCATTGCACCAGAGTGTCAGTCCCTGGTCATTGCACCAGAGAGCCAGTCGCTTGTCATTGCACCAGAGTGTCAGTCTCTTGTCATTGCACCAGAGTGTCAGTCCTTGGTCATTGCACCAGAGTGTCAGTCTCTGGACATTGCACCAGAGTGTCAGTCTCTTGTCATTGCACCACATTGTCAGTCTCTGGACATTGCACCAGAGAGCCAGTCGCTTGTCATTGCACCAGAGTGTCAGTCTCTTGTGATTGCACCAGAGTGTCAGTCCCTGGTCATTGCACTAGAGTGTCAGTCTCTTGTCATTGCACCAGAGTGTCAGTCGCTTGTCATTGCACCAGAGAGCCAGTCCCTTGTCATTGCACCAGAGTGTCAGTCCCTGGTCATTGCACCAGAGTGTCAGTCTCTGGTCATTGCACCTGAGTGTCAGTCTCTTGTCATTGTGCCAGAGTGTCAGTCCCTGGTCATTCCACCGGATTGTCAGTCCCTTGTCATTGCACCAGAGTGTCAGTCGCTTGTCATTGCAGCAGAGTGTCAGTACCTTGTCATTGCACCAGAGAGCCAGTCGCTTGTCATTGCACCAGAGAGCCAGTACCTTGTCATTGCACCAGAGTGTCAGTCTCTGGTCATTGCACCAGAGAGGCAGTCCCTGGTCATTGCACCAGAGTGTCAGTCCCTTGTCATTGCACCAGAGTGTGAGTCCCTTGTCATTGCACCAGAGTGTCAGTCTCTTGTCATTGCACCAGAGTGTCAGTCCCTGGTCATTGCACCAGAGTGTCAGTACCTGGTCATTGCACCAGAGCGTCAGTCTCTTGTCATTGCATGAGAGTGTCAGTCCCTGGTCATTACACCAGAGTGTTAGTCCCTGGACATTGCACCAGAGTGTCAGTCCCTTGTCATTGCACCAGAGTGTCAGTCCCTTGTCATTGCACTAGAGTGTCAGCCTCTGGACATTGCACCAGAGTGTCAGTCCCTGCTCATTGCACCAGAGTGTTAGTCTCTTGTCATTGCACCAGAGTGTCAGTCCCTGGTCATTGCACCAGAGTGTCAGTCCCTTGTCATTGCACCAGAGTGTCAGTCTCTTGTCATTGCACCAGAGTGTCAGTCTCTTGTCATTGCACCAGAGTGTCAGTCCCTGGTCATTGCACCAGAGTGTCAGTCCCTGGACATTGCACCTGAGTGTCAGTCCCTGGACATTGCACCTGAGTGTCAGTCTCTTGTCATTGCACCAGAGTGTCAGTCTCTTGTCATTGCACCAGAGAGTCAGTCCCTGGTCGTTGCACCAGAGTGTCAGTCCCTGGTCATTGCACCAGAGTGTCAGTCCCTGGTCATTGCACCAGAGTGTCAGTCCCTGGACATTGCACCTGAGTGTCAGTCCCTGGACATTGCACCAGAGTGTAAGTCCCTGGTCATTGCACCAGAGTGTCAGTCTCTTGTCATTGCACCAGAGTGTCAGTCTCTTGTCATTGCACCAGAGTGTCAGTCCCTGGTCATTCTACCAGATTGTCAGTCCCTTGTCATTGCACCAGAGTGTCAGTCTCTTGTCATTGCACCAGAGTGTCAATCCCTTGTCATTGCACCAGAGTGTCAGTCCCTGGACATTGCACCTGAGTGTCAGTCTCTTGTCATTGCACCAGAGTGTCAGTGCCTTGTCATTGCACCAGAGTGTCAGTCTCTTGTCATTGCACCAGAATGTCAGTCCCTTGTCATTGCAGCAGAGTGTCAGTCCCTGGTCATTGCACCAGAGTGTCAGTCTCTTGTCATTGCACCAGAGTGTCAGTCTCTGGTCATTGCACCAGAGAGGCAGTCCCTGGTCATTGCACCAGAGTGTCTGTCCCTGGTCATTGTACCAGAGTGTCAGTCCCTTGTCATTGCACCAGAGTGTCAGTCCCTTGTCATTGCACCAGAGTGTGAGTCCCTTGTCATTGCACCAGAGTGTCAGTCTCTTGTCATTGCACCAGAGTGTCAGTCCCTGGTCATTGCACCAGAGTGTCAGTACCTGGTCATTGCACCAGAGCGTCAGTCTCTGGACATTGCACCAGAGTGTCAGTCCCTGGTCATTGCACCAGAGTGTCAGCCTCTTGTCATTGCACCAGAGTGTCAGTCCCTGGTCATTGCACCAGAGTGTCAGTCCCTTGTCATTGCACCAGAGTGTCAGTCTCTTGTCATTGCACCAGAGTGTCAGTCTCTGGACATGGCACCAGAGAGCCAGTCGCTTGTCATTGCACCAGAGTGTCAGTCTCTTGTCATTGCACCGGAGTGTCAGTCCCTGGTCATTGCACCAGAATGTCAGTCCCTTGTCATTGCACCAGAGTGTCAGTCCCGTGTCATTGCACCAGAGTGTCAGTCCCTTGTCATTGCACCAGAGTGTCAGTCTCTGGACATTGCACCAGAGTGTCAGTCTCTTGTCATTGCACCAGAGTGTCAGTCTCTGGACATTGCACCAGAGAGCCAGTCGCTTGTCATTGCACCAGAGAGCCAGTCTCTTGTCATTGCACCAGAGTGTCAGTCCCTGGTCATTGCACCAGAGTGTCAGTCCCTTGTCATTGTACCAGTGTGTCAGTCTCTGGGCATTGCACCAGAGTGTCAGTCTCTTGTCATTGCACCAGAGTGTCAGTCCCTGGTCATTGCACCAGAGTGTCAGTCTCTTGTCATTGCACCAGAGTGTCAGTCGCTTGTCATTGCACCAGAGTGTCAGTCCCTTGTCATTGCACCAGAGTGTCTGTCTCTTGTCATTGCACCAGAGTGTCAGTACCTTGTCATTGCACCAGAGTGTCAGTCCCTTGTCATTGCACCAGAGTGTCAGTCTCTTGTCATTGCATAGAGTGTCAGTCGCTTGTCATTGCACCAGAGTGTCAGTCCCTTGTCATTGCACCAGAGTGTCTGTCTCTTGTCATTGCACCAGAGTGTCTGTACCTTGTCATTGCACCAGAGTGTCAGTCCCTTGTCATTGCACCAGAGTGTCAGTCTCTTGTCATTGCACCAGAGTGTCAGTCGCTTGTCATTGCACCAGAGTGTCAGTCCCTTGTCATTGCACCAGAGTGTCAGTCTCTTGTCATTGCACCAGAGTGTCAGTCTCTGGACATTGCACCAGAGAGCCAGTCGCTTGTCATTGCACCAGACTGTCGGTCTCTTGTCATTGGACCGGAGTGTCAGTCCCTGGTCATTGCACCAGAATGTCAGTCCCTTGTCATTGCACCAGAGTGTCAGTCCCGTGTCTTTGCACCAGAGTGTCAGTCCCTTGTCATTGCACCAGAGTGTCAGTCTCTGGACATTGCACCAGAGTGTCAGTCTCTTGTCATTGCACCAGAGTGTCAGTCTCTGGACATTGCACCAGAGAGCCAGTCGCTTGTCATGGCAGCAGAGTGTCAGTCTCTTGTCATAGCAATAGAGTGTCAGTCCCTGGTCATTGCACCAGAGAGCCAGTCGCTTCTCATTGCACGAGAGTGTCAGTCTCTTGTCATTGCACCAGAGTGTTAGTCCTCTTGTCATTGCACCAGAGTGTCAGTCCCTGGTCATTGCACCAGAGTGTCAGTCCCTTGTCATTGTACCAGGGTGTCAGTCTCTGGACATTGCACCAGAGTGTCAGTCTCTTGTCATTGCACCAGAGTGTCAGTCCCTGGTCATTGCACCAGAGTGTCAGTCCCTTGTCCTTGCACCAGAGTGTCTGTCTCTTGTCATTGCATCAGAGTGTCAGTACCTTGTCATTGCACCAGAGCGTCAGTCCCTTGTCATTGCACCAGAGTGTCAGTCTCTGGTCATTGCACCAGAGTGTCAGTCTCTTGTCATTGTACCAGAGTGTCAGTCGCTGGTCATTGCACCAGAGTGTCAGTCTCTTGTCATTGCACCAGAGTGTCAGTCCCTGGTCATTGCACCAGAGTGTCAGTCCCTGGTCATTGCACCAGAGAGCCAGTCGCTTGTCATTGCACCAGAGTGTCAGTCTCTTGTCATTGCACCAGAGTGTCAGTCCCTGGTCATTGCACCAGAGTGTCAGTCTCTGGACATTGCACCAGAGTGTCAGTCTCTTGTCATTGCACCACATTGTCAGTCTCTGGACATTGCACCAGAGAGCCAGTCGCTTGTCATTGCACCAGAGTGTTAGTCTCTTGTGATTGCACCAGAGTGTCAGTCCCTGGTCATTGCACTAGAGTGTCAGTCTCTGGTCATTGCACTAGAGTGTCAGTCTCTTGTCATTGCACCAGAGTGTCAGTCGCTTGTCATTGCACCAGAGAGCCAGTCCCTTGTCATTGCACCAGAGTGTCAGTCCCTGGTCATTGCACCAGAGTGTCAGTCTCTGGTCATTGCACCTGAGTGTCAGTCTCTTGTCATTGTGCCAGAGTGTCAGTCCCTGGTCATTCCACCGGATTGTCAGTCCCTTGTCATTGCACCAGAGTGTCAGTCGCTTGTCATTGCAGCAGAGTGTCAGTACCTTGTCATTGCACCAGAGAGCCAGTCGCTTGTCATTGCACCAGAGAGCCAGTACCTTGTCATTGCACCAGAGTGTCAGTCTCTGGTCATTGCACCAGAGAGGCAGTCCCTGGTCATTGCACCAGAGTGTCAGTCCCTTGTCATTGCACCAGAGTGTGAGTCCCTTGTCATTGCACCAGAGTGTCAGTCTCTTGTCATTGCACCAGAGTGTCAGTCCCTGGTCATTGCACCAGAGTGTCAGTACCTGGTCATTGCACCAGAGCGTCAGTCTCTTGTCATTGCATGAGAGTGTCAGTCCCTGGTCATTACACCAGAGTGTTAGTCCCTGGACATTGCACCAGAGTGTCAGTCCCTTGTCATTGCACCAGAGTGTCAGTCCCTTGTCATTGCACTAGAGTGTCAGCCTCTGGACATTGCACCAGAGTGTCAGTCCCTGCTCATTGCACCAGAGTGTTAGTCTCTTGTCATTGCACCAGAGTGTCAGTCCCTGGTCATTGCACCAGAGTGTCAGTCCCTTGTCATTGCACCAGAGTGTCAGTCTCTTGTCATTGCACCAGAGTGTCAGTCTCTTGTCATTGCACCAGAGTGTCAGTCCCTGGTCATTGCACCAGAGTGTCAGTCCCTGGACATTGCACCTGAGTGTCAGTCCCTGGACATTGCACCTGAGTGTCAGTCTCTTGTCATTGCACCAGAGTGTCAGTCCCTGGTCATTGCACCAGAGTGTCAGTCCCTGGTCATTGCACCAGAGTGTCAGTCCCTGGTCATTGCACCAGAGTGTCAGTCCCTGGACATTGCACCTGAGTGTCAGTCCCTGGACATTGCACCAGAGTGTAAGTCCCTGGTCATTGCACCAGAGTGTCAGTCTCTTGTCATTGCACCAGAGTGTCAGTCCCTGGTCATTGCACCAGAGTGTCAGTCTCTTGTCATTGCACCAGAGTGTCAGTCTCTTGTCATTGCACCAGAGTGTCAGTCCCTGGTCATTCTACCAGATTGTCAGTCCCTTGTCATTGCACCAGAGTGTCAGTCTCTTGTCATTGCACCAGAGTGTCAATCCCTTGTCATTGCACCAGAGTGTCAGTCCCTGGACATTGCACCTGAGTGTCAGTCTCTTGTCATTGCACCAGAGTGTCAGTGCCTTGTCATTGCACCAGAGTGTCAGTCTCTTGTCATTGCACCAGAATGTCAGTCCCTTGTCATTGCAGCAGAGTGTCAGTCCCTGGTCATTGCACCAGAGTGTCAGTCTCTTGTCATTGCACCAGAGTGTCAGTCTCTGGTCATTGCACCAGAGAGGCAGTCCCTGGTCATTGCACCAGAGTGTCTGTCCCTGGTCATTGTACCAGAGTGTCAGTCCCTTGTCATTGCACCAGAGTGTCAGTCCCTTGTCATTGCACCAGAGTGTGAGTCCCTTGTCATTGCACCAGAGTGTCAGTCTCTTGTCATTGCACCAGAGTGTCAGTCCCTGGTCATTGCACCAGAGTGTCAGTACCTGGTCATTGCACCAGAGCGTCAGTCTCTGGACATTGCACCAGAGTGTCAGTCCCTGGTCATTGCACCAGAGTGTCAGCCTCTTGTCATTGCACCAGAGTGTCAGTCCCTGGTCATTGCACCAGAGTGTCAGTCCCTTGTCATTGCACCAGAGTGTCAGTCTCTTGTCATTGCACCAGAGTGTCAGTCTCTGGACATGGCACCAGAGAGCCAGTCGCTTGTCATTGCACCAGAGTGTCAGTCTCTTGTCATTGCACCGGAGTGTCAGTCCCTGGTCATTGCACCAGAATGTCAGTCCCTTGTCATTGCACCAGAGTGTCAGTCCCGTGTCATTGCACCAGAGTGTCAGTCCCTTGTCATTGCACCAGAGTGTCAGTCTCTGGACATTGCACCAGAGTGTCAGTCTCTTGTCATTGCACCAGAGTGTCAGTCTCTGGACATTGCACCAGAGAGCCAGTCGCTTGTCATTGCACCAGAGAGCCAGTCTCTTGTCATTGCACCAGAGTGTCAGTCCCTGGTCATTGCACCAGAGTGTCAGTCCCTTGTCATTGTACCAGGGTGTCAGTCTCTGGGCATTGCACCAGAGTGTCAGTCTCTTGTCATTGCACCAGAGTGTCAGTCCCTGGTCATTGCACCAGAGTGTCAGTCTCTTGTCATTGCACCAGAGTGTCAGTCGCTTGTCATTGCACCAGAGTGTCAGTCCCTTGTCATTGCACCAGAGTGTCTGTCTCTTGTCATTGCACCAGAGTGTCAGTACCTTGTCATTGCACCAGAGTGTCAGTCCCTTGTCATTGCACCAGAGTGTCAGTCTCTTGTCATTGCATAGAGTGTCAGTCCCTGGTCATTGCACCAGAGTGTCAGTCTCTTGTCATTGCACCAGAGTGTCAGTCGCTTGTCATTGCACCAGAGTGTCAGTCCCTGGTCATTGCACCCGAGTGTCAGTCTCTTGTAATTGCACCAGAGTGTCAGTCCCTTGTCATTGCACCAGAGTATCAGTCCCTGGTCATTGCACCAGAGTGTCAGTCCCTGGTCATTGCACCAGAGTGTCAGTCCCTGGTCATTGCACCAGAGTGTCAGTCCCTGGACATTGCACCAGAGTGTCAGTCTCTTGTCACTGCACCAGAGTGTCAGTCTCTGGTCATTGCACCAGAGTGTGAATCCCAGGTCATTGCACCAAGCGTCAGTCCCTGGTCATTGCACCGAGCGTCAGTCTCTTGTCATGGCACCGGATTGTCAGTCCCTTGTCATTGCAGCAGACTGTCAGTCCCTGGTCATTGCACCAGAGTGTCAGTCTCTTGTCATTGCACCAGAGTGTCAGTCCCTTGTCATTGCACCGGAGTGTCAGTCCCTGGTCATTGCACCGGAGTGTCAGTCCCTGGTCATTGCACCGGAGTGTCAGTCCCTGGTCATTGCACCGGAGTGTCAGTCCCTGGTCATTGCACCAGAGTGTCAGTCCCTTGTCATTGCACTAGAGTGTCAGTCTCTTGTCATTGCACCAGAGTGTCAGTCCCTGGTCATTGCACCAGAGTGTCAGTCCCTGGTCATTGCACCAGAGTGTCAGTCCCTTGTCATTGCACCAGAGTGTCAGTCTCTTCTCATTGCACCAGAGTGTCAGTCTCTTGTCATTGCACCAGAGTGTCAGTCCCTGGTCATTGCACCAGAGTGTCAGTCCCTGGTCATTGCACCAGAGTGTCAGTCTCTTGTCATTGCACCAGAGTGTCAGTCGCTTGTCATTGCACCAGAGTGTCAGTCCCTTGTCATTGTCCCAGGGTGTCAGTCTCAGGACATTGCACCAGATTGTCAGTCTCTTGTCATTGCACCAGAGTGTCAGTCCCTTGTCATTGCACCAGAGTGTCAGTCCCTTGTCATTGCACCAGAGTGTCAGTCCCTTGTCATTGCACCAGAGTGTCAGTCCCTTGTCATTGCACCAGAGTGTCAGTCCCTTGTCATTGCAGCAGAGTGTCAGTCCCTGGTCATTGCACCAGAGTCTCAGTCTCTTGTCATTGCACCAGAGTGTCAGTCTCAGGTCATTGCACCAGAGAGGCAGTCCCTGGTCATTGCACCTAAGTGTCTGTCCCTGGTCATTGTACCAGAGTGTCAGTCCCTTGTCATTGCACCAGAGTGTCAGTCTCTTGTCATTGCACCAGAGTGTCAGTCCCGAGTCATTGCACCAGAGCGTCAGTCTCTTGTCATTGCACCAGAGTGTCAGTCTCTTGTCATTGCACCAGAGTGTCAGTCCCTTGTCATTGCACCAGAGTGTCAGTCTCTTGTCATTGCACCAGAGTGTCAGTCTCTGGACATGGCACCAGAGAGCCAGTCGCTTGTCATTGCACCAGAGTGTCAGTCTCTTGTCATTGCACCGGAGTGTCAGTCCCTGGTCATTGCACCAGAATGTCAGTCCCTTGTCATTGCACCAGAGTGTCAGTCCCGTGTCATTGCACCAGAGTGTCAGTCCCTTGTCATTGCACCAGAGTGTCAGTCTCTGGACATTGCACCAGAGTGTCAGTCTCTTGTCATTGCACCAGAGTGTCAGTCTCTGGACATTGCACCAGAGAGCCAGTCGCTTGTCATTGCACCAGAGAGCCAGTCTCTTGTCATTGCACCAGAGTGTCAGTCCCTGGTCATTGCACCAGAGTGTCAGTCCCTTGTCATTGTACCAGGGTGTCAGTCTCTGGGCATTGCACCAGAGTGTCAGTCTCTTGTCATTGCACCAGAGTGTCAGTCCCTGGTCATTGCACCAGAGTGTCAGTCTCTTGTCATTGCACCAGAGTGTCAGTCGCTTGTCATTGCACCAGAGTGTCAGTCCCTTGTCATTGCACCAGAGTGTCTGTCTCTTGTCATTGCACCAGAGTGTCAGTACCTTGTCATTGCACCAGAGTGTCAGTCCCTTGTCATTGCACCAGAGTGTCAGTCTCTTGTCATTGCATAGAGTGTCAGTCCCTGGTCATTGCACCAGAGTGTCAGTCTCTTGTCATTGCACCAGAGTGTCAGTCGCTTGTCATTGCACCAGAGTGTCAGTCCCTGGTCATTGCACCCGAGTGTCAGTCTCTTGTAATTGCACCAGAGTGTCAGTCCCTTGTCATTGCACCAGAGTATCAGTCCCTGGTCATTGCACCAGAGTGTCAGTCCCTGGTCATTGCACCAGAGTGTCAGTCCCTGGTCATTGCACCAGAGTGTCAGTCCCTGGACATTGCACCAGAGTGTCAGTCTCTTGTCACTGCACCAGAGTGTCAGTCTCTGGTCATTGCACCAGAGTGTGAATCCCAGGTCATTGCACCAAGCGTCAGTCCCTGGTCATTGCACCGAGCGTCAGTCTCTTGTCATGGCACCGGATTGTCAGTCCCTTGTCATTGCAGCAGACTGTCAGTCCCTGGTCATTGCACCAGAGTGTCAGTCTCTTGTCATTGCACCAGAGTGTCAGTCCCTTGTCATTGCACCGGAGTGTCAGTCCCTGGTCATTGCACCGGAGTGTCAGTCCCTGGTCATTGCACCGGAGTGTCAGTCCCTGGTCATTGCACCGGAGTGTCAGTCCCTGGTCATTGCACCAGAGTGTCAGTCCCTTGTCATTGCACTAGAGTGTCAGTCTCTTGTCATTGCACCAGAGTGTCAGTCCCTGGTCATTGCACCAGAGTGTCAGTCCCTGGTCATTGCACCAGAGTGTCAGTCCCTTGTCATTGCACCAGAGTGTCAGTCTCTTCTCATTGCACCAGAGTGTCAGTCTCTTGTCATTGCACCAGAGTGTCAGTCCCTGGTCATTGCACCAGAGTGTCAGTCCCTGGTCATTGCACCAGAGTGTCAGTCTCTTGTCATTGCACCAGAGTGTCAGTCGCTTGTCATTGCACCAGAGTGTCAGTCCCTTGTCATTGTCCCAGGGTGTCAGTCTCAGGACATTGCACCAGATTGTCAGTCTCTTGTCATTGCACCAGAGTGTCAGTCCCTTGTCATTGCACCAGAGTGTCAGTCCCTTGTCATTGCACCAGAGTGTCAGTCCCTTGTCATTGCACCAGAGTGTCAGTCCCTTGTCATTGCACCAGAGTGTCAGTCCCTTGTCATTGCAGCAGAGTGTCAGTCCCTGGTCATTGCACCAGAGTCTCAGTCTCTTGTCATTGCACCAGAGTGTCAGTCTCAGGTCATTGCACCAGAGAGGCAGTCCCTGGTCATTGCACCTAAGTGTCTGTCCCTGGTCATTGTACCAGAGTGTCAGTCCCTTGTCATTGCACCAGAGTGTCAGTCTCTTGTCATTGCACCAGAGTGTCAGTCCCGAGTCATTGCACCAGAGCGTCAGTCTCTTGTCATTGCACCAGAGTGTCAGTCTCTTGTCATTGCACCAGAGTGTCAGTCCCTTGTCATTGCACCAGAGTGTCAGTCTCTTGTCATTGCACCAGAGTGTCAGTCTCTGGACATTGCACCAGAGAGCCAGTCGCTTGTCATTGCACCAGAGTGTCGGTCTCTTGTCATTGGACCGGAGTGTCAGTCCCTGGTCATTGCACCAGAATGTCAGTCCCTTGTCAATGCACCAGAGTGTCAGTCCCGTGTCTTTGCACCAGAGTGTCAGTCCCTTGTCATTGCACCAGAGTGTCAGTCTCTGGACATTGCACCAGAGTGTCAGTCTCTGGACATTGCACCAGAGAGCCAGTCGCTTGTCATGGCAGCAGAGTGTCAGTCTCTTGTCATAGCAATAGAGTGTCAGTCCCTGGTCATTGCACCAGAGAGCCAGTCGCTTCTCATTGCACGAGAGTGTCAGTCTCTTGTCATTGCACCAGAGTGTTAGTCCTCTTGTCATTGCACCAGAGTGTCAGTCCCTGGTCATTGCACCAGAGTGTCAGTCCCTTGTCATTGTACCAGGGTGTCAGTCTCTGGACATTGCACCAGAGTGTCAGTCTCTTGTCATTGCACCAGAGTGTCAGTCCCTGGTCATTGCACCAGAGTGTCAGTCCCTTGTCCTTGCACCAGAGTGTCTGTCTCTTGTCATTGCACCAGAGTGTCAGTCTCTGGTCATTGCACCAGAGTGTCAGTCTCTTGTCATTGTACCAGAGTGTCAGTCGCTGGTCATTGCACCAGAGTGTCAGTCTCTTGTCATTGCACCAGAGTGTCAGTCCCTGGTCATTGCACCAAAGTGTCAGTCCCTGGTCATTGCACCAGAGAGCCAGTCGCTTGTCATTGCACCAGAGTGTCAGTCTCTTGTCATTGCACCAGAGTGTCAGTCCCTGGTCATTGCACCAGAGTGTCAGTCTCTGGACATTGCACCAGAGTGTCAGTCTCTTGTCATTGCACCACATTGTCAGTCTCTGGACATTGCAGCAGAGAGCCAGTCGCTTGTCATTGCACCAGAGTGTCAGTCTCTTGTCATTGCACCAGAGTGTCAGTCCCTGGTCATTGCACTAGAGTGTCAGTCTCTTGTCATTGCACCAGAGTGTCAGTCGCTTGTCATTGCACCAGAGAGCCAGTCCCTTGTCATTGCACCAGAGTGTCAGTCCCTGGTCATTGCACCAGAGTGTCAGTCTCTGGTCATTGCACCTGAGTGTCAGTCTCTTGTCATTGTGCCAGAGTGTCAGTCCCTGGTCATTCCACCGGATTGTCAGTCCCTTGTCATTGCACCAGAGTGTCAGTCGCTTGTCATTGCAGCAGAGTGTCAGTCTCTTGTCATTGCACCAGTGTGTCAGTCCCTTGTCATTGTACCAGGGTGTCAGTCCCTGGACATTGCACCAGAGAGCCAGTCGCTTGTCATTGCACCAGAGAGCCAGTACCTTGTCATTGCACCAGAGTGTCAGTCTCTGGTCATTGCACCAGAGAGGCAGTCCCTGGTCATTGCACCAGAGTGTCTGTCCCTGGTCATTGTACCAGAGTGTCAGTCCCATGTCATTGCACCAGAGTGTCAGTCCCTTGTCATTGCACCAGAGTGTGAGTCCCTTGTCATTGCACCAGAGTGTCAGTCTCTTGTCATTGCACCAGAGTGTCAGTCCCTGGTCATTGCACCAGAGTGTCAGTACCTGGTCATTGCACCAGAGCGTCAGTCTCTTGTCATTGCATGAGAGTGTCAGTCCCTGGTCATTACACCAGAGTGTTAGTCCCTGGACATTGCACCAGAGTGTCAGTCCCTTGTCATTGCACCAGAGTGTCAGTCCCTTGTCATTGCACTAGAGTGTCAGCCTCTGGACATTGCACCAGAGTGTCAGTCCCTGCTCATTGCACCAGAGTGTTAGTCTCTTGTCATTGCACCAGTGTCAGTCCCTGGTCATTGCACCAGAGTGTCAGTCCCTTGTCATTGCACCAGAGTGTCAGTCTCTTGTCATTGCACCAGAGTGTCAGTCTCTTGTCATTGCACCGGAGTGTCAGTCCCTGGTCATTGCACCAGAGTGTCAGTCCCTGGTCATTGCACCAGAGTGTCAGTCCCTGGACATTGCACCTGAGTGTCAGTCCCTGGACATTGCACCTGAGTGTCAGTCTCTTGTCATTGCACCAGAGTGTCAGTCTCTTGTCATTGCACCAGAGAGTCAGTCCCTGGTCATTGCACCAGAGTGTCAGTCCCTGGTCATTGCACCAGAGTGTCAGTCCCTGGTCATTGCACCAGAGTGTCAGTCCCTGGACATTGCACCTGAGTGTCAGTCCCTGGTCATTGCACCAGAGTGTCAGTCTCTTGTCATTGCACCAGAGTGTCAGTCCCTGGTCATTCTACCAGATTGTCAGTCCCTTGTCATTGCACCAGAGTGTCAGTCTCTTGTCATTGCACCAGAGTGTCAATCCCTTGTCATTGCACCAGAGTGTCAGTCCCTGGACATTGCACCTGAGTGTCAGTCTCTTGTCATTGCACCAGAGTGTCAGTGCCTTGTCATTGCACCAGAGTGTCAGTCTCTTGTCATTGCACCAGAATGTCAGTCCCTTGTCATTGCAGCAGAGTGTCAGTCCCTGGTCATTGCACCAGAGTGTCAGTCTCTTGTCATTGCACCAGAGTGTCAGTCTCTGGTCATTGCACCAGAGAGGCAGTCCCTGGTCATTGCACCAGAGTGTCTGTCCCTGGTCATTGTACCAGAGTGTCAGTCCCTTGTCATTGCACCAGAGTGTCAGTCCCTTGTCATTGCACCAGAGTGTGAGTCCCTTGTCATTGCACCAGAGTGTCAGTCTCTTGTCATTGCACCAGAGTGTCAGTCCCTGGTCATTGCACCAGAGTGTCAGTACCTGGTCATTGCACCAGAGCGTCAGTCTCTGGACATTGCACCAGAGTGTCAGTCCCTGGTCATTGCACCAGAGTGTCAGCCTCTTGTCATTGCACCAGAGTGTCAGTCCCTGGTCATTGCACCAGAGTGTCAGTCCCTTGTCATTGCACCAGAGTGTCAGTCTCTTGTCATTGCACCAGAGTGTCAGTCGCTTGTCATTGCACCAGAGTGTCAGTCCCTTGTCATTGCACCAGAGTGTCTGTCTCTTGTCATTGCACCAGAGTGTCAGTACCTTGTCATTGCACCAGAGTGTCAGTCCCTTGTCATTGCACCAGAGTGTCAGTCTCTTGTCATTGCATAGAGTGTCAGTCGCTTGTCATTGCACCAGAGTGTCAGTCCCTTGTCATTGCACCAGAGTGTCTGTCTCTTGTCATTGCACCAGAGTGTCAGTACCTTGTCATTGCACCAGAGTGTCAGTCCCTTGTCATTGCACCAGAGTGTCAGTCTCTTGTCATTGCACCAGAGTGTCAGTCGCTTGTCATTGCACCAGAGTGTCAGTCCCTTGTCATTGCACCAGAGTGTCAGTCTCTTGTCATTGCACCAGAGTGTCAGTCTCTGGACATTGCACCAGAGAGCCAGTCGCTTGTCATTGCACCAGAGTGTCGGTCTCTTGTCATTGGACCGGAGTGTCAGTCCCTGGTCATTGCACCAGAATGTCAGTCCCTTGTCATTGCACCAGAGTGTCAGTCCCGTGTCTTTGCACCAGAGTGTCAGTCCCTTGTCATTGCACCAGAGTGTCAGTCTCTGGACATTGCACCAGAGTGTCAGTCTCTTGTCATTGCACCAGAGTGTCAGTCTCTGGACATTGCACCAGAGAGCCAGTCGCTTGTCATGGCAGCAGAGTGTCAGTCTCTTGTCATAGCAATAGAGTGTCAGTCCCTGGTCATTGCACCAGAGAGCCAGTCGCTTCTCATTGCACGAGAGTGTCAGTCTCTTGTCATTGCACCAGAGTGTTAGTCCTCTTGTCATTGCACCAGAGTGTCAGTCCCTGGTCATTGCACCAGAGTGTCAGTCCCTTGTCATTGTACCAGGGTGTCAGTCTCTGGACATTGCACCAGAGTGTCAGTCTCTTGTCATTGCACCAGAGTGTCAGTCCCTGGTCATTGCACCAGAGTGTCAGTCCCTTGTCCTTGCACCAGAGTGTCTGTCTCTTGTCATTGCATCAGAGTGTCAGTACCTTGTCATTGCACCAGAGCGTCAGTCCCTTGTCATTGCACCAGAGTGTCAGTCTCTGGTCATTGCACCAGAGTGTCAGTCTCTTGTCATTGTACCAGAGTGTCAGTCGCTGGTCATTGCACCAGAGTGTCAGTCTCTTGTCATTGCACCAGAGTGTCAGTCCCTGGTCATTGCACCAGAGTGTCAGTCCCTGGTCATTGCACCAGAGAGCCAGTCGCTTGTCATTGCACCAGAGTGTCAGTCTCTTGTCATTGCACCAGAGTGTCAGTCCCTGGTCATTGCACCAGAGTGTCAGTCTCTGGACATTGCACCAGAGTGTCAGTCTCTTGTCATTGCACCACATTGTCAGTCTCTGGACATTGCACCAGAGAGCCAGTCGCTTGTCATTGCACCAGAGTGTCAGTCTCTTGTGATTGCACCAGAGTGTCAGTCCCTGGTCATTGCACTAGAGTGTCAGTCTCTTGTCATTGCACCAGAGTGTCAGTCGCTTGTCATTGCACCAGAGAGCCAGTCCCTTGTCATTGCACCAGAGTGTCAGTCCCTGGTCATTGCACCAGAGTGTCAGTCTCTGGTCATTGCACCTGAGTGTCAGTCTCTTGTCATTGTGCCAGAGTGTCAGTCCCTGGTCATTCCACCGGATTGTCAGTCCCTTGTCATTGCACCAGAGTGTCAGTCGCTTGTCATTGCAGCAGAGTGTCAGTACCTTGTCATTGCACCAGAGAGCCAGTCGCTTGTCATTGCACCAGAGAGCCAGTACCTTGTCATTGCACCAGAGTGTCAGTCTCTGGTCATTGCACCAGAGAGGCAGTCCCTGGTCATTGCACCAGAGTGTCAGTCCCTTGTCATTGCACCAGAGTGTGAGTCCCTTGTCATTGCACCAGAGTGTCAGTCTCTTGTCATTGCACCAGAGTGTCAGTCCCTGGTCATTGCACCAGAGTGTCAGTACCTGGTCATTGCACCAGAGCGTCAGTCTCTTGTCATTGCATGAGAGTGTCAGTCCCTGGTCATTACACCAGAGTGTTAGTCCCTGGACATTGCACCAGAGTGTCAGTCCCTTGTCATTGCACCAGAGTGTCAGTCCCTTGTCATTGCACTAGAGTGTCAGCCTCTGGACATTGCACCAGAGTGTCAGTCCCTGCTCATTGCACCAGAGTGTTAGTCTCTTGTCATTGCACCAGAGTGTCAGTCCCTGGTCATTGCACCAGAGTGTCAGTCCCTTGTCATTGCACCAGAGTGTCAGTCTCTTGTCATTGCACCAGAGTGTCAGTCTCTTGTCATTGCACCAGAGTGTCAGTCCCTGGTCATTGCACCAGAGTGTCAGTCCCTGGACATTGCACCTGAGTGTCAGTCCCTGGACATTGCACCTGAGTGTCAGTCTCTTGTCATTGCACCAGAGTGTCAGTCTCTTGTCATTGCACCAGAGAGTCAGTCCCTGGTCATTGCACCAGAGTGTCAGTCCCTGGTCATTGCACCAGAGTGTCAGTCCCTGGTCATTGCACCAGAGTGTCAGTCCCTGGACATTGCACCTGAGTGTCAGTCCCTGGACATTGCACCAGAGTGTAAGTCCCTGGTCATTGCACCAGAGTGTCAGTCTCTTGTCATTGCACCAGAGTGTCAGTCCCTGGTCATTGCACCAGAGTGTCAGTCTCTTGTCATTGCACCAGAGTGTCAGTCTCTTGTCATTGCACCAGAGTGTCAGTCCCTGGTCATTCTACCAGATTGTCAGTCCCTTGTCATTGCACCAGAGTGTCAGTCTCTTGTCATTGCACCAGAGTGTCAATCCCTTGTCATTGCACCAGAGTGTCAGTCCCTGGACATTGCACCTGAGTGTCAGTCTCTTGTCATTGCACCAGAGTGTCAGTGCCTTGTCATTGCACCAGAGTGTCAGTCTCTTGTCATTGCACCAGAATGTCAGTCCCTTGTCATTGCAGCAGAGTGTCAGTCCCTGGTCATTGCACCAGAGTGTCAGTCTCTTGTCATTGCACCAGAGTGTCAGTCTCTGGTCATTGCACCAGAGAGGCAGTCCCTGGTCATTGCACCAGAGTGTCTGTCCCTGGTCATTGTACCAGAGTGTCAGTCCCTTGTCATTGCACCAGAGTGTCAGTCCCTTGTCATTGCACCAGAGTGTGAGTCCCTTGTCATTGCACCAGAGTGTCAGTCTCTTGTCATTGCACCAGAGTGTCAGTCCCTGGTCATTGCACCAGAGTGTCAGTACCTGGTCATTGCACCAGAGCGTCAGTCTCTGGACATTGCACCAGAGTGTCAGTCCCTGGTCATTGCACCAGAGTGTCAGCCTCTTGTCATTGCACCAGAGTGTCAGTCCCTGGTCATTGCACCAGAGTGTCAGTCCCTTGTCATTGCACCAGAGTGTCAGTCTCTTGTCATTGCACCAGAGTGTCAGTCTCTGGACATGGCACCAGAGAGCCAGTCGCTTGTCATTGCACCAGAGTGTCAGTCTCTTGTCATTGCACCGGAGTGTCAGTCCCTGGTCATTGCACCAGAATGTCAGTCCCTTGTCATTGCACCAGAGTGTCAGTCCCGTGTCATTGCACCAGAGTGTCAGTCCCTTGTCATTGCACCAGAGTGTCAGTCTCTGGACATTGCACCAGAGTGTCAGTCTCTTGTCATTGCACCAGAGTGTCAGTCTCTGGACATTGCACCAGAGAGCCAGTCGCTTGTCATTGCACCAGAGAGCCAGTCTCTTGTCATTGCACCAGAGTGTCAGTCCCTGGTCATTGCACCAGAGTGTCAGTCCCTTGTCATTGTACCAGGGTGTCAGTCTCTGGGCATTGCACCAGAGTGTCAGTCTCTTGTCATTGCACCAGAGTGTCAGTCCCTGGTCATTGCACCAGAGTGTCAGTCTCTTGTCATTGCACCAGAGTGTCAGTCGCTTGTCATTGCACCAGAGTGTCAGTCCCTTGTCATTGCACCAGAGTGTCTGTCTCTTGTCATTGCACCAGAGTGTCAGTACCTTGTCATTGCACCAGAGTGTCAGTCCCTTGTCATTGCACCAGAGTGTCAGTCTCTTGTCATTGCATAGAGTGTCAGTCCCTGGTCATTGCACCAGAGTGTCAGTCTCTTGTCATTGCACCAGAGTGTCAGTCGCTTGTCATTGCACCAGAGTGTCAGTCCCTGGTCATTGCACCCGAGTGTCAGTCTCTTGTAATTGCACCAGAGTGTCAGTCCCTTGTCATTGCACCAGAGTATCAGTCCCTGGTCATTGCACCAGAGTGTCAGTCCCTGGTCATTGCACCAGAGTGTCAGTCCCTGGTCATTGCACCAGAGTGTCAGTCCCTGGACATTGCACCAGAGTGTCAGTCTCTTGTCACTGCACCAGAGTGTCAGTCTCTGGTCATTGCACCAGAGTGTGAATCCCAGGTCATTGCACCAAGCGTCAGTCCCTGGTCATTGCACCGAGCGTCAGTCTCTTGTCATGGCACCGGATTGTCAGTCCCTTGTCATTGCAGCAGACTGTCAGTCCCTGGTCATTGCACCAGAGTGTCAGTCTCTTGTCATTGCACCAGAGTGTCAGTCCCTTGTCATTGCACCGGAGTGTCAGTCCCTGGTCATTGCACCGGAGTGTCAGTCCCTGGTCATTGCACCGGAGTGTCAGTCCCTGGTCATTGCACCGGAGTGTCAGTCCCTGGTCATTGCACCAGAGTGTCAGTCCCTTGTCATTGCACTAGAGTGTCAGTCTCTTGTCATTGCACCAGAGTGTCAGTCCCTGGTCATTGCACCAGAGTGTCAGTCCCTGGTCATTGCACCAGAGTGTCAGTCCCTTGTCATTGCACCAGAGTGTCAGTCTCTTCTCATTGCACCAGAGTGTCAGTCTCTTGTCATTGCACCAGAGTGTCAGTCCCTGGTCATTGCACCAGAGTGTCAGTCCCTGGTCATTGCACCAGAGTGTCAGTCTCTTGTCATTGCACCAGAGTGTCAGTCGCTTGTCATTGCACCAGAGTGTCAGTCCCTTGTCATTGTCCCAGGGTGTCAGTCTCAGGACATTGCACCAGATTGTCAGTCTCTTGTCATTGCACCAGAGTGTCAGTCCCTTGTCATTGCACCAGAGTGTCAGTCCCTTGTCATTGCACCAGAGTGTCAGTCCCTTGTCATTGCACCAGAGTGTCAGTCCCTTGTCATTGCACCAGAGTGTCAGTCCCTTGTCATTGCAGCAGAGTGTCAGTCCCTGGTCATTGCACCAGAGTCTCAGTCTCTTGTCATTGCACCAGAGTGTCAGTCTCAGGTCATTGCACCAGAGAGGCAGTCCCTGGTCATTGCACCTAAGTGTCTGTCCCTGGTCATTGTACCAGAGTGTCAGTCCCTTGTCATTGCACCAGAGTGTCAGTCTCTTGTCATTGCACCAGAGTGTCAGTCCCGAGTCATTGCACCAGAGCGTCAGTCTCTTGTCATTGCACCAGAGTGTCAGTCTCTTGTCATTGCACCAGAGTGTCAGTCCCTTGTCATTGCACCAGAGTGTCAGTCTCTTGTCATTGCACCAGAGTGTCAGTCTCTGGACATGGCACCAGAGAGCCAGTCGCTTGTCATTGCACCAGAGTGTCAGTCTCTTGTCATTGCACCGGAGTGTCAGTCCCTGGTCATTGCACCAGAATGTCAGTCCCTTGTCATTGCACCAGAGTGTCAGTCCCGTGTCATTGCACCAGAGTGTCAGTCCCTTGTCATTGCACCAGAGTGTCAGTCTCTGGACATTGCACCAGAGTGTCAGTCTCTTGTCATTGCACCAGAGTGTCAGTCTCTGGACATTGCACCAGAGAGCCAGTCGCTTGTCATTGCACCAGAGAGCCAGTCTCTTGTCATTGCACCAGAGTGTCAGTCCCTGGTCATTGCACCAGAGTGTCAGTCCCTTGTCATTGTACCAGGGTGTCAGTCTCTGGGCATTGCACCAGAGTGTCAGTCTCTTGTCATTGCACCAGAGTGTCAGTCCCTGGTCATTGCACCAGAGTGTCAGACTCTTGTCATTGCACCAGAGTGTCAGTCGCTTGTCATTGCACCAGAGTGTCAGTCCCTTGTCATTGCACCAGAGTGTCTGTCTCTTGTCATTGCACCAGAGTGTCAGTACCTTGTCATTGCACCAGAGTGTCAGTCCCTTGTCATTGCACCAGAGTGTCAGTCTCTTGTCATTGCATAGAGTGTCAGTCCCTGGTCATTGCACCAGAGTGTCAGTCTCTTGTCATTGCACCAGAGTGTCAGTCGCTTGTCATTGCACCAGAGTGTCAGTCCCTGGTCATTGCACCCGAGTGTCAGTCTCTTGTAATTGCACCAGAGTGTCAGTCCCTTGTCATTGCACCAGAGTATCAGTCCCTGGTCATTGCACCAGAGTGTCAGTCCCTGGTCATTGCACCAGAGTGTCAGTCCCTGGTCATTGCACCAGAGTGTCAGTCCCTGGACATTGCACCAGAGTGTCAGTCTCTTGTCACTGCACCAGAGTGTCAGTCTCTGGTCATTGCACCAGAGTGTGAATCCCAGGTCATTGCACCAAGCGTCAGTCCCTGGTCATTGCACCGAGCGTCAGTCTCTTGTCATGGCACCGGATTGTCAGTCCCTTGTCATTGCAGCAGACTGTCAGTCCCTGGTCATTGCACCAGAGTGTCAGTCTCTTGTCATTGCACCAGAGTGTCAGTCCCTTGTCATTGCACCGGAGTGTCAGTCCCTGGTCATTGCACCGGAGTGTCAGTCCCTGGTCATTGCACCGGAGTGTCAGTCCCTGGTCATTGCACCGGAGTGTCAGTCCCTGGTCATTGCACCAGAGTGTCAGTCCCTTGTCATTGCACTAGAGTGTCAGTCTCTTGTCATTGCACCAGAGTGTCAGTCCCTGGTCATTGCACCAGAGTGTCAGTCCCTGGTCATTGCACCAGACTGTCAGTCCCTTGTCATTGCACCAGAGTGTCAGTCTCTTCTCATTGCACCAGAGTGTCAGTCTCTTGTCATTGCACCAGAGTGTCAGTCCCTGGTCATTGCACCAGAGTGTCAGTCCCTGGTCATTGCACCAGAGTGTCAGTCTCTTGTCATTGCACCAGAGTGTCAGTCGCTTGTCATTGCACCAGAGTGTCAGTCCCTTGTCATTGTCCCAGGGTGTCAGTCTCAGGACATTGCACCAGATTGTCAGTCTCTTGTCATTGCACCAGAGTGTCAGTCCCTTGTCATTGCACCAGAGTGTCAGTCCCTTGTCATTGCACCAGAGTGTCAGTCCCTTGTCATTGCACCAGAGTGTCAGTCCCTTGTCATTGCACCAGAGTGTCAGTCCCTTGTCATTGCAGCAGAGTGTCAGTCCCTGGTCATTGCACCAGAGTCTCAGTCTCTTGTCATTGCACCAGAGTGTCAGTCTCAGGTCATTGCACCAGAGAGGCAGTCCCTGGTCATTGCACCTAAGTGTCTGTCCCTGGTCATTGTACCAGAGTGTCAGTCCCTTGTCATTGCACCAGAGTGTCAGTCTCTTGTCATTGCACCAGAGTGTCAGTCCCGAGTCATTGCACCAGAGCGTCAGTCTCTTGTCATTGCACCAGAGTGTCAGTCTCTTGTCATTGCACCAGAGTGTCAGTCCCTTGTCATTGCACCAGAGTGTCAGTCTCTTGTCATTGCACCAGAGTGTCAGTCTCTGGACATTGCACCAGAGAGCCAGTCGCTTGTCATTGCACCAGAGTGTCGGTCTCTTGTCATTGGACCGGAGTGTCAGTCCCTGGTCATTGCACCAGAATGTCAGTCCCTTGTCAATGCACCAGAGTGTCAGTCCCGTGTCTTTGCACCAGAGTGTCAGTCCCTTGTCATTGCACCAGAGTGTCAGTCTCTGGACATTGCACCAGAGTGTCAGTCTCTGGACATTGCACCAGAGAGCCAGTCGCTTGTCATGGCAGCAGAGTGTCAGTCTCTTGTCATAGCAATAGAGTGTCAGTCCCTGGTCATTGCACCAGAGAGCCAGTCGCTTCTCATTGCACGAGAGTGTCAGTCTCTTGTCATTGCACCAGAGTGTTAGTCCTCTTGTCATTGCACCAGAGTGTCAGTCCCTGGTCATTGCACCAGAGTGTCAGTCCCTTGTCATTGTACCAGGGTGTCAGTCTCTGGACATTGCACCAGAGTGTCAGTCTCTTGTCATTGCACCAGAGTGTCAGTCCCTGGTCATTGCACCAGAGTGTCAGTCCCTTGTCCTTGCACCAGAGTGTCTGTCTCTTGTCATTGCACCAGAGTGTCAGTCTCTGGTCATTGCACCAGAGTGTCAGTCTCTTGTCATTGTACCAGAGTGTCAGTCGCTGGTCATTGCACCAGAGTGTCAGTCTCTTGTCATTGCACCAGAGTGTCAGTCCCTGGTCATTGCACCAAAGTGTCAGTCCCTGGTCATTGCACCAGAGAGCCAGTCGCTTGTCATTGCACCAGAGTGTCAGTCTCTTGTCATTGCACCAGAGTGTCAGTCCCTGGTCATTGCACCAGAGTGTCAGTCTCTGGACATTGCACCAGAGTGTCAGTCTCTTGTCATTGCACCACATTGTCAGTCTCTGGACATTGCAGCAGAGAGCCAGTCGCTTGTCATTGCACCAGAGTGTCAGTCTCTTGTCATTGCACCAGAGTGTCAGTCCCTGGTCATTGCACTAGAGTGTCAGTCTCTTGTCATTGCACCAGAGTGTCAGTCGCTTGTCATTGCACCAGAGAGCCAGTCCCTTGTCATTGCACCAGAGTGTCAGTCCCTGGTCATTGCACCAGAGTGTCAGTCTCTGGTCATTGCACCTGAGTGTCAGTCTCTTGTCATTGTGCCAGAGTGTCAGTCCCTGGTCATTCCACCGGATTGTCAGTCCCTTGTCATTGCACCAGAGTGTCAGTCGCTTGTCATTGCAGCAGAGTGTCAGTCTCTTGTCATTGCACCAGTGTGTCAGTCCCTTGTCATTGTACCAGGGTGTCAGTCCCTGGACATTGCACCAGAGAGCCAGTCGCTTGTCATTGCACCAGAGAGCCAGTACCTTGTCATTGCACCAGAGTGTCAGTCTCTGGTCATTGCACCAGAGAGGCAGTCCCTGGTCATTGCACCAGAGTGTCTGTCCCTGGTCATTGTACCAGAGTGTCAGTCCCATGTCATTGCACCAGAGTGTCAGTCCCTTGTCATTGCACCAGAGTGTGAGTCCCTTGTCATTGCACCAGAGTGTCAGTCTCTTGTCATTGCACCAGAGTGTCAGTCCCTGGTCATTGCACCAGAGTGTCAGTACCTGGTCATTGCACCAGAGCGTCAGTCTCTTGTCATTGCATGAGAGTGTCAGTCCCTGGTCATTACACCAGAGTGTTAGTCCCTGGACATTGCACCAGAGTGTCAGTCCCTTGTCATTGCACCAGAGTGTCAGTCCCTTGTCATTGCACTAGAGTGTCAGCCTCTGGACATTGCACCAGAGTGTCAGTCCCTGCTCATTGCACCAGAGTGTTAGTCTCTTGTCATTGCACCAGAGTGTCAGTCCCTGGTCATTGCACCAGAGTGTCAGTCCCTTGTCATTGCACCAGAGTGTCAGTCTCTTGTCATTGCACCAGAGTGTCAGTCTCTTGTCATTGCACCGGAGTGTCAGTCCCTGGTCATTGCACCAGAGTGTCAGTCCCTGGTCATTGCACCAGAGTGTCAGTCCCTGGACATTGCACCTGAGTGTCAGTCCCTGGACATTGCACCTGAGTGTCAGTCTCTTGTCATTGCACCAGAGTGTCAGTCTCTTGTCATTGCACCAGAGAGTCAGTCCCTGGTCATTGCACCAGAGTGTCAGTCCCTGGTCATTGCACCAGAGTGTCAGTCCCTGGTCATTGCACCAGAGTGTCAGTCCCTGGACATTGCACCTGAGTGTCAGTCCCTGGACATTGCACCAGAGTGTAAGTCCCTGGTCATTGCACCAGAGTGTCAGTCTCTTGTCATTGCACCAGAGTGTCAGTCTCTTGTCATTGCACCAGAGTGTCAGTCCCTGGTCATTCTACCAGATTGTCAGTCCCTTGTCATTGCACCAGAGTGTCAGTCTCTTGTCATTGCACCAGAGTGTCAATCCCTTGTCATTGCACCAGAGTGTCAGTCCCTGGACATTGCACCTGAGTGTCAGTCTCTTGTCATTGCACCAGAGTGTCAGTGCCTTGTCATTGCACCAGAGTGTCAGTCTCTTGTCATTGCACCAGAATGTCAGTCCCTTGTCATTGCAGCAGAGTGTCAGTCCCTGGTCATTGCACCAGAGTGTCAGTCTCTTGTCATTGCACCAGAGTGTCAGTCTCTGGTCATTGCACCAGAGAGGCAGTCCCTGGTCATTGCACCAGAGTGTCTGTCCCTGGTCATTGTACCAGAGTGTCAGTCCCTTGTCATTGCACCAGAGTGTCAGTCCCTTGTCATTGCACCAGAGTGTGAGTCCCTTGTCATTGCACCAGAGTGTCAGTCTCTTGTCATTGCACCAGAGTGTCAGTCCCTGGTCATTGCACCAGAGTGTCAGTACCTGGTCATTGCACCAGAGCGTCAGTCTCTGGACATTGCACCAGAGTGTCAGTCCCTGGTCATTGCACCAGAGTGTCAGCCTCTTGTCATTGCACCAGAGTGTCAGTCCCTGGTCATTGCACCAGAGTGTCAGTCCCTTGTCATTGCACCAGAGTGTCAGTCTCTTGTCATTGCACCAGAGTGTCAGTCTCTGGACATGGCACCAGAGAGCCAGTCGCTTGTCATTGCACCAGAGTGTCAGTCTCTTGTCATTGCACCGGAGTGTCAGTCCCTGGTCATTGCACCAGAATGTCAGTCCCTTGTCATTGCACCAGAGTGTCAGTCCCGTGTCATTGCACCAGAGTGTCAGTCCCTTGTCATTGCACCAGAGTGTCAGTCTCTGGACATTGCACCAGAGTGTCAGTCCCTGGTCATTGCACCAGAGTGTCAGTCCCTTGTCATTGCACCAGAGTGTCAGTCTCTTGTCATTGCACCAGAGTGTCAGTCTCTTGTCATTGCACCGGAGTGTCAGTCCCTGGTCATTGCACCAGAGTGTCAGTCCCTGGACATTGCACCTGAGTGTCAGTCCCTGGACATTGCACCTGAGTGTCAGTCTCTTGTCATTGCACCAGAGTGTCAGTCTCTTGTCATTGCACCAGAGAGTCAGTCCCTGGTCATTGCACCAGAGTGTCAGTCCCTGGTCATTGCACCAGAGTGTCAGTCCCTGGTCATTGCACCAGAGTGTCAGTCCCTGGACATTGCACCTGAGTGTCAGTCCCTGGACATTGCACCAGAGTGTAAGTCCCTGGTCATTGCACCAGAGTGTCAGTCTCTTGTCATTGCACCAGAGTGTCAGTCTCTTGTCATTGCACCAGAGTGTCAGTCCCTGGTCATTCTACCAGATTGTCAGTCCCTTGTCATTGCACCAGAGTGTCAGTCTCTTGTCATTGCACCAGAGTGTCAATCCCTTGTCATTGCACCAGAGTGTCAGTCCCTGGACATTGCACCTGAGTGTCAGTCTCTTGTCATTGCACCAGAGTGTCAGTGCCTTGTCATTGCACCAGAGTGTCAGTCTCTTGTCATTGCACCAGAATGTCAGTCCCTTGTCATTGCAGCAGAGTGTCAGTCCCTGGTCATTGCACCAGAGTGTCAGTCTCTTGTCATTGCACCAGAGTGTCAGTCTCTGGTCATTGCACCAGAGAGGCAGTCCCTGGTCATTGCACCAGAGTGTCTGTCCCTGGTCATTGTACCAGAGTGTCAGTCCCTTGTCATTGCACCAGAGTGTCAGTCCCTTGTCATTGCACCAGAGTGTGAGTCCCTTGTCATTGCACCAGAGTGTCAGTCTCTTGTCATTGCACCAGAGTGTCAGTCCCTGGTCATTGCACCAGAGTGTCAGTACCTGGTCATTGCACCAGAGCGTCAGTCTCTGGACATTGCACCAGAGTGTCAGTCCCTGGTCATTGCACCAGAGTGTCAGCCTCTTGTCATTGCACCAGAGTGTCAGTCCCTGGTCATTGCACCAGAGTGTCAGTCCCTTGTCATTGCACCAGAGTGTCAGTCTCTTGTCATTGCACCAGAGTGTCAGTCTCTGGACATGGCACCAGAGAGCCAGTCGCTTGTCATTGCACCAGAGTGTCAGTCTCTTGTCATTGCACCGGAGTGTCAGTCCCTGGTCATTGCACCAGAATGTCAGTCCCTTGTCATTGCACCAGAGTGTCAGTCCCGTGTCATTGCACCAGAGTGTCAGTCTCTGGACATTGCACCAGAGTGTCAGTCTCTTGTCATTGCACCAGAGTGTCAGTCTCTGGACATTGCACCAGAGAGCCAGTCGCTTGTCATTGTACCAGGGTGTCAGTCTCTGGGCATTGCACCAGAGTGTCAGTCTCTTGTCATTGCACCAGAGTGTCAGTCCCTGGTCATTGCACCAGAGTGTCAGTCTCTTGTCATTGCACCAGAGTGTCAGTCGCTTGTCATTGCACCAGAGTGTCAGTCCCTTGTCATTGCACCAGAGTGTCTGTCTCTTGTCATTGCACCAGAGTGTCAGTACCTTGTCATTGCACCAGAGTGTCAGTCCCTTGTCATTGCACCAGAGTGTCAGTCTCTTGTCATTGCATAGAGTGTCAGTCCCTGGTCATTGCACCAGAGTGTCAGTCTCTTGTCATTGCACCAGAGTGTCAGTCGCTTGTCATTGCACCAGAGTGTCAGTCCCTGGTCATTGCACCCGAGTGTCAGTCTCTTGTAATTGCACCAGAGTGTCAGTCCCTTGTCATTGCACCAGAGTGTCAGTCTCTTGTCATTGCACCAGAATGTCAGTCCCTGGTCATTGCACCAGAGTGTCAGTCCCTTGTCATTGCACCAGAGTATCAGTCCCTGGTCATTGCACCAGAGTGTCAGTCCCTGGTCATTGCACCAGAGTGTCAGTCCCTGGTCATTGCACCAGAGTGTCAGTCCCTGGACATTGCACCAGAGTGTCAGTCTCTTGTCACTGCACCAGAGTGTCAGTCTCTGGTCATTGCACCAGAGTGTGAATCCCAGGTCATTGCACCAAGCGTCAGTCCCTGGTCATTGCACCGAGCGTCAGTCTCTTGTCATGGCACCGGATTGTCAGTCCCTTGTCATTGCAGCAGACTGTCAGTCCCTGGTCATTGCACCAGAGTGTCAGTCTCTTGTCATTGCACCGGAGTGTCAGTCCCTTGTCATTGCACCGGAGTGTCAGTCCCTGGTCATTGCACCGGAGTGTCAGTCCCTGGTCATTGCACCGGAGTGTCAGTCCCTGGTCATTGCACCGGAGTGTCAGTCCCTGGTCATTGCACCAGAGTGTCAGTCCCTTGTCATTGCACTAGAGTGTCAGTCTCTTGTCATTGCACCAGAGTGTCAGTCCCTGGTCATTGCACCAGAGTGTCAGTCCCTGGTCATTGCACCAGAGTGTCAGTCCCTTGTCATTGCACCAGAGTGTCAGTCTCTTCTCATTGCACCAGAGTGTCAGTC